>NW_026020401.1:644818-895127 GCF_900185275.1 Solanum verrucosum
GTATTTGCAACTTATCCCTTCCCTAAAAGATGTATCCCTTTGCTTAACTTTGTAATGAATTCTCTATTGTTTATGAATTCTTTTTTGGGGTGCAACAATTTGTTTTAAATGGCGCAATACATCCTTCAATTCGCTAGGCCTACCCTTGGCACAAAAGGGTCACATGCATGTTTAGGACGCGATATTTGCCTGTTTACATGTGTGTTTAACTATTTGTGTGGTACGTTGCTTTGAATGAGGATTTTAGCCCACTCCTTGTAAAATAAAAAAAAAAAATAAAAAAAAATAAAATAAAAATAAATATAAAAATAAATAAATATATATATACAAAAATTGAAAAATGTCAAATACAATTCACTACTAAAATGTCCGACCAAAATTCCATGTGTCTTAAGTTTCTAGTCAGAAATAAAATCCTACTACCGAATCTAAGCCACGACTCTATCATCATTAAAGGTAAAATTGCAGCTAAGATGGAAAAAGGCAAGAGTATCGACATAGAGCTAACTGAGTAGGATTTGATGATGAAATTACAGCGGCTCAGACAAGAGATCCAAGAAATCAAAGAAAGGAGAATAAGTGGAGTTTCGCCACCGCGGTGGCACAAGCAGCAAATGCGGCACTAGACGGAGTTGGCAGCAAAGATGACAAAATGTGTTGTTATAGATGAAGAGACAGTTGCTGTGCGGAAGAAGCGCGACGCCTTCAAAGATATAACCGTGATGCTTCAGAAGCCACGTGGAAAGCACTCTTTCTTCAGTCAAGAGGCCACCACAGTGATCCAAAGGCGCTAGACCTGAAGCTATTGAAGAAGATACTGGGAAGAAATTGTCTATAGGCCTCCTATTCAGGGACGATGGAAGGAAGGGAATGAGAAAATCACCCTCGAAATATATGAGTTTACCCCCCGTGATTAATGCGACAATCAGAAAAAGAATGGCCTGAGTGGAGGCACATTTTATCTTTTAGGAGCTTTATTGTCTGCTTTTTCACTTTCCTTGTAATCTTCAAGAAATGAATGAATGAAAATGAAATTTCCTTTTGTTTTCGAACTACGTAGGGCCTGAATTCTCCTTGGGAGATACGTAGGCAGCCTTTCAAGGCCCGGCCCCTATCTTTTAAAATTTTTTCCCTTCATTCTACAATGAAACATTGAGTTCAGATCAACAAATGCCCAGAGATGCAGCAAGAAGACCTTAGCTCAACGCAATTTAACCTTTTTGAGTCACCTACCTCAACAATAAAAACGAGCAAATTCCTGCTTGTTCAAAAGTCAGTCCCCATTATTCGTGGGTTAACATGTTCTCAAACAAAGCAACTTTTATGTGTTTATCTGCTTTCTATATGATATTTTGCATTATTTGTGCCGAATCAAAACTAACATATTTGCCTTGAGTTGTTTTTCTCAACAGGTAGTTAGAACTGGTTTGTGTCGATAAGCTGGCTGATCATCCTTATTTCACTAGATCTAAAGGTCGACAGATTCCTTCCCCAATCAAAGTTCACAAAAAGGAGAAGCAACAATGAGTGATAACAACGAAGAAATCAGCCTTACTGATGTCGTGGTGGCTCAACCCGCCCTTGCTGATCAGAAAGAACTGATCCTGCAGTTGATGCAACAAATTGCTGAGATGAGGGTCGAGATGCAGAGAAAGAACGATTTGCCTCCTCCGATTTTTGCTGTCAACGCTCAACCAGACGGAAGACCTCCAGCTCAAATTCCCCCTCCTAACGTGGAACAAGCTCAGAACCCGCTTTTAAGCTCTCCTCGTAATCCCTTCATCATTGACCTTACCACCCAAAACCCCCATTACCCTCAACCTCTTATCAAACACCACCCCCTCCTCAAAATACCAACCTCCAAGCACCACTCCCTCCCCCCAATGCAAACCACCAAACTGGCCTACCCCCTCACAATCAAAACGCTAATAACCCACAAACTTCCATCCTTCACCAAAATCAGTAAACCAGCCCTCAGATTTTCCCCCACAACTATCACGCCCCTTTAAATGGCCAGAGTCCCTCTATTGCTCCACCACTACCACAAAAAAGCCACTTTCCAAATATCGGTCCCCAATGAGCATGACTCTCATGGTTCGGAGCTCGACCACTATGAGGAGAGGGAGAGAGAGTGGAGGTCAAAGGAAGAGACCACCAAGATAGATATGAAGGAGGAAATCAGAAAAGCCTTGAAGGAGTTGAACTGCATTCCTGAGGTTGCCGGGTTGAGTTTCGAAGACCTGTGCATTCATCCAAATTTGGACCTCCCTGAAGGGTTCAAAGTGCCAAAATTTGACATCTTCGGAGGAACAGGGAACCCTTAGCACACCTGAGGGCCTACTGTGACCAACTTGTGGGAGTTGGAAGAGACGAAACTTTGTTAATGCGGCTTTTTAGTCGAAGTTTGAGCGGAAAGGCTTTAGAGTGGTTTACGTCTCATGAAACGAGACAGTGGTCTTGTTGGAATGCTCTGGCTAAGGACTTCATCGAACGATTCGCCTACAATGTGGAGATCGTTCCTGACCGTTACTTCTTGGAGAAGATGAAACAGAAGCCAACCGAAAGTTACAGAGAATTTGCATATAGATAGCGGAAGGAGGCAACTAGAGTTAGACCTCCTATGTCGGAAAAGGAAATCGTCGAAGTGTTTGTGCGGGTGCAAGAGCCCGAATATTATGACAGAATCATGTTGCTCGTTGGAGCAAAATTTGCTGAGATAGTCAAGGTAGGTGAGACTATCGAAGATGGATTGAGAACCGGGAAGATTGCCCGTGTTGCTGCCTCGCCCGGATCTTCGGGTTTGTTGAAGAAGAAAAAGAGGATGTGTCCTCTATCTGCTATGAGGGGAAGAAGACCCCAATGAAAACCTCATCATACCAAGGTCGTTCTCGACCTTCACAGAGTTCGTAGCAGACTTGTTATACACAGGCCCAAAATAATCCTCCCCCCTAGTTATCAAAATACCCCTTCTCCCATTTACCAAACTCCCCCTACTATCTACCAAACTCCCCTCCAGTTTATCAAACCCCATCTCATCACTTCCGAAATGCCGCCCCCAACTGTGCTAACATTCAGACAAATTACCCAACGCCTCCCCAATGTACCAAACCCCAACTCCACTTACCAAAATACCCCCCCGAACTACCAAGCTTTACAACCAAATTACCAAACCAACTCGTATCCTAGATATCAATCCCCCGTCCAAACGCTCCAAACTATCGCCAGATGCCTCCTCCACAACAAGGAAATTACGATCCCCCCCATCCTAGATTTAAGAAGAAGCCTGCCAGAATTTTCACTCCGCTCATTGAAAGCCGAACAAAGTTGTTCGAGCGATTAACCGCGGCAGGATATATTCATCCAGTGGGGCCCAAGCCGATTGATAATAACTCAAAGTTTTACAGACCCGACCAGAGGTGCACGTATCACTCCAACAGTGTTGGACATGATACCGAGGACTGTATCAACCTGAAACATAAAATCCAAGACCTGATCGATCAGAACGTGGTCTCTCTTCAGACGGTCGCGACAGATGATGATTGGTGCATGTCAAAAGCAATAGTTCTGATTGCTCCTGATGACCTGGAAAGGGCTGTAGCTTCGTTGAGCATCAGAGAGAAGAAAGAGTTTGTGATTCTAACACCCGAGAAGGCTGTTGCCTTGGTGCCGAGAGAAACTCTTGCCCGACCAAAGTTCGTGATTGAAATGGCTGTTACCTAGGGTATGACCAGATCTGGCAGGTGCTACACACTAGAACAGCTGATCCAGGGTGCGCAAAAAAGGGATCAGACTAAAAGGCCGATTAGTGAAGCTGAAGCCGAAGAGTTCTAGAGGAAGATGCAACCAAAAGATTATTCAATTGTGAAGCATTTGGAGAAGACACCAACTCAGATTTTTGTGTGGGCTTTATTGATGAGTTCACAGTTGCATAGACAGGCTTTGATGAGAGTTTTGGATGACACTTATGTGCCTGTGGGTACTAACAGCGACAATCTAGCAGCCATGTACACCAGGTCATTCGGGGACATCGAATCAGCTTTTGTGATGAAGAGTTGCCCTTTGATGGCAAAGTACACAACAAGGCTCTGCATGTCACCATCAAATATCGAGATAAACTGATAAATTGCGTATTGGTCGATGATAGGTCCGGTCTCAACATCTTCCCGCTTTCAATTCTGAGGCAGCTGAAATCCGATTTAGGAAAGCTCCACCAGAATTAAGTCAAAGTGAGGGCCTTTGATGGAGTGCAAAGAAACACATTAGGTGCGGTAAACTTGGATATTCAGGTGGGTTCTGCAGAGTTTAATGTGGAGTTCCAGGTGTTGGATATCAACACTAGTTACAACCTACTTCTGGGAAGACTGTTTATCCATATGGCCGGGGCTGTGCCGTCTACCCTTCACCAATTGTAAAATTTGTTTGGAAGGACCAGAAATTGGTCATTTATGGTGAAGGGAGCCATTCCAGTGGGTATGCATCGATCTTTGATGATATCTCTCGAGGTTGTGATTTCTACACGGTGGACCTAGTAAATGCTACCAGTAATGACTTGGCTCCACACACCCCTATTCCTGCCATATACAAGATGGTTGCTACTGTCATGCTCCAGAACGGTTTTCAAACCAGGTTTCGGGTTGGGAAAACATTGTCAGGGAATTGTCAATCATATTCAGATCCCCGCTAAAGGAGCAAAGTTTGGTTTGGGGTATGTCCCCACAGAAGCTGATGGGGCAGGGGTGAAGAGGAAAAGTGTTGTTCAAGCATTGCCAGACCAATTCCTCATCTGTACCAGTCGTTCCCAGTGCGGGCGCATGCCATCGACAACGGTTTAGGGGAAGGAATCTGGGGCCTTTTTGAGGAGATCGATGCGGTCATCGAAGAAGAGGCTAGGATATCAGGCATCCGAGACGCAGAACCTGAGGAGCAATTGCAAAATTGGACTTCCACACCACTCCTGATTTCCCGCTCATCTGGGTAGAAAGGACATGTGTGTTGTTTATTTTCAAAATCGGTGGTAGTCCGCAAGAGGCCCAAGACCCACCCTTTATCCAATTTTACTTGTTTGAAGTTTTTAAATTCCCTTGTAATGTTTAAAAAAGCGAAATGACCCTTAGTCATGGCCAAACTTTGTGCTTGTTTTTTGATTCAAATGAAAACCTCTTTTATCAAAAATTTGTTTATTTATCTGTTTATATTTTACTTTCCTGACTTTGTTCGTTTATGATTTCAGTAATATTAATTTAAAACCTGCCAATGTCATGTCATGTCATGAACCGAGCAAACGAAATGAAGAAGGTGATGACGAAAGTGAGGAATACAAAGAAGAAAATGGGATACCCGAACATGTTGCTGATGAATTTCGACAATTCGAGAATCAACACATGTCAAATTTAGAGGAAACCAAGACTGTGAATCTCGGAGATAAGGAATGCATTAAAGAAGTAAGAATCAATGTCCATCTGACTAAAGATCAAAGAAGAGACCTGGTCTGTTTGCTTAGAGAGTCCATTGATGTGTTTGCCTGGTCTTATAGAGATATGCCAGGATTGAATACGAATATGGTGTCCCACAAATTGCCGATTAACTGAGATTTCAGTCCAGTAAAACAAAAGACTCGAAAGTTCAAGCCTGAGTTGAGGTTGAAGATCAAAGAGGAGATTACCAAGCAGATTGAGTCTCAAGTAGTGGAAGTGACGCAATATCCGACTTGATTAGCCATCGTTGTTCCGGTTGCCAAGAAAGATGGAAAGATCAGAATTTGTGTCGACTATAGAGATCTCAACAAAGCTAGCCCGAAAGATAATTTTCCATTGCCAAACATTCACATCCTCATTGATAACTGCGCTAAGCATGAAATGCAGTCATTTGTGGATTGTTATGCAGGTTACCACCAGATTCTGATGGACGAAGAAGATGTAGAAAAGACAACTTTCATCACGCCTTGGGGTGTATATCATTATCGGGTGATTCCTTTTGGTCTCAAGAATGTCGGTGCTACTTATATGAGGGTCATGACAACCATCTTTCACGACATGATTCACAAATAGATCGAAGTGTATGTAGATGATGTCATTATCAAGTCCCGCGAGAGTTCGGATCACTTGACTCACTTGAGAAAATTCTTTAATCGTCTGTGTCAATACAATTTGAAGTTAAATCCCGCCAAATGTGCTTTTGGGGTGCCAGCTGGCAAGTTGTTGGGATTTATAGTCAGCAGAAGGGGCATTGAGCTTGACCCTTCCAAGATCAAGGCGATCCAAGAATTACCTCCTCCGAAGACCAAGAAAGAGGTGATGAGTTTCTTAGGAAGGTTGAACTACATCAGCCGGTTCATAGCTCAATCCACCGTGGTGTGTGAGCCCATCTTGAAGTTATTGAAAAAAGATGCCTCGACCAAGTGGACCGGAGAATGTCAAACTGCTTTTGAAGCCATCAAGAACTATTTGTCCAATCCGCCGGTGTTGGTCCCTCCGCGAGAAGGGAGTCCGTTATTACTATATTTGTCTGTCTCGAATAATGCATTGGGATGCATGCTTGGTCAACATGATGAGACTGGGAAAAAGGAGCGAGCCATTTATTACTTGAGTAAATAGTTCACTCCATATGAGGCTCGTTACACTCTTTTTGAGAGAACATGTTGTGCTTTTACTTGGATCGCTCAAAAGTTGAGACATTATTTGTCTTCTTATACCACGTACCTTATCTCCAGGATGGATCCGTTGAAATATATTTTCCATAAAGCAATGCCGACCGGGAAGTTGGCTAAATGGCAAATGCTTTTGAGTGAGTTTGACATTGTGTATGTGACCCAGAAGGCGATAAAAGCCCAGGCCTTGGCCGATCATCTTGCGGAAAATCCAGTCGATGAAGAGTATGAACCGCTTAAGACTTATTTTCCTGATGAAGAAGTTGCATTTGTTGGTAAAGATATTTTTGAAGCGTACTCTGGTTGGAGAGTATTCTTTGATGGAGCGGCAAATCACCAAGGGAAAGGTATCGGAGCAGTCTTAGTGTCAAAGTCCGGTCAACATTATCCTATGGCGGCTAAACTTCGATTTAATTGCACAAACAACATGGCTGAGTATGAAGCTTGCATCCTTGGTTTAAAAATGGTGATCGACATGAACGTTCATGAGCTTCTAGTTATTGGAGACTCAGACTTACTGATTCATCAAGTTCAAGGAGAATGGGCCGTGAAGAATTCAAAAATCACACCATACGTGTAGTATATACAGAAGTTGTGCAAGAGATTTCGCAAGATTGAGTTCGGACATACTCCCAGAACACAGAATGAGTTTGCCGATGCTCTTGCCACCATTGCCTCAATGATCAAACATCCGGATACAAGTTATATTGATCCCTTGGATATAGAGGTAAAAGAGTAGCCCGTCCATTGTTCACATGTCGAAGCAGAACCAGTTGGCTTGCCTTGGTATTCTGACATCAAGAAGTATTTAGAGACTGGGACTTATCCTGAGAATGCAACATTCAACCAGAAGAAGTCGATACGCCGTATGGCCCTCAATTTCTTTGCAAGTGGGGAAACCCTTTATAGGAGGACTCCAGATTTAGGTCTTCTCAGATGTGTCGATGCCAGTGAAGCTGCAAAGCTTCTGGAACAAATACATGCTGAAGCCTGTGGTACTCACATGAATGGACTCACTTTGGCGAGGAAGATCCTTCGAGCCGGCTATTTTTGGATGACTATGGAGCACAATTGTTGCAAGTTTGTGCAGAAATGTCATAAATGTCAGGTGCATGGTGATTTAATTCGAGTGCCGCCTCATGAACTCAATGCTATGAGTTCACCTTGGCCATTTGTAGCTTGGGGCATGGATGTCATTGGTCCAATAGAGCCAACTGCCTCTAACAGACACAGATTCATTTTGGTTGCCATTGACTACTTCACCAAGTGGGTGGAAGCAGCTTCGTACAAGTCGGTAACTAAGAAAGTTGTAGCTGATTTTGTTCGCAACAACCTGATATGTAGGTTTGGAGTACCAGAATCCATCATTACTAATAATTGAGCGAATCATAACAGTCACTTGATGAGAGAGATATGTGAACAATTCAAAATTACTCACCGAAATTCCACTGCCTATCGTCCCCAAATGAATGGAGCCGTAGAAGCTGCCAATAAGAACATAAAGAAGATTTTGAGGAAAATGATTGATAATCGCAGAGGTTGGCACGAGATATTGCCATATGCTTTGTTGGGTTACAGAACGACTGTCAGAACATCAGTCGGAGCAACTCCATATTTGTTGGTGTATGGGACAGAAGCAGTTATACTTGCCGAAGTTGAGATACCTTCATTAAAAATCATCCAAGAAGCTGAATTAAGTGATGCTGAATGAGTTCGCAAGCGGATTGACCAGCTAACATTGATTGATGAGAAGAGAATGGTTGCCGTTTGCCATGGTCAACTGTATCGACAAAGAATGATTCGTGCTTTTCTCAAGAAAGTAAGAGCCAGGATATTTGAAGTTGGTCAGTTGGTTCTTAAGCGCATTTTCCCTCAACAAGATGAATATAAAGGAAAATTTGCGCCAAATTGGCAAGGGCCCTACATGGTTCGCAAAGTGTTATCTGGAGGTGCCTTAGTCCTGTCGGAGATGGATGGCACCGAATGGCCAAAACCAATCAACTCAGATGCTGTCAAGAGATACTACGTGTGAAGTTTCAGTTTGTATTCCTGTCATTCCCTTGTAATCGTTCTATTTGCTTGTAATTGCTTTGTTTAGAATTTTATCCCTCTTGTAATGAATTATGTCTGACCTGAATTCTCAAGAATGAGATACGTAGGCGGCCTATGTCGACCTCGGTCACCCTTTTTACCCCTTTTAATATTTTCTTGTATCTCGAACTACGTTTGACCTGAATTCTCAAGTAATGAGATACGTAGGCGGCTTATGTCGGCCTCGGTCGATTTTCTTTGTAATTTTCCTACTTTTGTTAACCCTTGAGGAAGGGAACTACGTTTGACCTGATTCCTGCATCAACGAGATACGTAGGCGCCCCAACAGCTCGGTCATATCTCCCGTGAGATTTCTATTTCTCTTTACAATAGAAACTGAGACAGAATTTTGAGAGGGACTAAAAAATTCTCGAGAAGAAGATTTTCTCCAACAAGTCGAGGCTGAAGTTATCTTTAGATTTGCAACTGGGACAGAATTTTTGAGAGGATCTCAAAAATTCCGTGATTTACTCACCAACAGTTCGGGATAAGCCAAAACAATTAACTGGGACATGAATTTTTAAGGATGACCTCAAAAATTTTGATATGGTTCATCGGCAGTTTAGAGCAACTTTGGATACTTCCAAACAAGTAATTAGATAAATCTCGAGACATCAATTCCAAATGACGTTTATTAAGCTTGACGTGACATAACACTTGGCAGTGACCTTTTCCAAACACTACTTTTGAAAATTTACTTTCCCTAAAAGCTTTTCCTTCATGTTTCAATTATTTTTTGCATAAATTTTTTTGTCTTACCTATCAAAAAGCGGGAGATCAGAAAAATCAACCGAAGATAGTAAGACAAAGAGCAGACAACCGGAGAGATCAACACAGATCAGTTCATTTTTTGAACTAACAATTTTTCTGTAGATGCAGGTTTATATGTTTACCCCAACATCAACATATTCCTCCATTCGATGAATATGGGGAAGTCAAAGGGCGAGGAGCTCCCCAAAATTGATAATTTTTTCGGTGGATGCAGAAAATATTTTATGTTTCTTATATCAAATATTTGGGAATATGGATAGCATTATTTCATTCAAATTCCCAACAAGGCCAAATCCATAATGGACATACGATTATGTTCGGAGTGGTGACAAATAAAAACCTCGAAGAGAGAAATTTTATTTATTTTCCAGCAACTAAAGTTACCTGGAAGACGTTTATCTGCACTATATTGTCAGATATGATAATATTCTTACCCTGAAGGTTATTTTTATTGTATTGTCGAATGAGACAATACCACTACCCAGAGAGTCATTTATATCATATTGTCAAATGTGATGATACCAATAGTCTGAGAGTCATTTTTATTTATATTGTCGATTGAGACGATATCATTAACCGGAGAGTCATTTATATCGTATTGTCAAATGAGATGATACCACTACTCCGAGGGTTATTTTTATTTATATTGTCGATTGAGACGATACCGCCACCCAAAAATACCCCGAAAGATCACCTATGTTGCTCGGTGAAGCTTTATCTTCGTTCGGTACCGGGGACGGCATCATCAAAAGAGATCATGCATTGTAATAGAAGGAAACCATGCATAACAACAGAAAGTCATGCATCGCGAGAAAAATGTCATGCATTGCGGGAAAATTTTCATGCATTGCAAGAGAAGATTCAAGCATCGCGAGAAAAGGAATTCATGCATTGCAAAAAAAGATTCATGCATCGCGAGAAAAGAAATTCATGCATTGCAAGAGAAAGAAGTCATGCATAGAAAGAGAAAGATTCATGCATTACGGGAAAAGATCCATGCATTGTAAGAGAAAAAATATTCATGTCTTGCAAGAGAAAGATTCATGCATCGCGGGAAAAGCCATGTGTCGCGAGAAAAGACCTGCATTGCAAGAAAAGAAGTCATGCGTTGCAAAGAAAAAACCATGCATCGAGGGAAAAGATTCATGCATTGCAATAGAAAGATTCATGCATTGCGAGAAAAGTTTCCTACATTGCAAGGAAAAGTCATCCTTAACTGCGGTTTTCGAGAAAACATCACCTGTATTTTTCAAAGAAGCATTATTTTCATGCATTGCGGGAGAAGTCATGCATCGCAGGAAGATCAACATTGCTGCATCATTTTTTCTTTAAAAAATGACATCAAGAGAATTATCAACAACGACGTCATGAGAATAGTCAACATATTACATCAACCTAATTTATCAATCAAAGGAAGAGTACATTGAAGATTATATTGCAAATATGAAACACTAGTTTTAGTTCCTTTGCGTCGAACCCGATGGAGTTGACACCAAATGACGTTCGAGGAGAGCAATGAAGTTTCAACATGGTAAAAGACACTATCCGTCCATTTGAATCGCATTTTTATGCTAATGAGTTTTATCTTAGTCTTTGTCGAGAGCATCCAAGAGGATGAATTCTCAAAACAAATCACAGGTGCGGACGACATCAATTAGGATGCAGCACAATGTGGAGCTTCTTCTTAGCAGCGAACTGGGACATAGTCCAAAGAGGAGTGTCAAACCCTTAGGACGCGAGCAGAGGAGCTACTTCCACCACAATCAAACCACACCCTTATCAGAAGGCATGTGGGTTCTTCTTTAGGTTTCATGGTTTCAGTTTTGCATCCAGAAATTTTGGTCTCCACCAGAAGCAACTTTCCAATCCAAGTGAAAATGCACCAAGAGCTTTGAAAATTATGTTTGTGTAAGTTCTTAATTATGGATGTGAAGTGCACCACATTCATGGCTAAGAGATTGCAAGCCTCCTTTTCATACTCGACTCATTTGTCGCTCTTCCAGAACCGAAGGTTATCTAGCATAATAGATTTTCTTTTCAACTGATCGAGTCAAACTACAAGCAGCTTGATTCCCTAAGTTGAAGGATATGTAGGCGGAATCAATGTTAAAAACTCGGTTGTACTCCGACATCCTCTCCTAAATCTTATTTCCGAGCATTCTGGTCCCTTCATAATTTGGTTTCGAGATAGCTTTTGAATTTTTTAAGAATCGTGCGTAACCTGAATTCTCATATAGTCTGAGATATGTAGGAAACCTGATACCAGGGTTCGGCCATAATTGCTAGAGTCCGTACTATAATTCTTTTCTAAAAGATAAAGATGTGGTCGGTCAAAATTGAATTTGTCAATTTCATTTGCCTCGAATTTCTTTCATCAATCCAAGTCAAATGAGGGACAGTTGTTGACACCCAATTTTGGACCTCCGCAATATATATTAATCATCGAGCTTGTTAAATTCCAAACGATTTGAAATAATTGAATTTATAAAATTTCAAAATATTTGCTAAGTTATTTTAAATAGTTTTGTCACATTTTATAATTTTTAAATAATATATATGTTTTAAATAATTATGTATATAATTAGTATATTTTATGAATATTCGAAATTCGTCTCAAAAGGATTTTAGTTTTAGTTAAATATCTTGTCAACTAATTTGGTTTAAGTAATAGTTTATATTTTTAAATTAATTAAGTTAATTTTATTTTGTTAAGATTAAGAAGCTCGTTAATGAATACTAATTCATTTTATATAATCTTTAGTCAAATTGAGTAATAAATTCAATTTGGCTAGATTGTTAATTTATTTGCCCAACCTTTTATTTGCAACTTTAGCCATTAATTTCCTCACCCCAAACCCATTTGGGACAAACCATTTTTGGGTCTTCCTTTAAATTTTCAGCGGCCCATCTCCTTCCCAGCCCAAAACTTTCAGCCCACTATCTCACACCATACAACAAACAACTCCAACCCACTTTCCAATTTTCAGCTACCCGGCCCAAGCCCATCTTTTTTGAAAATAAAATATCTAGCAACACAACAATACAATACACAGCAACAACAAACCCACTCAAAAACAGTACCCCACCGCCCAACTTCATCTTCCCCGCTGAAAATCAGCGATTCCAACCGCATCCCGACCCCACTGCCCATACTCGTTTCCTTTCCAAACGACCAGCAAGCAACGTTCAAATCCCAGCAAATCCGGTGAGAAATTCGCGAAATCGCCCATACCTTGCAGCAGTTGTCCCATCCCCTTTTTTCCGATTTCAGAAATTTCCCATCTCCTTTACTGTGGTTTCGAAAATAGCAGGGGGATTGAATTTTTTTTTTGAATTCTCAATGGATCCCCCCCCCCCCCCCCGCCCCCAAAACGATTCTTTCCTCTTCTATATATTCCATCTTTCAATCCCTGTTAAAATAAGAAAAAAAGGGGAAGGTTTTTTAGGTCAAGTTTTTCCTTGGCAATAGTCATCTTACGCTTAAAATATTATACTTAGCTTTCAAATTCAAAGTTTTGAGAAGATCGTCACTCAAATTTTATTAGTTTGCCGTTCGTATTCGAATTGTGTGGTAGAAGAAATCACTGCTCTTAAGCTCGCTTTGTTCTCAGTTTGTTGCCTCAAGAAAGGTAACCTTATTTTCTTTTTGCATTTTGTTTCAATATCATGTGTCATATGCCGAATCTTTGATGGAAATTATGTTGTTGAGAAAATGTTATTTCTTCGTTTGTCGGAACAAAGTTCTGTCACTTTCATGAGTCCCAAATCCTCAATCTCTCTAAGTATTTGTAAACCTGATTGTTCAGTAGATGCAACCTTATGTACTATTTGACCCTTCTTGAACCACTTTTTGTTTTTTCACCATGGATGATCTGGTGATAGGTAAGAACTTTCTGTGATTGTCAAACCATGAGACTTTTCTACCATTGGATAGTGAAAAAGCATCAGAATCTTTCATGCAATAAGGACAAGCTAATTTTCCTGCTGTACTCCAACCCGACAACATTGAGTACGCTGGAAAATCACTTATTGTCCACATCAATGCAACTTGCATTTGAAAATTATTTTTACTTGAAACATCATATGTTTGGACTCCCACCTCCCATAATTTTTTCAACTCTTCAATGAGGGGTTGCAAAAAGACATCAATTTTCTGTTTTGGATTTTTTGGACCAGGTACAATCACAGATAAAAACATGTATTCATCCTTCATGCACATCCAATGTGGTAAATTATATGTTGTAACTATCATAGGCCAAGAGGAATATTGTTGGCCTGATTGACCAAATGGTTGAAACCCATCAGTAGACAAACCCAATCTAACATTTCTAACTTCAGATGCAGAATGTGGATACGTCTGATCAAAATGCTTCCAAGAAGGAGAGTCTGAGGGATGATGCATGACACCATCTCTTTCATGCTCTGAATGCCATCTCATATGTTTTGCTGTTGCATTAGATACATACAACCTTTGTAGCCGTGGAGTTAAAGGAAAATAATACGTCTTCTTATAAGAAATATTAGTTTTCTTCTTGGAACGTTGATGTTTTGATCTCTTAAATCGAGGATGAGAGCAAAATTTGCAATTGATTAGGTCACTGTCCTTACGCAAATAAAGCATACATCCAATTTTGCAACAATCAATCTTCTCGACTGGCAAGCCTAATCCCCGCATTAGATTTTTAGTACCATAGAAGCTATCGATCATTTTGTTATCACTTGGCATCAATTTTGATATAAACTGACATAACTCATCATACAACCTTTCCGAAAAATGATGTTCTGCCTTAAGATTTAACAAACGAGCAACAACAGACGATTGTGTATGTCCATGTAGATTTCCCGTCCAAATCTCTTGTTCCGATGCTTTGAGCATATCATAATTATGTTGTGTTGTTGGATTTGGGTCCTCTTTCACGTTACCATTATAAGAAGGCCCAACAACATAAAAAACCATTGACCAGAATGCATTATGGGATTGAGGATTCACGGTTTCACCAGAAGCTTCTTCTTGATGATCATTAAGCACACTTAGATTTGAAATATAACTTTCTCTATGGTGATACCAACGGTAATAATCTGGTACAAAGCCATAAGTTCCTAGATGTGTCATAATTGTAAACTCATCCAAAATATTTTTATTTCGTCACTTACGATGATTACAAGGATATCTTAACTTCTCACCATCCATGCACTGTGGATGTTTTTTTCCAAATGCAACAAAGTTCTCAACTCCATCAATAAACTTTGGTTTTATGAATCCATCTTTCAGTATTCTAACATACATCCACTCATGATCGGAGTTACTCATATTATATACTCTGACACAAATAATAAACGTGTTAAAACTTACATGATGACTACTAATTTTTATATGACACTAGAACCTAGAGGTAGCAAAATATAATGAATTCAAATTCATAAACAATCAATTAATCACCAAAAGCTATAGTAGTTAGTGTTATACAATTTAAATGTACACTAGAAATAGTGTACTATTTTATTTTAAATAATACTACATGTCAAGGTGATCATGTAAAATCAAATATGCCAAAGATGTATTCAATTTATAAGCTTTATTCTACTCGTACGACACCAATATGTTTTTTAGTGATAACATCCAAAGTTTTGCAAAATATTCATAGCAAATTACTAATAATGAGTTAATACATCTTCACTGAAGAATGGACAAAAGTCCAGCAGAAAATTTAAAAGTTCAGTCTTTGTCAAGTGATATCCAGAAACATCAGCAAAAACAGCAAGAAATAAGAAAAATCTATTAGAAAACTTTGAGATACATTAGCCAAGAATTCAACATATATTTTGAAGAACCACAACTAAATAACATTAGGTAGATAATATAATCAAATGGAATAAATTAGCATAAAAACAAGCTAGATTAACAACATCTCGACAGAAATCGTTAAAACATGGTAGCTAGCAACGATATTGTTGCAGCATAGTAGAAAATTTTAAAACAAAATCTATGTCGTTATGAAGTTGTGTAGAAAATAAAAAATAGAGCCAACATTAAAGATATGTACAGTTGTTAATTTAGAAATTAATGTACTATGTTCTAAATGTTACGCCTTCTTACTTTTATTTGAAGGCAATGCATCAGTCTCTCGACTCATCTCGTCTTGTCTCGTCACCTTACCTCAACTTGTCTCCTCATTCAAATGTAACTCCAACTATTCTCTAAACAATCACTAACTTTGCATACAACTATAGATAAGTAGGAGTAGTATTGCTAGGTGCAAACAGAGGTGGGTACCGCCGGAGTCTGGATACAAACTAAACACGGATGACTTTTATAACTAATCTACCAAAAATGGGCGAGTTGGAGGACTCATGCGTGACAACAACGTCTCTTGGATAACAGGATTCTAAGCAAGAATAAATTTTCTCTACATTCAGAACTACTAGCTATGGTAATAAGACTGAAAATGGCGGATCTACAGAATATCTCCAATCTACAAATTGAAACTGACTCAGCAAAAATAGTGCACCTAATTCACAAAGGTCATGATTCATACAACTAATATAATTTTTGAATGTAGACAATTGCTCCAGAGGCTGGGGAACCTATGGATCAACCATAGTCGCAAGGAGCAAAACCAGGTGGACTGTAATATTTCTGCTAAGTCAGTTTCAAATGGACTGAATGAATAACATAAAAGATGAGCTGGAGTAACAACATGTTGGCAGAAAACGTTAAAACAGAGCAGATGATCGCAACAGAGTAGAAAATTAATGTACTATATATGTTCTAAATGTTGCCCCTCTAAGCAGTAACTAATTTTAACTCTAACTATTCTCTAAGAAGTAACTAATTTTGCATATATTTATAGAAAAGAATCCAACATATATTTTAGAAACCACAACTTAACAACATTTGGAAGGAAATAGAAACAAACGAACTGAGTGAATAACATAAAATGCAAGCTGAAGTAACAACATGTGGGCAGAAAATGTTAAAAGAGAGCAGCTGGCTGCTATGTATAACAACATGTGGGCAGATAACAAGCTGCATACTTCATGGATAAATGGCCATCTAATAGTACCTTCTTTGACTTTTTCTTATAATTTCTGTTGGAATTACACTTGAATTTCAATGTAACAAATGATCACCTGCCATTCTTTTTTTGTCTCTTTTAAAAATGAATTGAATATCTAAATTTGTAATTAGACTTAAATGATATCCATCGTAGTAATTTTAACTAATAAATCCCAAAAAGCCCTTAAGAATTCATATTTATATTCAAAGAAATGTCATTGAATACTTAAACAAGAGGAATAGATTAATACCCCAATATTGTGAATATGTAAGACTTATAAACAGTGAAACAGAGAGTCATTTCAGATTTAAACGACAAGTTCTCCATAGTCCTACTTAAACCTATAATTCCGCAACAACAAAATCAGTCTTTCACATCTATGTTTTTATACTTGGAGTTTCTAATATTTACTTGTAACCAAGAAGATGAGTCATTGAATTACAAGTCATATACTTGTATATTTCTGTATCATGTATATGGTCGCAAAATCTCAACACCCAATAATTTTTTAAGTTGAAATCATTAACATAATAAATGTTAAAAAAGATGATGAAGAAGTAATTTGAATACACAAGAAAAAAACGTCATTCATATAACTTATGAAAGAAACACAACAACTCGATAGGAAGATAAACCCACCTGAAATATTGTCCCAATCAAAGCTGTGTTGGATTATATTTCGAATAGCGCAACAACAACTCGATCAGAAGAATGAACACACCTAAAATTTTGTCTCGAGCAAAGTTTTAATGGATTCTATTTCAACCAGATCGAGCAATAACAACACGAGGAAGAAGAAGACACTTTTACAAATTTAATGGAAGAATGTCATTGAGATTAGGGGAGACAACAATAGCACAAAGAAGAATACACATCTATCCATTCAAGGGGCAAAGCATCGCTGAGATTAGCTAGGGCAGCTGGGTTTCATTCATGCTCAGTTGTAGTGGTGATCTGAAGAGATTAGGGCAACTTTTAGGACAAGCTTCTATTTTGAGAATTAGTTTTTTTCTTTTTACTTTTAGAATTAATTTTTTAGCGCCTCAAATTTTGATAAAAGAAATTTTTTTCAATTGGCGGAAAGACTTTCCCGCTCAAGCCTCAAAATATGCATCCAATTACATTTAAGGACTAGCTAGTAACTTTTTTAAGGACCGAATTTAATGTCTTCACAATAACATATACCAATAATGACCAAAATATAAACTCGTCCCAATAGATATACTTTTAGAGACAAGAATATATATAGACTCGTCCTTATATATTAATCTTAATAAAGGCTTTTGCTTGTAGTGAAAACTAAAAGTGTTGAAAATTTTGGGGGAAAGTGAAAAGGCCATCTAATATTTTTAAAAAATTTCGCGGAAAAAATGGTTCATTAGGTTAAAGATTTTATAATTTATTGTCTTTTGATTAAATTGAGACGGAATGTAAATCCGTCATAATTTTTGTGATGATTTTGTGACGACATATAGTCATTTATTTTTATTTGCTATCATTTTGTGACGGAAATGTTCTGTCACAAAACTTATATTAAATATTTGTTATAAATCTGTCACAAATCCGTCACTATCAGAATTTTAGTAGGTAAAAAAATTCTTTTAATTTTTTTATTTATATAAGAATAATCTGTCACAAATCCGTCAAAATTCCGTGATAATTTGTGACAGACTTCTCCGTTCCAAATATTCCGTCACAATTTTACTCTTTTCTTGTAGTGACATGTTAAAAAGTGAAGTTCTTGAAGGATATCGTTATGTTCTTGACTGGTTGTGTTGTTGAAGTTTCTTGTTGATTTGATTCGTGTTTTCGAGTGGATTTTTGAGTTAGATCTGATGTAAGTTGAGAGTACTAATGACCCTAAGTGTTTGGGGGAAAGAACTAAGGAAGATTGGAGGGTTTAGAGATGAAAAATGAAGGAGAAAATTGGGGATTTTCTAGGCAAAGGCTTGGGGCGCCGCGCCTGCCAGAGCGCCACAAAAGTTCCTCTGAACTTTGGCCTCTGGTGCGTCGCGCCAGCTAGAGCGCCACAAAAAGTTCTCTGAACTTTGAGGGCTGGCGCCCCGCGCCTCTCAGAGCACCAGGGACGCCAATTCCCCCATTCATTCCCTACATTTTCGTACTTGTTCATAAGCGATGAACCTATGTTTTCTAGTTGTTTCCAACACTCTAAGGTACATCTAAACATTATGACATCATCCATAAACATGAGATCATGAACCTTGAATCCATAATCCATAATCCAATTCAAGGAAAGTTAAGATCAAAGTCAAAGAGGTTAAGAGTCAAGTCTGGAAGTTAAGAAGCAAGTCAAAGCAAAGTTTCTTAAAGTTTTCAAGAGTTTTATTAAACGTTTAAACTTCGTTTTAAGGCTCAAATTTCAAGTGAAGTAAAGAGTAAAGAGTTGAGTTCATTTCTCAAAAGTTATTAGGGAACTAAGTATTCCCAAAGAAGTTGATAAATGTTTTCACATTTGAGCAAGAAAGGAACTATGATTTTCGAAAGAGCCTTTGGGCTAGTTTTCAGTAAAAGGGTCATCGATTCCAAGAGAGCCTTTGGGCTAATCTTTAAGCAATTATCTCAAACTAAAGAAAGAGGTGTTTAAAACACATATGAGCTAAAGTATATTTTGGGAGTAATATTGAGCACCGAATTGGGAACGCGAGTTCATATTAACTCAACTCTCCATAATAACCACGTAGCCAACATTGGAGTTAACGGGTCATACTTTTAGGTGATCACGTAAGTTAAGATAATTGATCCACTAAGTTAAGTAAGGTCTTATATCACGGCAAGGTATAGGATGGTCCTTGGGCAACGTGAGGTATAATGTTGTATCATCACTAAGGCTCATAGTGGTGGTTGTCGGTTAAAGAATCTCGTACAAAAGTTATATTACTTTTATATATAACTAAAGTTGAGTTTGTTATTGCTTTATGTTTAACAAACTAAGTTGTTTACACTGTTTTACAAGCTTTATATATATATTGCATGTGTCTTATTGCTTTATATTGAGTTTAGTTGTTCATGAGTTGTACAGAGTCAAGGTAAGTGTTCCTTCTTACTCTTTTCAAGCTTAAGTTGTTGTTTAGCATTCCAACTCACATACTCATACATTCAATATACTAATGTCAGTTGACCTGCATCTTATTATGATGCAGACGCAAGTAACCAGGATCAACATTCAGCGCGTCGTTGATCTAGTTGAGAACTCCAGAGTCACTGGTGAGCCTCTTTGCATTCCGGAGGACTATTTTATTCGCTTTTCTAGTTTCTCTTATTAGGATGTCATGGGGTATGTCCCTACATCCATCCCGATATTATAGAGGCTTCATAGACAGTCAGACAATAGTTGAGTCTCTCATCTATGTATTTACAGATATTCTATTTTGAGACATAAGTTGCCATTTTGGCAGATTTTATTATTTAAGTTGTTTTATGAATTTATATTGTGTTGAGTTAAGTCTTCCGCTGAGTTAAGTAGCCCGACCAAGGGTTCGCTTGGGGCCAATAATGGTCTCCGAGTGCCGGCCACGTCTAGGGTGCTGGCTCGGGGCGTAATAAACTTGGTATCAGAACACAAATTTCAAGAGTCCTAGGATTCTATGAAGCCGTGTCTGTAGAGTCCTATTTATCAGTGTGAAGCGCGCCACATCTATAATTAGAAGGCTGCAACATTTAGGAAATTCTTCACTTCTTTCAAATCCATCTCGTGCGTTAGACTTTATCTCTAAAAGTTTCCTTCTTATTTGTGCTTGTGCGTGTTTCAGATAACTATGCCTCCACGAAGAGCAGCACGAGGTCGTCCAACTTGGAGAAATGTTGAACCACAACAGTAAGGGGTACCTAATGCACCAAACGTGCAACCTTAAGGCGAGGTCACTAATGCCGAATTTTGTGAGGCTATCCGGATGCTGAGCCAAGCAGTGACTAACCAGGTTGGGCAGCCAATAGGACCAAGGAAAGATGTGGCTGACATTTCGAGGATTCGCGAATTCTTAAGAATGAATCCTCCAAGTTTCACTGGTTTGATCACTACTAAAGATTCAAAAAATTTTGTTGAGGAACTGAAGAAAGTTTTTGAGGTGATGCATGTTGCTGACGTTGGAAGGGTTGAACTATCTGCATATCAAATGAAGGATGTTGTTAGAACATGGTTCGATTAGTGGAAGGGGGGTAGACCTGAGAATTTACCACTTGCTAGTTGGGCTTGTTTCGAAGAAGCCTTTTTGGGGAGTTTCTTTCCCCGAGAATTGAAGGAGGCTAAGGTACGAGAATTTCTTACACTGAAACAGGATTTCTTGAGTGTGCATGAGTATGGGTTGAAGTTTACCCAGCTGTCCCGCTATGCTCCTGAAATGGTTAAGGACATAAGGAGCAGAATGAGCTTATTTGTTGCTGGTTTGGGTCGTTTATCGAGCAAAGAGGGCAAGGCTGCGATGCTGATAGGCGACATGGACATCTCAAGGCTGATGGTTTATGTAAAGCAGGTTGAAGAAGAGAAGTTGAGGGACATGGAAGAGTATAGAAGCAAGAAAGCTAAGAATGGGAATGAGACTGGGCAGCAGAAGGGCAGTGTGAATCGTTCGTCCTTTGAGAAGCAAAAGGGGCCAGCACCATCATTTACTAGTGCACCTGCACCCAGAAACAAAAGTGACTATAATGGTCAGAATTCGCAGGACTTCAGGGCTAGACCAGCACAATCCCGAGGTAGTG
The DNA here is from genome assembly GCF_900185275.1 of Solanum verrucosum. NCBI lineage: Eukaryota > Viridiplantae > Streptophyta > Magnoliopsida > Solanales > Solanaceae > Solanum > Solanum verrucosum. Next base: position 666,101 of record NW_026020401.1, read on the forward strand.
TGGCACAAAGAGGTAGTTTGACTCCTGCATGTGCTAGGTGTGGTGAAACCCACCCAGGTAAATGTCGTGATGGCTAGACAAGTTGTTTTAAGTGTGGACAAGAGGGTCACTTCATGAAGGAGTGCCCTAAGAATAGGCAAGGTAGTGGAAATCCGAGCAATAGAGCCCAATCTTCATCAGTTGGCCACCAGACAGGGCGCCACTTAGAGAAGCTACTTTTGGTACTGGCGGAGGAGCAAACCGCTTCTATGCAATCACCAGTTGCCATGAGCAAGAGAACTCTCTAGATGTTGTCACTGGTATGATCAAAGTCTTTACTTTTGATGTTTATGCTTTGCTAGACCCAGGAGCAAGTTTGTCTTTTGTAACTCCTTATATTGCAAATAAGTTTGAGATTCTTCCTCAGAAACTTTGTGAACCCTTCTGTGTTTCCACACCTGTTGGGGAGTCTATTCTAGCAGAAAGAGTCTATCGTGATTGTCCTATTTCCATCAATCACAAAGACACCATGATTGATCTAGTTGAGCTAGACATGGTAGATTTTGATGTCATTCTAGGTATGAACTGGCTTCATGCCTGTTATGCCTCCATAGATTGCAGAACTCGAGTTGTCAAGTTTCAGATTCTTAATGAGCTAGTCATAGAGTGGAGTAGTAGTTCAGCAGTGCCTAAGGGTCATTTCATTTCGTACCTTAAAGCGAGAAAGTTAGTTTCAAAGGGCTGCATCTATCACTTAGTCCAAGTTAATGACACAAGTGTTGAGGTACCTCCCATTCAGTCAATTCCTATAGTAAGAGAGTTTCCAGAAGTTTTTCTTGATGATCTACCTGGAGTCCCTCCTGAGAGAGAAATAGACTTCGACATAGACATCATTCCAGATATTCGTCCTATCTCTATTCCGCCATACAGAATGGCACCATCAGAGTTGAAAGAGCAGTTGAAAGATTTGTTAGACAAAAGCTTCATTCGACCAAATGTCTCACCTTGGGGCGCTCCGGTCTTGTTCGTGAGAAAGAAAGATGGTTCCCTTAGGATGTGTATAGAATACCGTCAATTAAATAAGGTTACCATCAAGAATAAGTATCATCTTCCAAGGATAGATGACTTATTTGATCAACTTCAGGGTGCCACCTATTTTTCAAAAATTGACCTCAGATCAGGCTACCATCAGTTGAAAGTTAGGGAATGCGACATTCCAAAGACAACATTCATGACTAGATATGGTCATTATGAGTTCTTGGTCATGCCCTTTGGTTTGACTAATGCACCAGCAGCGTTCATGGATCTTATGAACAAAGTCTTCAAACCTTATTTAGATATGTTTGTTATCGTCTTCATTGATGACATACTAATCTATTAAAGGGATGAAGACGATTATGCTAATCGTCTCAAAATAGTTCTTCAGACCTTGAATGATAGAGAGTTGTATGCCAAGTTCTCCAAGTGTGATTTTTGGCTTGAGTTTGTGGCATTCTTGGGCCATATTATTTCCGGTGATGGTATTAGAGTTGATACTCAAAAAATTGAGGCAGTGCAGAATTGGCCTAGACCCATATCTCCAACTGATATTAGGAGTTTCTTGGGCTTGGCTGGCTATTATAGGAGATTTGTTGAGGGTTTCTAGTCCATTTCGTCTCTTTTGACAAAGTTGACTCAGAAAATAGCAAAGTTTCAATGGTCTGAACCTTGTGAAAAAAAGCTTTCTGGAATTGAAGAAGAGGTTGACTAGTGCCCAATGTTAGCTTTACCAGAGGGTACTCAAGGCTTTGTGGTGTATTGTGATTCATCTAGAGTTGGTTTGAGTTGTGTGTTAATGCAGAATGACAAAGTTATAGCTTATGCCTCCAGACAGTTGAAAGTTCATGAAAAGAATTATCCAACCCATGACCTATAGTTGGCTGCCGTAGTTTTCGCTTTGAAGATATGGCGCCATTATTTGTATGGTGTACATGTTGATGTATTCAATGATCACAAGAGTCTTCAATATGTGTTCACCCAGAAATAGCTTAATCTCAGGGAAATGAGGTGGTTAGAATTACTCAAGGATTATGACATGAGTATTCTTTATCACCCAGGTAAGGCTAATGTTGTTGTTGATTCTTTGTGCAGGTTGTCTATGGGTAGTACTGCCCATGTTGATGAAGAAAAGAGAGAGTTAGCGAAAGATGTGCATAGACTTGCACGCTTAGGAGTCCGACTAATGGATTCCACAGAAGGAGGAATAATAGTGACGAATGGGGCTGAATCATCACTAGTGTCAGAAGTGAAAGAAAAGTAAGACCAATATCCCATTTTGCTAGACTTAAAGGCAAATGTTCATAAGCAAAGAGTATTAGCTTTTGAATAAGGGGGAGATGGTGTATTGAGATATCAAGAAAGATTGTGCGTACCTATGGTGGATGGACTCCAAGAGAGGATCATGGAGGAAGCTCATAGCTCCAGATATTCCATTCATCCGGGTTCCACAAAGATGTATCGCGATTTGAGAGAAATGTATTGGTGGAATGACATGAAGAAGGGCATTGCAGAGTTTGTTGCTAAGTGTCCAAATTGCCAACAAGTGAAAGTATAACACCAAAGGCCCGGTGGTTTGGCTCAGAATATAGAACTTTCGGAATGGAGTGAGAGATGATTAATATGGATTTCATCACAGGTTTGCCAAGGTCTCGCAGACAACATGATTCTATTTGGGTAATTGTCGACAGAATGACGAAATCAACCTATTTTTTACCGGTAAAGACTACCCATTTAGCAGAGGATTATGTCCAGTTATATATTCAGGAGGTGGTAAGACTTCATGGGGTCCCAGTCTCCATTATTTTAGATAGAGGTGCACAATTCTGGAAATCTTTTCAAAAAGGCTTGGGTTCAAAGGTGAATTTAAGTACTACCTTTCATCCTCAAACAGATGGGAAAGCAGAACGCACTGTTGTGCCGTAATTTTCTATTTTCTAGAAAAAATCACTTTTTGAAATGTTCTAAGTATAAAACAATTTGAGAAAAATACCTAGAAAAGAGTCGCCACTTAATTTTTTAAAGAAATTAAGAAAACTTATAATTTTCAAAGATTTAAACAGAAAAAATCATTTGAAAATACCAAAGAGGGTTCGGGGTTCCATTTACACTTCGAGAAGGGTTTAGGCATTCGAAGTGTCCGCTAACATGCGGTTGACCTGCGACTTGACTAAATAATTTTTTGATTAATTCTTTGGGAAATTGATTTAACATAAAAATAATAATTTATAATATTTGATTAACTTTAAGAAAATAATTAAAATAAATGACACATTTTATATTATTTTACTTTTTGGAAAATGGGACCTTAATTGAACCATTTGAATTAAAGACAAGTAATTAAAATATTAACAAAACTAGATTAATTGGTTTTTATTTGAATCAGTTTTTATTTTTTTATAATAATTTAAACCAAATTGGTTAATCTAAGCATGAAAATAATTTTTAATTAATTGAAGAATAAAAGCAAAGTTTTGACTAACTTTTTGAGAAAAAGTGACAAAGTGGAAAGAGAACATTTTTTTATTTTATTTTTTTTTCATTTGAGAAAAATGTCCTTAATTTAAAACCACTTTAAAATAAAATGTGATCAAGTGAAGCGGCCTTACATCATATCTTTTTTAGAACAAAGATTTAACTTAATTAAAATATGAAATTGGATCAACATTTGATTAATAAAATAAGTGAACACAACAAGTGGAATGTGTTAGAACAAACCAACACAACGAAAATGACTCGTCTTTTTGGGGAATCTAATCAAGTTATTTAAAGTTAGAGTTAAATAAAATTAGTCAACACATAATCAAACAATTAGAAGAGTAAATGAGATAATGAAATTGGGCCCTTTCTTGGGCCAATTTCGTTATATTTTAAAGCTTTAATCTCATTCCCGTTTTGCGTATACACTGGATGTATATCAGTGTATATGAGCGTATATATTAGCTCTTTTCATGTATTTCTTGCTTCCAGACACCTGTATTTCGCCTCAGCCCTGTATTTCCACATTTTTTACCTATATATCAGTGTATACCGATATATATCAATGTATACATGCTGTATCTCAGCCTTTTTTTAGCTTTCTGAGACGTTTTCAATTTCCAGCCCCAGTATTTGCCACCTTCAACCTGTTCGTCAGCTTCTCTATTCCCAGGGGAGTGACTCGGGGAACAAATGGATTTGGGCCTTTATAGCTCTCTCGGAATGCAAAGGGGAGAACGATGGAGTCCAAGATGAACTCGAGTTGGTGTTGCACATATCAAAATAAAGGGAGAGGGAATTAGTAAAGAGTTTTGAATAATTCAAAACGCAATTATGTCTTCAATTGGAAATGATCATGATATAACTAAATCAAGATATCTATAAATTACTACAAGTGTAAAAAGGGTATAAGCATATGAAGTATCACTAATGCTCACCACGTGATATACTACATACTACTTCCAATAATTTCATCTTGACATATTAGCAAACAATCTCATGCTATAAAATAAAAACTAATGCTACCAATAAAATAATGAGCAAGCTAGCAAATGATGCTAATAGTTAAAAACAAAAATCTTTAAATTCAATCACATTATATAGAACACCACAATTATACAAGGACAATTTTGAAAACAAAACACCTTGCTCTAATTAACCATGCTGTTGGAAACAAAATTGTTAACAGAGGACTAGCACACTACTTCAAAAATAAAGAATAAAAAAAGCGTATGACCAATCATGGTCAGCAGAGCAACACGACACTAGGCTGATTAAAGACATAGAACGACCAAACTCTCGCCTAATAACATGCTAGAAAACGAAAAGGGGTAAACAACATGAAGAGGAAAGGAACTAAGGCTGCCCATTACTTGACTCACATGATTCATGCTAACTGGAATAATAAATAAAGTAAAGACACATTTTCACAAATCACAAAATCACAACCCTGTGAGATGAGATTGACAATGAAACAATACGCAAAATGGGAAAGAAACCAACTTAAAGCCACCCGGAGTCATTAAGACTCCTAGCGAAACAAACTAAAAAAAAGAAACACTCAAATAAACAGAAAGAAGCTATTTCAAAATAAATAACAAATCAAAACCATTTCCCAAATTTCCAGCACTCAAAACGACTTACAATGAAAACAGCGAACAAGCCAACACAATAAGAAATAAAAGGGCATGGGCCGGAATAAGATTTACCTTTCGAAATGCAGCGAAACTAGGACAACAACGAGCCTGAGAGGGACAATTCTTTTACCACGAACTTCGAATACGAATGGCAAACTAAGAAAATCCGAGAGTCGATCTTCTCGGAACTTACAATCAGAAAACTAGACACAAATTTTTTGCACTGTAAAAATGACTATTGCTCAGTAACTCCAAAACCTCTCCTTATGCTCGCTGCCCCCTAAATTGAATGCAATGATGAATTTTTATAGGAGAAAATTAATTCGATTAGAGGGGAAACAGATTAAAAATTTGAATTTCAAATCCCCTTTTTCCAAGAAACAGTAGAAAAGATATGGGCTTTCTGACAAAAGAGGACGAGGGGACGGGAAGAGTATGGGCACTGCGGATGTTGACGTTGTCGGGTTCTCCGCGATTGGTGGAATTTTCCGAATTTGCTGGGATTTTCGCGTGAAGAAGACGATATTGGGGCAGTGGGGTCGCGTCGCTGTTGGACGAACCTTCTGGGTTTCCTTTTGGTCGCTGTTCTCACGTGGAGAAGAAGAAGAGGCAAAGTGGGGTCGTTTGGTATTGTTGTTGTGAGAATTAGGGGCTGGATCTTTTGGATTGAAATTTGTGGGATGGGCTTTTGTTTCTGGGTTGGTCTTTGTGGGCTGGGAAACAAAGAGAATTGGGTCGGTTTGTTATTTTAATTAGGAATAATGGGCTGCTGGTTGCGGGCCCAAGAATGGTCTTTTAAATAGTCCAATAAGGAGTGAAAGCATTGGTCATATTTGAAATAACCAAATGGCTTGCAATCTTGGCCAATTAAATTAAGAATTTGGTCAAAAATTGAATTTAATCAAAGAACTTTGGCCAAATCTTAAACAAGATGAATTAATATGAATTAATTAAAGAGCTTCTTATTCTTAACAAAATAAAATAATTAACTTAATTATAAACTAACCAATTTAAATAACTCAAATTGTAAATATAAATAATACTAAACTAAATTAATAAAATATTTATCTTAACAATGTAGAAATCTTTTGATATGATTTTCAAATAATCATAAAATATACTAATTATAGACATAATTATGTAAAACATAAATGTTATCTAAAAATAATAAAAAGTGACAAAACTATTTAAAATAACTTGCAAACTATATTTTTTTTTTTTGAAATTTTATAAAACTAATTATTTTAAGTCGTTTGAAATTAAAGAAGCTCGAAATGATTAATTTATATTGTGGAGGTCCAAAATTGGGTGTCAACACGCACTATTCAGACTTTAGAAGATATGTTGAGGGCTTGTGTGATTGATTTCAAAGGGAATTGAGATGATCACCTACCTCTCATCGAGTTTGCTTACAACAACAGTTGCCATTCTAGCATCCAAATGGCTCCCTATGAAGCTTTTTATGGTAGAAGATGCAGATCTCCTATTTGATGGTTAGATGTTGGTGAAGCAGGGTTGATAAGACCAGATTTAGTTCACCAAGCCATGTAGAAGGTGAAGGTGATTCAGGAGAGGTTGAAAACAGCGCAGAGTCGTCAAAAATCCTACACAAATGTTATGAGAAGGCTATTAGAGTTTGAAGTAGATGATGGGGTTTATTTGAAGGTTTCACCCATGAAGGGTGTCATGAGATTTGGTAAGAAGGGGAAACTTAGTCTCCGGTATATTGGACCTTATTACATAGCCAAGAGGATTGGTAATGTAGCTTATGAGTTGGAGCTACCTCAAGAGTTAGCAGCAGTTCATTCGGTGTTTCACATCTCTATGTTGAAGAAGTGCATGGGAGATCCTTCATTGATTATACCAACTGAAAATGTTGGGATTAAGGATAACTTATCTTATGAGGAGATCCCGGTTCAAATTTTAGATCACCAAGTTCGCAAGTTGAGGACCAAAGAAGTAGCTTCAGTCAGAGTCTTTTGGAGGAACCAATTTGTTGAGGAAGCTACTTGGGAAGCTGAAGAAGATATGAAGAAGAGATATCCACATCTCTTTGAATCCGGAGGGAATGGAGACCAAGGTACTAATTCTCTTTTTAGTACTCTTTGAATTATGAATGAGCATGTTGATTGTTGCATTTACTTATTGGGTGTTTGAACTAGATGTTACCACCCTTAGCTTTGTGAAATAAAGCTCATTCGAGGACGAATATTCCCAAGGGGAGATATTGTAACATCTCACACCTAGAAACGACTATAAAGAGTTTAAAATATGAAAATATTGATTTTTGGAAAGAATTAAGGAAATCTGGAAATTTTTGTCTAAGCTAAGAAAGTGAGTTTTGGACATTTTTAAACGGCTATAACTCCTAGCTCAGGATGATTTAGGAACAGATATTGATATGGTTGGAAATACCTTGGAGATATCTTTCAAACGCCACTGAGTTTGCACAATTTCAACATCGTATGAGTGAGATATGCCTTTCGGAAGTTGGGATGTTGGATTGAGGAAAGTACCAATCCGGATTTAGGGACGGGTAAAGTAGTCTTTTCTCTAATTAATTTCCTAATTCGTTTTTAGTAATTTATTGGGGTAAAAACATGACTTAGTTAGTTTGGAGAATTGAGAAATACGCTTAGGGCTTGGAGAAGAGAGAAAGGAAGAAAGAAAGGGAGAAAAGCCAAGATTTCGCCAAGAACGTCAAGCTTTTGGAGTGGAATTCATCAGGGGCGATCCCTATTAAGGTATGTGAGATCTTTTAGTGATGGGTTAGTTCACCCACACACCAACTTGTTTCAATTAAGTGATTTTGGGTTGTTTACATGTTAAAAAGTGAAGTTCTTGAAGGACATCGTTAAATTCTTGATTGGTTGTGTTGTTGAAGTTTCTTGTTGATTTGATTCATGTTTCCGGGTGGATTTTTGAGTTAGATCTGATGTAAGTTGAGAGTACTAATGACCCTAAGTGTTTGGGGAAATAACTAAGGAAGATTGGAGGGTTTAGAGATGAAAAACGAAGAAGAAAATCAGGGATTTTCTATGCAAAGGCTTGGGGCGCCGCGCTTGCCAGAGCGCCACAAAAATTCCTCTGAACTTTGGCCTCTGGCGCGTCGCGCCAGCTAGAGCGCCACAGAAAGTTCTCTGAACTTTAAGGGCTGGCGCCCCGCGCCTCTCAGAGCGCTAGGGACGCCAGTTTCCCCCATTTGTTCCCCACCTTTTCGTACTTGTTCCTAAGCGATGTACCTATGTTTTCTAGTTGTTTCCAACACTCTAAGGTACATCTAAACATCATGAAATCATCCATAAACATGAGATCATGAACTTTGAATCCATAATCTAATTCAAGGAAAGTTAAGATCAAAGTCAAAGAAGTTAACAAGTAAGTCAAAGCAAAGTTTCTTAAAGTTTTCAAGAGTCTTTATTAAACGTTTAAACTTCATTTTAAGGCTCAAGTTTCAAGTGAAGTAAAGAGTAAAGAGTTGAGTTCATTTCACAAAAGTTATTAGGGAACTAAGTATTCCCAAAGAAGCTTATAAATGTTTTCACATTTGAGCAAGAAAGGAACTATGATTTCCAAAAGAGCCTTTGGGCTAGTTTTCAGTAAAAGGGACATCGATTCCAAGAGAGCCTTTGGGCTAAACTTTGAGCAATTATCTCAAACTAAAGAAAAAGGTGTTTAAAACACATATAAGCTAAAGTATATTTTGGGAGTAGTATTGAGCACCGAATTGGGGACACGAGTTCATATTAACTCAACTCTCCATAAGAACTATGTAGCCAACATGGGAGTTAACGGCTCATACTTTTTAGATGATCACGTAAGTTAAGCTAGTAGATCCACTAAGTTAAGTAAGGTCCTATATGACGGCGAGGTATAAGATGGTCCTTGGGCAACGTGAGGTATAATGTTGTATCATCACTAGAGCTCATAGTGGTGGTTGTCGGTTAAAAAATCTCGCACAAAAGTTATATTACTTTTATATATAACTAAAGTTGAGTTTGGTATTGCTTTATCTTTAACAAACTAAATTGTTTACACTATTTTACAAGCTTTATATATATATATATATATATTGCATGTGTCTTATTGCTTTATATTGAGTTCAGTTATTCATGAGTTGTACAGAGCCAAGGTAAGTGTTCCTTCTTACTCGTTTCAAGCTTAAGTTGTTGTTTAACATTCCAACTCACATACTCGTACATTCAATGTACTGATGCCAGTTGGCCTGCATCTTATTATGATGCAGACGCAGGTAACCAGGATCAGCATTCAACGCGCCGTTGATCTAGTCTAGCACTCCAGAGTCAGTGGTGAGCCTCGTTGCATTCCGGAGGACTCTTTTATTCACTTTCCTAGTTTCTCTTATTAGGATGTTGTGGGGTCTGTCCCAACATCCATCTCGGTATTATAAAGGCTTCATAGACAGTCAGACAGTAGTTGAGTCTCTCATCTATATATTTACATATATTCTATTTTGAGACATAAGTTGCCATTTTGGCAGATTTTATCATTTAAGTTGTTTTATGAACTTATATTGTGTTGAGTTAAGTCTTCCGCTGAGTTGAGTAGCCAGACCAAGGGTTCGCTTGGGGCCAACAATGGTCTCCGAGTGCCAGTCTCGCCCAGGGTGTAGGCTCGGGGTGTGACAAAATTCATTCAAATTTTGGACCAATTGAAATCTCATTTTTTTTAAAAATATTTTATTAATCAAGATATTTACTTTTGGAGTGATGGCTTTTGGACTTTTATCCCTACCTTGTATATTGATTAACAAATTATACAATGAGGGAATATAAATCAAAATCTGGAACAACCACAAACATTATTCACAGAAGATGTGCAAGCACATAGGGAATAGTTACTTTTACTACATAGGCCAGCAAAGGTTGTTTGAAATTTGTCCTTTTTCATGCTTAGGCTACTTGAGAACAAAAATTTCTACTGATGATATGGTCATGAAGAAATTTCATATTCATTCCCAAATCTTGAATTTATTGAGCAATCAAAACAACAAGATACAATCTCTCGATAATTAACAAATTACCACACAACTCTACAAAGTCTCTCCATTCACAATTAACTCATTTTATGGAACAGAAGCTCTTGAGTAAAAATCACAATTACAGTGAAAAACAATCAAATTCTTCAAGATCAACATTATCTTAGACGTTCACCTTCCTGCAGTTTACGCGAATTTGGCCTTGATTCCCTGTCAATGGCTTGATATTTCCCATCTTAATCATAGACTCGGCAAAATCTTTAGAGAAACTCCCGAGGTTGGTACTATATTTCTTAACAAGATTATCAGTTTGACCGCCATTAAATAGTGCTTGATCAGAGTGCAAAAGTCCTTTCTTGGACACCAAGTTACTAAAATATTTTGTGTCAAAAAGAGCTGGAGTTGGATCAAGTGGAGCAAGGTTAGTATTGCCTCCACTGCGTGGACAATTGGCTTTGCGTTGGCTAGCAAAAGTGGAGTCGATGTTAGTGTCATTGTAGATACGATTCCTGAAGGTGGAACATTGAGCAAATCCTAGAGTGTGGCCACCAGAGAGAGCGACGAGATCTTTCTCATCCAATCCTTGCTTCTTGAAGTTGTTGATAAGTGCAGGTAAGTCCAAAAATGGAGGTGGGATATCATTGTTTGCTGTGGTTCTACTTGCTGTAGTAGAATCCCTTCTTCCTAGTGGAACTTCCCATGTTGGTCCACCTAACTGTTCATCAAAAAAACCATCCATTATTTTAGAACTAATATAATAATAAATTGACAAGAGTAAAATGAATAACTTACTGCAACTACAGAGTCGCGAGCTGCAACAGCCACAATATCTGCACAAGACACAATAGAACGTCCACAACATTTATCAACCTCCGACTTGATTTTGTCAATCACATCAAATCCTCTAATAGAATTGTTATTAGGTATCGCAGTCTTTTCACTGTCAATAGTAGCCGTTTTGTCTAGAAGAATTGAAGCGTCACACCCCTGCATTTACAAGAAATATATTATCTCATGAGTAGAAATATGTAAGTATGAAAAGAAGAAACTCAAAGAATCTCACATTGACGAAACAATCATGAAAATGTAAACGTAGCAAGGAGGCACCCATTCGCCTCTCTTTCCTGACTGCATCTTCAACGACTCGTTTTATGGCAGGCAAAGCTTGGGGACAAACATGATTGTAGAAAGAAGGTGAAAGAGAATCTGAAAGTGCCATGCTTGCTAGAGAAAACATGACTAAAACATGAAGAACAAAGAAGCTATTGGATGCCATTTCAAATGCTATAGTTTATGAAGTTGCTACACTTTTATGTGTGCTTTGATGTGCTTTAGAGTGTAAAATGTGTGTGTATTTATAGTTAGGACAAATGTTGACTATGGAAACACGACAATGTTTTAGGTTTAGCAACTCTCAAAAGAATAAGATAGACATTGACAAACTCTAACAACACTGGTTTTTTAAGTATTGCAACTTACCAACTTCCCTGATCCTTTTGAAGGATAGTGTTACTACTACATAGTTAGGTAGTTTTGATTATAAAATAAAAAATTATTTTTAGATAGACAAGTAAATAAAGTATAATGTGTAACAAATACTTGTGCATATAAGATCAAATTATTTATCACATAGCTTTTTAACATAGGGAGCGCGGACTTGCCCGCGATTAGTTCCACCTCGGGTACCGAATACCCGGATGGAAAAAAAAAGCATTTTTTAAATGATATATTTAATAATTATAAATCGATAACTAACATCATAAGAGGAATTGGTAAAAGAGAATTCAAAAATCAATGTAATTATGAATAATATTTTCACCTCCTGTGAATTGAAAAGAGTAATTGCTTCACATTATTTGTCAAATTACTTATTGATCAACTAATTATTTGAAACTTTGGTATCAACATAGGTATATAGTAATTTGTCCTATTACTCTGTATATAGCAGGGTACTTATTGCGTTTTTATTTTTGTATGATTGGAAAAAAGGCATTTGAAATAATCCTAGACTTGTATTCTAAGATACTTTTCAATTGTTGATATTGTATGTTTCATTCAATGTGTTGGTAGGAAGGAAAATGATTTTCATCAGAATTAATTTTTTTGAAAGTAAGTGATTGTTTAGTTATTTTTTGGTGTTTGATAAGTTAATAATCTCAAAAGTATTAATTCAAATTAAATGCTATAATCATAGTTTGATTTAATTATAACCTGTAGCAAATTATTGCCATTCGCCTCTTTCCCTGAAATTCTTGCTCGCCACTCTCCCTCTCTCGCTCGCCAGTCTCTCTCTCGCCTCTCTCACTTTATACAAACACAAATGTATAAATTGAGTTTCTGTTTGTATAAAGCGAGAGAAAATTGTATATACACATGCAAATACATATATCTTCGTCCTATTCACTTATAATTATACAATACAAATCTTCCCCCGCCCAGTTCTCTTTTTCCTTTCTCTCTTTCTCGCTTTATACAAACACAGATTATACAAAATACAATGTATAATTTGTGTTTGTATAAAGCGAGAGAGCGAGAGAGAGAGAGAGAGAGAGATTTGATATACAAACACTTTATTTTGATTCAATTGTATACAAATTCAAATTTTATGCAGATATACAAACTCATAAAATTGAATTGAGAGGCTGCCATCGATTTATACAAACGAGAGGCTGCCAACGATTTATACAAATGAGAGGCTGCCAGCGATTTTATACAAATTTGATGCCCCTAGCGATTTATACAATCTGATTTTTATGTTTGCTAAATGTGAAAGTTATTTTTTTTTATGTGGTGGAAGTGGAGAGGAGATAATCTATATAGATTAATCATCTATCAGGCTTATGAGATTTGTTTTTTTTTATATATATAATTTTATTACATACGCCATTTTTTAGAAAAAAACTAACAACTTATTTTTTTTAAAAAAAAATTATTTATAAAAAATTAACTTATCAACATTTAAAATTAGAAAACTTTTTTGAAAAGTTATTCCATACTATATTAAATGTCAACGCTAACAACATGCAAATAAATAATTTTAAGGAGGGGTAGCAATTGGTTAAGACTGATGTTGAAGGTCTTAATTAGTTCCTTAATTAGAGTTGAATACTATTGCCACAGTTATATTTTATTGAGTTATTCAATATTTATCATTGCCCCATTTTTATTGTATATACGTTTCATATACAAAGTGATTTTCCTTCAGTGTATTTTGTGGCGATTAACAAATCTAACTTGATAAAAAAACTTAGTGTCTCATGTATTACACTTTTTCCTTTTTAATTAGTCTAAAATAATGATACTCCTACCATTTTATTTCTTAATGATATTAAGATTTTTTCAAGATCATAACAATTAAGACCTATTCAAATCAAACAAGTGCTTAAATCTTAATATAAATCAATACACTTAATAGTCTAAAATCTAAATCATTCAAATTCAAACCGATTAATCACAAACAAATAAGGCTAAGACTGATGTTGGAGGTCTTAATAAGTTCCTCAAGTAATAAAGATGAATACTTGCCACAATTATATTTTATTGGTTCATTCATTAATCCTTACTTATAAATTACAATATATAAGTTAATCCAAGATTATATATATCATATGGTCCCTTGGCATACCGTGTGTCACGGAAAAATTCTTTTTTAAGTATGATGAAGAAGAAGCGTGATCAGTAGATCAACAACTACGTTTAAATAATACCCTTTATGTCCTTATTTTTTGAGGATTTCATACCATTAATTATGATTAATTGGTTTTACATGGACAGACTGTTGGATATTGCATATATTATTGTTATATTTTTTCTAGAATAATGAGTTGTTCAATTATGTAGAAGCAGTCTTATAATTGATTCAGTAGAATATATTAATTTCTTAGTCTTAGTAAAAGTTTAATACAATGTAGTAAAAACCTCTACCCTGAGTAATACTAGCTGCATGCTATTTTGTAATGATGCATATTAATCTATATTATCTTAATAAAAATTAAAGGTATGTAATTTTAATATTTATATAAAACAAATTTTCATTCATATTATTTTCTACCTTGGCGTTAGCGTAGTTCTCCAAAAAGAAATATAACACTGATATCAAAGCCTTATTGATTTTAATGGATTTGTGCATTTCTTGATGAAGAACTTTCAATCATTTTTATCCGAATCTATTTTCAAATTAACTATTTTAATATGTCTTAGTTTAACTCGTTAGATTTGATTATTAGCAATTGAATATTGTGATGATAGTAAACAAAAAACAACAAAATATTAATAAAGTAAATAAGAGATCGTATAAAGCTTCAGAGGTTCAATGATGTATATGAGAGAGCTAGATCCGGTGTTGCTAGCTTCACTCTAAGAACGATTTGATGAAATAAATGCTACTAAGATAAAGACTAATGATAAAGAAAGCTTGGAGCACAAGAATATAAAGTATTGCTATTGTATTTTTTTGGGATCAAAATGTCCTAAAATGTGTAAAATAAACTATTTATATAGGTTATAAAGATAAAGTATCGGTCAATAAAAATCCTCCACTTGAGGTCTAAAGTACCACATCGAATAGGTGTTGACCATGTACTAATGTTATTAGTGGTGCCAATTAATATTTCTCTATCGTGCTCAGACTATCTACACGACCTTTTGGCCATGTCATTAGGACCCAAGCCCTTTTGTACTCTCCATGGCATAGTACTTCGGGCTCTTGGATTGCTCCTTGTTCATTCTTCATTCTTCGAACTTCAGATTTCCACACATTACACGTTTCACCTTCTGAATTGTTGATCCGAAATCTTGTCGGGGATCGAAACAGCCCATTGGTGCCATGTGTCCTTCCTCTCGTGTCGCCACATGTCCAAACAATGTTTACCCCAGACAGAATGAGTCGATAAAATATAACTGTGACAATTATTCAACCTACTACATAAAGGAACTAATTAAGACCTTCAACATCTTAATCAACCAATAGCTATATACCCCTCCTTACAATTATTTTATTTGCATGTTGTTAGCGTTGACACAATTAGTATAAATACAAAGGATGTTTATTTTTTGTTTAGTTATGAAACATCAGAAATTAAGTAAGAAAATTATTTTCCGGAGAAAATCATTTTTCTTCGTATCGAACACATCCTTATTTCTTTTTATATATTTCGATATGTATATATATACATTTTACAAATTATTACAATTTTTTGTTTGGTTGTCATTTAGTTGTTAGTCGCCACAAAATATAATATTATCCACAATTACTGCTAGGGGTGCGCATCGGTCGGTTCGGTTCGGTTTTAGGTATTATTGGTTCGGTTTATTGGTTTTCGGTTTGTAAATACTTCAAACCGATAACCAAACCAATAACATATTTCTTATCGGTTTTTGGTTAATCGGTTTATGGTACTTAACGGTTCGGTTTTCGGTTTAACCAATAAGAAAATACTCATATATATTGTATACACGATAAGAAAAATTTCAAATAAACCACATGATTTTTCCAGCATTTGGCATGAAAGTAATAATCATAAAAGTAACAATCATTTTTCTTGCAAGTTTAGACACTAGACGCATTCAAAGGAAAAAGTGTGAAAGTAACAATCGTTTTAACCATTAACAAAAAGTGTGAAAGTAACAATCGTTTAACCATTAACAATAAGACTAGTAAATTTAGTATAGTCTTATTGGGTTATCGGTTTAACCATTAACAAAAATTATAAAACCGGAAACCAAACCAATAATCCAATAAAAAATTTTGCAAAACCGTTTAAAAACCGTTAGCCCAATAACCCAATATCAATAAACCAATAGTGTTTTTTTCGGTTCGGTTTATTGGTTAAATCGGTTTTTGCATACCCCTAATTACTGCCTCCTTTCCTCATCATTCGTCAATTTTTAAATCTTAGTATCAACAAGTAGAAAGTATCTTTGAAAAAATCAATACAATCTCGATTATTTTAAAAGCCTTTTATCCAAATATGCAAAAAGAAAAGCTCAATAAGTACCCTGCTATTCAGAGCAGGACAAATTACTATCTGTGTTGATACCGAAGTCTCAACTAATTAATGAACTCAATCTGTTATCAGATAATTATTTGATCAACATGTAATTCGATATAATTAAACTTTTTAATTTCCAAGAGGTGAGAATATTAAAAAGAATGACATTATTACTAAACCTAGAACAATTGTTGTATTAGCATAGTTAACATTTTTCCTGCCTATAAATACACACACATTTTACACTCTTCCTCACACCAAAGCACACATAAAAGTGTAGCAACTTCATAAACTATATAGCATTTGAAATGGCTTCGAATAGCTTCATTTTTCTTCATGTTCTAGTCATGTTTTCTCTAGCAAGCATAGCACTTTCGGATTCTCTTTCACCTTCTTTCTACAATCATGTTTGTCCCCAAGCTTTGCCAACCATTAAACGAGTCGTTGAGGATGCAGTCAGGAAAGAGAGGCGAATGGGTGCCTCTTTGCTACGTTTACATTTTCATGATTGTTTCGTCAACGTGAGTTTCCTCTTTGCATACTTACAAATTTCTATTCATGAGATAATATATATAATTTCTTGTAAATACAGGGGTGTGACGCTTCAATTCTTCTAGACAAAACAGCTACTATTGACAGTGAAAAGACTGCAATACCTAATAACAATTCTATTAGAGGATTTGATGTGATTGACAAAATCAAGTCGGAGGTTGATAAATATTGTGGACGTTCTATTGTGTCTTGTGCAGACATTGTGGCTGTTGCAGCTCGCGACTCTGTAGTTGCAGTAAGTTATTCATTTTACTCGATCTTGTCAATTTATTATTATATTAGTTCTAAACTAATGGATGGATTTTTGATGAACACAGCTAGGTGGACCAACATGGGAAGTTCCACTAGGAAGAAGGGATTCTACTACAGCAAGTAGAACCACAGCAAACAATGATATCCCACCTCCATTTTTGGACTTACCTGCACTTATCAACAACTTCAAGAAGCAAGGATTGGATGAGAAAGATCTCGTCGCTCTCTCTGGTGGCCACACTCTAGGATTTGCTCAGTGTTTCACCTTCAGGAATCGCATCTACAATGAGACTAACATTGATCCCACCTTTAGAAGACAACGCCAAGCAAATTGTCCACGTAGTGGAGGTGATTCCAATCTTGCTCCACTTGATCCAACACCAGCTCTTTTCGACTCAAAATATTTTAGTGACTTAAGGTCCAAGAAAGGGCTTTTACATTCTGATCAAGCACTATTTAGTGGAGGAAAGACCGATGATCTTGTTGAGAAATATAGTAAAAACTTAGGAATGTTCTCTAAAGATTTTGTTGAGTCTATGATTAAGATGGGAAATATCAAGCCATTGACAGGGAAACAAGGTCAAATTCGCGTAAACTGCAGGAAGGTGAACTAATTAAGACAATGTTAATCAAGAATTTTATTGTTTTTAATTGTAATTGTGAAAGATCTTAATGAAGAGCCTCTCTTACATAAAAGAAGTTAACGGTGAATGGAGAGACTTTGTAGAGTTGTGTGGTAATTTGCTAATAAGAGAGAGATTGTATCTTGTTGTTTTGATTGCTTAATAAATCCAAGATGTGTTTAGAATGAATCATGAGTTCCTATTACCTTTGATGTACTATTGATTATTTTGAAATGTCTTGATCATAAGTATCATTTCCTTCTTAATCATACTCCCTCCATTTCAAATTAATTGAATTGTTTAAACATTTTTCATTTTTCAAATTAACTTAATTATTCAGTTTTCAAGACTACTTTTAGATTGTTCTTCCAATTTTATCCTTTCATTAGTTAGTATTGGAATTAGTGATTAATTAATATTTAGTTATTTTAATCATAAATTTGACAATAATTAATAAGGGTAAAAATGAAAAGTTATGTCTAATTTTAATTTACGTCTTAATCTTTTTTTCTTAAAGGGTGTGAAACACCTCAACAATTCAATTAATTTGAAATGGAGGAAGTAACTTCCATATTGCCAATCTTTCTCCCTGCTAAGAATCGATCAACTCCTTGTTGTTCAACATAATATCATATGATGATACAACGTAACTAGGTTCAGTACTATTGATTATTTTTTAAAACTAAAGCTATTTCTTCTTAAAAAACTTTATGTTTTTATGGTCTTAGACTATATATATATAATTAATATATCAAAATATTTTTTAATTTTATGGAGTTGTGGTTTTATACATGTCATTTGAAAGTTAAATTTAAAAATTGATAAAAAAAAAAGAAATATTCTTTATGTATCGAAACGAATTAAAAGAAAGATAAATATAATTTTTTTTGATTAAAAAATTCTTATAATAATTCTATTACAACTAAAAAATGGAGGCCCCTCAAATCTGGGGCCCTAAAACGGATGGCTCATTTGCATAGGCATTGAGCCTTCTCAGTTAGCAATAGAAGTAAAAAGTTGTAAATGGTAGAAACTTTATATGGTCATAACTTTGAGGTAGTCTATTCGATTTACATTATTTTTTTTCTTCCACAATTTACAAGGACAAACGGCCGTATGGGGATTTTATGAGGAAAAGAATGCACCCTTCGTTTTAATATATTTGTATGATTTAGATTTTAATGAACCTTACGAAATAATTTTTTTATATCAAAATATCGTTTAATTTTGTGGTCTTAAATATGTCACGTGAAAAATTATGTAAGAAACTATAAAAAAAAAAAAAAAAAACATTCTTTTTTAAACGGATTAAAAAGAAAATAAATTAAAATGAAGGAGTACCTTCATCCCTTACTATTTACAAATTTCCCAACATTAGTATTATGAGATTTTAATCTTTCGATCGTTAAATTTTTTTAAAAAAATAATAAATTGCAATAATCAAATCATGACTTCATAATATAATAATAATTTGTGTCAACAGGCTAACCCGATCTGGCCCACCCCTCATCCGCAAGGGTACACTTTATTGTTGACCCGACCCTATTGATACTTTTACCCTCCTTCACTACGGGAGGTGAATACCAAGATGGATGGTTTAATTAAATAATAATAATAATTTATTTTGGCTAGCAAATATTTTTCAAAATTTTTCAACCGGCCAAACAAAAGAACCAAAGGAATACAAATATATGATATATCAATTTAACTCATTATTTGATACCCTCGAAAAATAAATAAATCAACATATGTCAATCCATGCAGAACCAATGTACCTTAATTATGAGACAAAGTGTAGTATTAAAACGTAGTTGTTGATCTACTGATCGTGCTTCTTCTTCATCATATTTTATTACTATATATTATAAAGGATTTTTCGGTGAAACACGCTATGCCAAGGGATCATATCATATAGTCTTCAATTAATTTATAAATTATAAGAATAAGTAATGATTAATGCATGAGACAATAAAATATAGTTGTGACAATAGTATTCAACTCTATTACTTAAAGGAACTAATTAAGACCTTCGACATCAGTCTTAACCAATTACTTCCTTACAATTATTTTATTTCCATGTTGTTAGCGTTAACATTTTGTACAACTACCCAAAAGATTTTTTTATTTTTTTCATAATATAGTCCACACTAAATGCGTTTTGTATGGAGATAATTTTTGAAAGAGGTTTTCTAATTTTTCAATGTTTGGTGAGTTAAATTATTATATTTTCAAATAAAACAAGTTCTTAAATATGACAAACTTAGTACAATTGCCTCCTCCTCACACTCCAAACTCCATTAGATCCATAGTATTTGCCTATATTATATTAAATGTTTTTGGTATATTTTTTGTTTACTAATCAAATATCAAAAAATAAATAAGAAAGTCACTTATGTTCCAGTAAAACATTTTTTCGTGTCAAATACATCATATCTAGTTTATTTTTATATCGACACATACATTTTACAAATTATTAGTACTCCTCCTATTTCAATTTATATGACATGCTTTCCATTTTAGCCAACTTAAAAAAGGATGACATATTTCAATATATATAGGAGCAATGTAACTTTAAAACACTCATTTTATCCCTAATGCGATGATGATTTATAGTCACATAAATATCTATGATTTATTTTAGATCATAATTTATTTTTAATAAAATTTTATATCCAATTAAGCTACATCGTATAAATTAGGACAGAAAAAAACTATGTTTTGTTTGGCTGTCAATTAGTAGTTGTTAGTTGCCACAATATAAAATATTATCCACGATTACTTCCCTCCCCACCTCATATAATATAATATCAATCGAATAAAGACGTTCTTATCATGAAGTAAACCTTTTGGCTTTTGGTCATACCCTTGGAGAAAATGGTTATATCATTCTTCCAATTTTCAAATCCTAATCATTTGTTTCGTCATTAGAGTATCAAAGAGAGTAAAAAAGTAACTTCAAATCAAAGTCAAGGAGGGGTTAAATTTATTTTCTTTTTCTTCGAAAAGCCTTTTTTTCCATCCATGCAAAAAAGAAACACTAATTATAGAGTAATAAATAATAAGTGCCCTGCTATACAAAGTGGGACAAATTACTATACATGTGTTGATACCAAAGTCTCAACTAATGAACAAGCGCTTATCAAATAATTACCCGATCAACATATAATTCGATATAATTATTGATATGAATATTTCAAGTCTCAAATGAGAATACTTCTGATAATTACAATAATTTTTCAAATTTTATTTTATTTTTATTTTCGAATATATTCTATTTTTTTTTGGGTTTCCTTCTTCTTACACTTCATCTATTTTATTTCAAATATGTGCAGGAACACTTGTTAAAAAGGATTTTATGTTTTACTAGCCCCCTTTCCTAGCTATTTGTTGTAGAAAATATATACTTTCTAAACTCAAAACTTATTCTCTTGTTCTCCGGAAAATTGTGTAGCTTAGTTGGCTGACTAATTGAATTCCTACCTTGTTGGTGAGGGTTCGATTCCCCACAGATCTCCTCCCTATTTCTCCCTCCGGATTACTTGTACAATGATGCATAGCATTGGCATCCACCATTATTAGCACGGGCAGCACAACAATTTTCAAAAAAATAAAATAAATATATTTGAACATAGAGTTATGTAGTAATATATATCTTGCATTTGCTTCATTTCTTTTTGTATGTATAAAGGATACCATCCTTCCAAAAGGATCAGGGAGGTTGGTAAGTTGCATTACTAAAAAAAAAGTGTTGTTAGAGTTTGTCAATGTCTGCCTTATTCTTTTGAGAGTTGCTAAACCTAAAAACATTGTCGTGTTGCCATAGTCAACATTTGTCCTAACTATAAATACACACACATTTTACACTCTAAAGCACACCAAAGCACAACACATAAAAGTGTAGCAACTTCATAAACTAGAGCAATAGTTATAATGGCTTTTAAATATAGCTTCTTTGTTCTTCATGTTTTAGTCATGTTTTCTCTAGCAAGCATGGCACTTTCGGATTCTCTTTCACCTTCTTTCTACAATCATGTTTGTCCCCAAGCTTTGCCTGCCATAAAACGAGTTGTTGAGGATGCAGTCAGGAAAGAGAGGCGAATGGGTGCCTCTTTGCTACGTTTACATTTTCATGATTGTTTTGTCAATGTGAGATTCTTTTATTTTCCTCTTTTCAATATTACAAATTTATATTCATGAGATAATATATAATTTCTTGTAAATGCAGGGGTGTGACGCTTCAATTCTTCTAGACAAAACGGCTACTATTGACAGTGAAAAGACTGCAATACCTAATAACAATTCTATTAGGGGATTTGATGTGATTGACAAAATCAAGTCGGAGGTTGATAAATGTTGTGGACGTTCTATTGTGTCTTGTGCAGACATTGTGGCTGTTGCAGCTCGCGACTCTGTAGTTGCAGTAAGTTATTCATTTTACTCGATCTTGTCAATTTATTATTATATTAGTTCTAAAATAATGGATGGATTTTTGGTGAACTCAGCTAGGTGGACCAACATGGGAAGTTCCACTAGGAAGAAGGGATTCTACTACAGCAAGTAGAACCACAGCAAACAATGATATCCCACCTCCATTTTTGGACTTACCTGCACTTATCAACAACTTCAAGAAGCAAGGATTGGATGAGAAAGATCTCGTCGCTCTCTCTGGTGGCCACACTCTAGGATTTGCTCAATGTTCCACCTTCAGGAATCGTATCTACAATGACACTAACATCGACTCCACTTTTGCTAGCCAACGCAAAGCCAATTGTCCACGCAGTGGAGGCAATACTAACCTTGCTCCACTTGATCCAACTCCAGCTCTTTTTGACACAAAATATTTTAGTAACTTGGTGTCCAAGAAAGGACTTTTGCACTCTGATCAAGCACTATTTAATGGCGGTCAAACTGATAATCTTGTTAAGAAATATAGTACCAACCTCGGGAGTTTCTCTAAAGATTTTGCCGAGTCTATGATTAAGATGGGAAATATCAAGCCATTGACAGGGAATCAAGGCCAAATTCGCGTAAACTGCAGGAAGGTGAACGTCTAAGATAATGTTGATCTTGAAGAATTTGATTGTTTTTCACTGTAATTGTGATTTTTACTCAAGAGTCTCTGTTCCATAAAATAAGTTAATTGTGAATGGAGAGACATTGTAGAGTTGTGTGGTAATTTGTTAATTATCGAGATATTGTATCTTGTTGTTTTGATTGCTCAATAAATGCAACATGTGTTTTGAATGAATGAGTTCCTATTTCCTTTTGATTTACTTTCAGGGAAAAAAGGATTAAGACAACTAATCAGAGTTTCAAATTTCAATAATAACTAGACAAGAAAAGTGCAAAGCAATGCAAAATGAGAATTATATGCAATGTTGTCATGAGATAGGATCCATGAAGGACTCGTGAGGTTCATATATCCACCGAAAATAGTTCCCCCTCAAGCATGCAAATCAAAATTTTACATTGGCATCACATTCCATGACTATGACTATGAATGCATGATCACAATAATAAATGATTAGTCATATGCAACAAGAATAAAAATATATATTATTTTCAATAGAGTGCCATATATAGGCCACAAAATACATCTCTTTGCATAGGCCTCTAATAGACGTTTTTCAATAGTCTATCACTACTAAAAATGAGTGAAAATCAACGGCGACTGACTATAGTGTGTACATTGCCGATTTCGTGAAACCAACGAACAGGGTCGATTGATTTTTCAAAGATATACATACAAAATGTAGGAATTCATAATCGAACCCAGGTTTTTTCTATGACTTTGGTCAATTCTATCACTCAACCTCACATGCTCGTTCATGAAATATTTTCATCATTTATATTTATACTCTTCAACTGCAAATTTGCATTCAAAAATCGATATTATTCTTCGAGTTTTGTAATAAAAATCGTAAAAAACTGAGGGACTGCATCAATTAAACTACATCGTATAAATTAAATTAAGACGAAGGAATACTATGTTTTGTTTGGCTGTCAATTAGTAGTTGTTAGATGCCCCAAAATAAAATATTATCCACGATTACTTCCCTCCCTCATATAATATAATATCAATCGAATGAAACCATTTTTATCATGAAGTAAACCTTTTGGTCATACCCTTGGAGAAAATTGTTATATCTTTCTTCAGTTTTCAAATCCTAATTATTTGTTTCATCATTCGACTACCAACAAAAGTAAAAAGTAATAGCTTCAAATAAAAGTCAAAGAGGAGGGTAAATTTATATTCTTTTTCTTCTAAAAGCGCTTTTTGTCTACTTATGCAAAAAGAAAAACTAATAAATAAGTGCCCTGTTGTACAGAGTGGGACAAACTATTACTTGTGTTGATCATACCAAAGTCTCAAATTATTCGATCAACATATAATTCAATATAATTATTGATATGAAGATTTCAATTCTTAAATAAGAATACTTCTGATAATTACATTGATTTTTCAAAATTTTATTTTAATAGTATTTTTCGAATATATTCTTCTTTTTTGGTTTAATTTCCTTCTTCTTACACTTTATCTATTTTATATTTCAAATATGTGCAGGAGCACTTGTTAAAACGGATATCGTGTTTTACTAGCCCCTTTTCCTATTTGTTGTAGAAAATAAAAACTTTCTAAACTCAAACATATTCTCTTGTTATCAGTTGGTTTGACTACCTAACCTCCGACCTTATTGGTGAAGGTTCGATTCTCCACATTGTAATCCCCTTCCCGATTACTTTTACAATGATGCATAGCATTGGCATCCACCATTATTAGTGCCGGATACAATAATATTATCCTTCAAAAGGATCAGGGAAGTTGGTAAATTGCATTACTTAAAAAAAAAGAAGAGAGTGTTGTTAGAGTTTGTCAATGTCTGCCTTATTCTTTTGAGAGTTGCTAAACCTAAAAACATTGTCGTGTTGCCATACTTCAAAGATGTCTTGCTGATATATTTAGGATTATTGTAAATTGGGAAGGGTAGGTCGGGATAAGCCTTGACCTGCTAAATTCGTTATCGGCATAATTTGCATCAAAAGACGCAATAAAAATAATATGAGTATAATAACATTGATTAATAGACATCATAGGTCGACCAAGTTTAAGTTAGTCAATCACTCAATTGTATGATTGAAAGTATGGAATGAATCTTTTTAAGTCAATATTATTAGTGCACTAACTTTTAGGGAAAAGGGATAAGACAGTTGACTAGAGTTTTGATAAATAAATACCAGTAGTGGCGGATTCAGGATTTTCACTCACGGGATTCGAAAAATAGGGATTTGAGAAGTGAAAAGTGATTTAGCCTTTAGGAATTCGGACCTTAATTAAACTTTTTTGGGTTCAAATGCACATTTTTAGCACCATTTTTTATTTATAAAAAAAGCGAGAAAATTAGGAACTGAAACTAAATGAAAAAGAAAGCTAAAAAAAATGAAATACTCACGCCAGAATTCGAACTTCAGATGTAAAAGTTAACTGTAAGGAGACCTGTCACTACGCTATAGCTTTCTCCATTTAAATTTATTTGTCCTATTTTTCTTTTTATTCCGCTCAAAAGTGTATGTCTCGTTACCTTTTTAATTAGCAACTCTTTAATTAGTTCCAACTTTTCACATTGATCGCATGTTAATATCATAATATTAAAGAACATTTTGATACATTTAACAAATTTTTAATTTAAATATACAAGATTCAAAAGTCCTTTTTGTTGTGTCGTAATTTTCCTATTTCTAGAAAAATCACTTTTTGAAATGTTCTAAGTATAAAACAATTTGAGAAAAATACTTAGAAAAGAGTCGCCACTTAATTTTTAAAGAAATTAAGAAAACTTATAATTTTCAAAGATTTAAACAGAAAAAATCATTTGAAAATACCAAAGAAGGTTCGGGGTTCAATTTACACTTCGAGAAGGGTTTAAGCATTCGAAGTGCCCGCTAACATGCGGTTGACCTGCGACTTGACTAAAATATATTTTGACTATTTTTAGGAAAATGGTTGAACATAAAAGAAAATATGATATTTTACAATATTCAATTAACTCTGAAGAATAGTTAAATAACGAACATTTTATATTTCATTTTTACTTTTTTAGAGGATGAGATCCAAAATGAAACATTTGAATTAAATTACAAGTGATTAGAATATTAATATAAAACTAGATTAATTAGAATTTATTTAAATTATTTTAAACCAATTTAATAAATTAAAACATGAAAATCATTTCTTATTAACTGACTAAACCTTTTGAGAAAATGACTAAGTATTTATAATAATATTTTACATTATTAGATTAACTTTGAAAAAATAGTTAAACAAAGAGCAATTTTTTTTATTTTTTAAGAAAATGGGACCCTAATTGAAACATTTGAATTAGAGACAAGTAATAAGAATTTTAACGAAACTTAAATTAGTTGGGTTTTTTTTTTTGTATTTGAGTCATTTTTTGGTTTATGAAAAAAACTATTTTAAACTAATAATTTATTTATTTTGACTAAAGATTATAAATGAAAATACAAGAGTTGATAAAATAAGTTTTGTTAGAAACAAAACAACTCAGATGAATAGTTCGTCTTTTGGGGAATTCAACTAAGTTAATTAAAAATTCTAAAGTTAGAGTTAAACAACAAATAATAAGTAATCACAATTAAATAATTAAAGAGTAAGGGAGAAAATGAATTTGGGCCTCCTTTTGGGCCAAATTCGTTGGAATTTTTTGGGTTTTAACTCAATCCCGTTTTTGTATACACTGGTTGTATATCGGTGTATATCGTATGAATCCAGCCCATTTTTCTTGTATATAAGGATGTATACCAAATGTATACAACCTAATTCAACTTCCAGAACACCTGTTTCAATTTTTGGACCTGTATATCGCTGTTTTTTCCGTGTATACTTGTGTATACAGCTGTATAGGTCATGTATACTGCCTTCTTTTGTTTTTTTAAGACCTGAAAGTTCAATTTCCAGCTCCCTTTTAAGTGCATTCAATCTGTCCGTCAGTTTCAAAGGCGGCTGACTCGAAGGGAAGGGTTTGAGCCTTCGTGGCTCAACAAGAAAATGCAAGGAGAGAAAATAAAGTCCGTGAGGACTCGGAAGGAGTTTCACATGCAACAAAAAAATAATAATAATGATTAGCTTTTGAGGCGAAGAAGAAAAGAGCAAATAAGACACAATTTAATTAAATAACGTAGCCCATGCAATCTGAAACAATATATTACCAAATTCACCACATGACATGGAGCAAATGAATTTAAAGCCACATTATTAAGAGCTGAAGTATAAGGAAGTTCTAAGCAAAATATGCACACAGGCATGGGCATAACAGTGAAGTCCTAAGGGAGTAAAAAATGGGTCCAACAAGGGCAACTTATTCAATGAACAAATGATTGGTAAACAATAAAATTCACCACACAAAAGAGGTAGAGGGCGTGTTATATACTAGGCAGAAATCATGTTTCATTTGGTCATTTTTTATTTGGACAAATTTCCAATTTAAGAAGTGACCACTTTAAGAAATTCTATGCCAAACATATAAGAGACCAACTTAGGCACGGCAGAGGCAAATTAGTAGCTGTCAAATAAATAAAAGCAAATATACAGTGCTTCAATATGTTGAAATAAAAGCCGATGACCTCTTAATCTTTGACATTTAAATTTCGGAAACCGAAAGGCAAAGCCTACATGACACGAGGATTACCAGCAAAAATAAATAAGAACAAAGCAGGAGAGACATGCTAAAGGACAAATATAAGGAAAAGCTAATCTTAAGAGAACCAGACTGACCCAACATCCTCTATTTTGATCCCATAAATATACGTATTCACTGAAAATCTCGACATATAGGAATATACCTCGATGAACCAAAAGAAGGCTCAGGCATACACCAAACTGAAAACTTGACTTACGCGTCCCATATGAGCTTAAATATAAGCAGAAGTCAACATTCCCAAATCAAATTTACAAGACGGATAGGGGAAGATGAACTTCAACTAAGCCAAACACGAAAGGAGATTGACATGGTTGAAATAATCGACCCCAGATTCATAACGGCAAATATGAAGTGCCAAATGAACTCGCAATATTGATGCGTTGTTTCAATCTTCCAACTCGAGGTGGAAGAACGAAGGAAACGACATCTAACATCAAATCTCATTACACATTATTGCAGATTTACGATGACGGGAAAAAGACTAAGACGAAAAAAAAATGCTACAGCCAACAAACAGCCTACCAACAACTATATCCATATTCCAAGCACAATCGAGATCAAAAGATGAGACAATGGACAAAAGTAAACCAAGAACCTCAACTTTTATCAATATCCAGAAGCAAATAGACCAACTTCATATAAGCATGAAATCAGTTATAGATATAAACAAATGGACGTAGAAACTAGAAACATCAACCTTTAGGCAACAGAAGAAAATTAATTGGAAACTAGAGAAAAGAGCTGAGAGTTCTACAATATTCCAGTAGAAAAATAGTAGTCAAACTTCAGGCAAAACAGTGAGAACTTCTATCATTATTAATATAAATAATGTTAACATACAACAACTAAAACATAAGCAGGAACATCTAGACAGAAACTTGGAGTAACTAGGAATTGAACAAAACAAAGCTTGGAAAAGATTTTACCTCTTTCGGAGCAGCGAGCAGGGATGACGAGCTAGCCGTGAGAGAGCTTCCACCACCACCACACCCACACTTTGAGAGTTCCGACAACAACGGGAGAGTCACGTTTTTAAGAGGGAAGCTGAAACTAAATACTCTTTATAGTATTTTTTGATCCTATACTAGCTGACTCCTATCTCTTTTCTCTTTTCTTCCAATCCTTGTTCAAAAAAATAAAATCCCCCCCCCCCCTTTAAAACAGTAAAAGAGATGGGTTTATATAGAGGGGATAATGGAATCGATAAGGGGGAAAATGGGTGAAGAACGGATAGAAATAGGGGCCAACCCGGAATTCCCCACAAATTCCCAAATTCAAAATTCTTTACCAGGACTAGAGAACAGTTGGGTTTGGTGCGAAATTTCTTCCAAAATCCCAGAAAATCTGGACGAGGCAGCAGTGTGGACGACTTCGATCAAATCCACCGCCCTTGCGCTCGACGTGGCGCCATCTCGTTGCCACAAAGTTGATTGGACGCGGCTAGCAGGGCTGGGACGAGTTGGTGAGGGCAGAGGAGGACGACTTTTCTCCAGATTTGCCGGACTGATGCGACTGATTACTGCTGGATTGCTGGAGGTTCTGGGTTTTGATTTTTTTTTTGCTGGAGAAAGAAGAAGAAAAACGTACAGGGGTCATATGGGTCTGTTTTGGTGCTGCTGTTGGAATGGGTTTCTATTGGAGTTGAATTGGGCTGGGATTTGTATAAAAGAAGTGGGCTGAAAGTTGGGAATGTTGGGCCAAGATTTGGTCTTAAAATTGGAAGAAAGTGGACTATGGAAGTTGGCAAAATGTAGCTTAAATTGCAATTAAAAAAATGGGCAAATGAATTTCAATTGTAGCCAATCAAATTAAGAACTTAGTCGAATTGATTAAATTAGGGAATTCAACTAATAATTAAATATGACGAATTAATTAATGAGCTTCTTAATCTTAACGAAATAAAATAATCAACTCAAATATAAAATAAATAATAAAAAATATAAACTATTGTATAACTAAACTAATTAACCAAATATTTAATTAAAACAAAAATATTTTTGAGACGATTTTCACATATTCATAAAATATACTAATTATATAAAGTATATATATTATTCAAAATTTATAAGACGTAACAAAACTACTTAAAATAACTTGAAAAAACATTGTGAATTTTATAAAATTAGTTATTTCAAATCGTTCCAAATTGAAGAAGCTCGGTGATTAATTAATATTGTGGAGGTCCAAAATTGGGTGTCAACACTTTTTAAGGTTTTAGACTCCTTATCAAGTTAAAATATATTGGACAAATAATTTTAAATGAAAAAAGTACTATTTTTTTTGCTTTACTTTCAGAAGGAAATAGGAATTTATAGCTTATCGCTAATAACAAGAAAAACAACTTTTCTACTTAAAAGCACTTTCATTTTTGGCCAAACACATCTTTTTAATATATAAATTACATCCAGAATTGGACGTGCATCTTATTTCATCCAGCAAAAAGTCACACATGATGCACCATTGAGTCCAATGGAACTCTAGCAAAAGTAGTCTAGAACAAGCCCTGGAATTGTCTACAATTAATTAGTTTAGCTGATAAAAAAAAATTAGTTTTGTCGAATTTAATCTGGTTTTTAGCAAATCACTAACAACAATAATATGCTTCATTTTATCCTTCATTAAATAAAATTAGGACTAATATCTAATATCTACCTCCTTCATAAATTTTATTTTGAATTTTTGAGGTTATAATCCTTTTCATAAGAGTAATTTGAAGAAAAAGTAGCCGAGAGATAGAAACAATTGAAAAAAAAGGGGTTAAAAGTTTAATTTTACAGAAGCATAATTTCCGTTAATATAAACCTAAGCAATTGATATTAAAAGAATAGATAAAGACCAAATTATTTGATAATTTTTTAAATATTTAAAGGATTAAAACTAATAAGTATATAATTAAGGAGCTAAATTTATGACATTTTCTCTAGCGAGTTCAATTTAGTACAGTTTTTCATCAGTGTCATTTTCCAATTAATATATGTTCATGCATGCAGAAACATGATACTATTAAAACCTTTATTAATGCGTTGACAAAATTAAAGTTACACAAAACATATTATTCAAACATAGTTGTTGATCTACTGATTGCATAATTTCTTCAGCATATATTTTTAAAAAATAGTTTTGGTGAGTGCGGTACGGCAAGTGTCATATGATTGATTACTATTGAATTAAATTATAAATAGTTAATGAATGATCCAAATCTAGAGTTGGTAGTTTCTTGTAATATAATATTAGTATTAATTAATGTGCAAAACTCTTTAATTACTCTTTCGAATTGTTTGACTATATATCTCATGGGAGCTTAGGTTATCCGAAAGAGAGCATATTTATTTGATCAACACACCACTTGGCTCACATGCCGGCCTTATTTTTTTTGAAAGTGGGTAGCGATGCCTGCTCTGATATCATACTGACAATATATGATTATTTCATCTATAAATTTAAATTGTTAAATAGAACATATTTATATTTACTTCGTTATATATGTCTTTAACAATTTTCTTATATAATATCAGTCTAAATAACCATTCTCATGAAGTAAATCTTTTCGCTATATATATATCCTTGTAGAAAGTGGTTCTTAGGTTGTGTTCGGTATAAAGGAAAATGTTTTTAGAGAATAAGTGAATTTTCTACTTATTTTTTAGTTTTTAGTATAGATAAGCACAAAAAATTATATTATCCTTAAAACATTTATATAAATTCAGAAAAATACTACGAGAGGTCATGTGTTGTGGAGGTAAGACTCACATCCACCCATTTATGTAACCATAATTATCAATACACAGGGTAGGGGGTCAAAGCCAAACCCCCATCACCTTCGAGTGTTCATAACTCAAGGTGAAACAACTTAATATGAACCATAAAAGAAAAAGAGGTGAGGGTAGGGAGGTAGGGGCTAATGTGGGGTTGGAAATGAGGTCTGTTGGAGGATGGAAAGGACACAATCAATGTGAAATGTCACTAGTAAAATTTGTGTTCACTACTTTCATTAGAAAACTCATTTTTTTAAAAACTCATTTTCTTAGAAAAAAATATTTTTCAACATATTTGACCAACCGAACACACCCTTAGTTTTCAATTGTTTGTTATCTTTAGTTACAAGTTTCTATTCGAGCATTGTTATAAACAGGAAACTCTAGTAGAAAATGTCTTACCCCCTTTTACTGGCCTATTCAATGCAATATATAGATTAATATATGTTTTTCCTAAATAATTGAGAATAATTTTAAAAAATTTCAATTGGTTTTGCAATATTCCTCCGCAGCCCCCACCCCACCACACACCAACCACACACAAAATCCAGCAGATAAAATCATTAAAAAAATGCTTCCGCTACACAAAGTGGAAACTACAACGTACAATTATATAAATGGCAAGTCAAAATTGATATATTTTAATCTACACATTTCCTAATAAGTAGTAGGTTATATTTTATTTTAATTAATCATAAAACGAGAGACGCAGCCCCAACTAAATTTGCATTAAAAATAATTGATATAAATTATATAGTCTGAACATTTCGTGCATGAATTGTCCTCTTAATTAGAAATTGTCAAAGTTGGCTCATTCGTAGACATTTTTATTGACCTATAAATACATCCACATATTACTCTCATATATCATCACTCATAATCATTAACAACAAATAGAAGTGTACAACTTCATTAAAAAAAAAATGGCTTCTCGTAGCTTTCTCTTTATTTATGTGTTAGTCATGTTTTCTCTAGCAGGCATGGCGTTTTCGGACTTGTCCGATGATTTCTACCACCATATCTGTCCCAAAGCTTTACCAACCATTAAACGGGTTGTTGAGGATGCAGTCAGAAAAGAAAGACGAATGGGTGCTTCTTTGCTACGTTTACATTTTCATGATTGTTTCGTTAATGTGAGTTTCTTTTTTATCTCCCACTTAATATTTGGTACTTTGGTTGCTATATATATACGTCGTTATTAATTCTTCTACTTCTTTTTAAATGCAGGGTTGTGATGCTTCGATTCTTCTTGATCAAACTTCTACTATTAATAGTGAAAAGACTTCTCGTGCTAATAACAATTCAGCTAGAGGATTTGAGGTGATTGATAAAATTAAATCAGAGGTTGATAAAGTTTGTGGACGTCCAGTTGTATCTTGTGCTGACATCTTAGCTGTTGCAGCTCGTGACTCTGTAGTTGCTGTACGTATTATTACTACTCCCTTATTATCTTAAAATAACTATATACTTCTCTAGCTTAATTATGAATTTGTTTCTTAACATGATATTTTTACATGAACAGCTACATGGACCAAGTTGGAAAGTGAAACTCGGAAGAAGAGACTCGACTACAGCAAGTAGAACCGCGGCGAACGACAATATTCCGACTCCGTTTATGGACTTAGCTGCACTTATCAAAAACTTCAAGAAGCAAGGTTTGGATGAGGAAGACCTCGTTGCTCTCTCTGGTTCCCATACACTAGGGTTTGCTCAATGTTTCACCTTCAGGAATCGCATTTACAATGAGACTAACATTGATCCCACCTTTAGAAGACAACGCCAAGCAAATTGTCCACGTAGTGGAGGTGATTCCAATCTTGCTCCACTTGATCCAACACCAGCTCTTTTCGACTCAAAATATTTTAGTGACTTAAGGTCCAAGAAAGGGCTTTTACATTCTGATCAAGCACTATTTAGTGGAGGAAAGACCGATGATCTTGTTGAGAAATATAGTAAAAACTTAGGAATGTTTTCAAAAGATTTTGCTGAGTCTATGATTAAGATGGGTGACATCAAGCCATTGACCGGAAAGCGAGGCCAGATTCGTGTCAACTGCAGGAAGGTGAACTAATTAACAAGTGCTGATGAAATAATTGTTTGAAGAATTTGTTTATTTTCAATTGTAAGTGCGATTTTTTAAAAAATTAATAGGCTATCGCTTAAATGTACATGTTGTATTTCATCAGAAAGGTGGAAACACAAGAGGGACCGAACCATACCTCCAAAATAATTCGGAGTCAAGCTCTCCAAAAAAATTGTAATTGTGATGTTTGCTAGTTTGGATTCTTTTTGTCATTTCTTATAACAAGTCAGTTTTGTATCTTGTTATTTCATTTGGGGTTCACTATTGTTAGAATGTATACATCCACTATACGTCAACGGACCAGGTCCCTTGACTCAGATGGAACAGTAACTTAAATAAAAGCATTAAAATAAATGACACAAGCAGTTTACGTGGAAACCCCTTGCTTAAGGGAGGATAAAACCATGACCTGCACTCACAGGATCTCAACTCAACTCCATTATCATCAAGGAGCAAAGATTCAGATTACAAGCTCTTGCAATCTAAGAATTTAACTCTAAATCCCTTCCCCCTCACTTTAGCAACTCTGTTACTAACAAGTTTCAAAGCAACAACTCTGTTGCCCACTAAATCAATTAACCCTAATCGATTTAGACTTCACTAACTCACCATAACTAACTCTAGCTACAACACGGATTCAATGTTAAAGACACTAACTGATTTGATTCCTTTATAACACAAGAATAGATCTACAAGAATAAGTTCCGAAATATAAACCTACAACAACTAAGAACAATGAAAACTCTAGATCTATTAGGTCTCTTGTTGTTCTTGAGGAGAATATTTCTGGACAGAATGGCTTTTGCTATGTTTTGAACTTTCAGAATGCAAAAACTAAGGTTGTGTCCGTTGATATGAAGCTTATATGTAATGAACACAAAACACTAGAAGCAATGTTACTGGCCAACGACCCTACCACTCTACACCAGACGCGCACCACCTCCTACAGATGGCAGAGTGTGCAAAGTACTTTTTTCAGTTGTCCTTTTCTCGTACAGGAGCACCATTCTCACATGAGATTTGATCCCCTTATCAGATCCCATTGTTTATATAAAGCGAGAGAAAATTGTATATATACATATATTTTCGTTCCTCTCTCTCCCCTCTCCCAGATCTCGCTCGCCACTCTCCAGATCTCACTCGCTAGTCTCTCCCTCGCGTCTCTCACTTTATACAAATAGAAATGTATAAATTGTGTTTCTGTTTGTATAAAGCAAGAGAAAATTGTATATACACATGCAAATACATATATCTGCGTCCTATACACTTACAATTATACAAAGTTCAACTTTGGCGACAAGGGTTACTTGAAATTTGAGCATATAACTTGGGCACCATATCAGAGGAAGTTGATTGATGTTAGCCTTTTGGTGCCCGAAGAGATCCAATGGTTGAATGACTACCACTCTAAATGCTCGGAAATCCTCGCTCCTTATTTGAATCAATCTGAGATGGAATGGTTGAAGAATGCTACTGCACCCATTGCAGCTTGAGATGTTCAGTGCTCTTACCCTTTATTGAATAAAGTTTGTAAAATTCGCATCCACACTGTTCAAAACCTATACTTCTTATTATACGTATTACTGCATTTGGAGATGGTGGTCCTGGGAAAAAAGAAAGGGTTTTATTTAAAAAATAAAAAAATAAAATAAAATAAAAATAAAATTACACAATACAAATATTCTCCTGCCCAGTTCTCTTTTGTCTTTCTCTCTTTCTCGCTTTATACAAACACAAATTATACAATTGATTCTTTTGTATATGTATACCGAAACAGATTATACAATTGCTTCTTTTATATATATGTATAGCGAAATAGCTAGCTTCTTTTGTATATATGCATAGAGAAATAGCCATAGCAAACATAAAGTTTGTTATGGAGCGCAATTATGCAAACTATAACTATAGCATACAAATATGATTTTTGCGTTTGCTATATGTAAAAGTTGCTCATTAATTAATTGCTAGTTTCTACCATAAAATTTCTTCTTTTTCATTATATTTATTGTATTCTCTTCAATAATAAAATGAGCAATAAGCAAATTGATAATATTATAGGCCTGGTGGACTAATTTGACCTTCAATATCATATCATCTATAGAAGTAGCACCTGAATCATATCCCAACACCAACTCTAATTAAGGAGGCTAGATTGTATTCTCCTAAAAATTCAGATAACAACTACTCCCTCTCTCCATTATTTTCTTTGTCCGTATCAACTTGGTATACCTTTAAGAAGCAAATCAAACAATTAAACAAAATGATAATTTTATTATACTATCATTTTTTGAATATACTCATAAGTTAAATACTTTGAGAAATGCTTTGAAAAATAATTATAGTTAATAAGAAGAATACATTAGAAATTAAGCGATAGTTTTTTTTAAAATTTTTTTAAAATTGAACAAATAAAAGTAAATATCTATTTTTGGTATATATACGGGATGAAAGTAGTACTAATGAAACTATATACTATAATTTTAACAAAAGGAGATAATTTTGCTACATTCTGACCAAGTTCAATTAATACAAATTTCATTATACAGAATCAGTATAAACAAATTAAAAGAGACATAAACGTATTATCAAACATAGTTGTTGATTTACTTTGTCACATATCTTCTCTTCATCAATATTTTGTTTAAAAGATTTTTCGATGAGACACGTTATGGCCATGGGCCATTAATTGATTAATATTGAATTAACGTACCATATAAATAATAATTAATGAATGAGCCAATAATAAACTAGACCAAAGGAAAGTATCCACTCTATTCTTTAATGAACTAATAAAGACCTTCATCAATTATGATCAATGTTATCCAATGGTTACCATCATTATATATAACTTAATTACTTGCATGTTGTTAACGGTGATATGAGATTTTTTCTAGATATAGTCCACGTTGAGTTGTTATTCATCTTTTTATATTTTGACTTTTTCTCGAAATTTGGAGTTGGTAGTTGCTCATAATATTATTAAGGGAAAAAGGATAAATATATCTCCGTACTATCGTAAATGGTATGCAGATACCCTCAGTCATAATTTTGGGACATTGGTGCTCCTGCCGTCAAAAAACTAGAACATATATGTCCTTCACTCTAATGGAAGACTAAATAGGGACACGTGGCGCAATCTTATCCATCAATCCGATATTTAATAAATATCCAGGCGGTGAATAAGATAATGACACGTGTATGTCCGTTAATATGAAGGGTATATATGCTCTAGTTTTTGAACGGCATGGGCATCAATGTCCCAAAAAAGTATAACGAGGGTATCTTCATACTATTTACTATAGTTCGGATGTATATTTGACCGTTTCCCTATTATTAATAAATCAATTTTAGTTTTTTTTAATCTCTTGATTTTCACCTAGAGGAGGTTTTTGGTACTAATTAATTAAATTCGTAATGCAATTAACCGCTCCATCTAAAATAGCTAGTATTGAAACTATATCAAGTTCTTATTTACTCCAAAGGGTAATTTAGAAATTAAAAGAGTTATTTTTATTTTCGTAATTAATTAATCGATTTGTAAAATTATAACCAAATATTTTTGAATAGGAATTATTTTTAATTTTTTAAGGTGATAGATTTAATATAAAAAAAATATTAGTTGATTGTAATTTATTTATTTTGATAGAATTCATCCA
The DNA here is from genome assembly GCF_900185275.1 of Solanum verrucosum. Lineage (NCBI taxonomy): Eukaryota > Viridiplantae > Streptophyta > Magnoliopsida > Solanales > Solanaceae > Solanum > Solanum verrucosum. The sequence continues at coordinate 702,856 of NW_026020401.1, forward strand.
GTCAGGCTTTCACCTCAGGTGATGGTTGTGGAGAGTTTATTTTGCCAAGTCAAAACTGATAGTCTTTTAATTATAAGACTGACGACCCACTCAAATTTGTAATAATTGATTACCAATTACTCCATTTACTTTGTCTGAACATTTCGTGCATGTATTGATTCAACGTACCAGAAAATTAAAAATTGTTTTCTTAACTAGAAATTGTCAAAAGTGTGGCTCATTCTTGTGAGAGTTGCCAAACCTACAACTGTTGTCGTGTTACTGTAGTCAACAGTAATAACTTTTTCATCTATAAATACAGCCTTCATTTTAGTCTCATAATCACAAAATCATAAACACAACAAACAAGTGTACAACTTCATAGACTCTATATACGGGCGATATCTGCTTTTGACTGATAGAAAGCATCTCTTTTGTCCCTCCTGACCGAACTCGCCAAAAAAATCACAATAGAAAAAGTTCTTTTTGCCGGGAAATGGCTTCAAGTTATAACTTGGTGTTTCTTCATGTGTTAGTCATGTTTTGTCTAGCAAACATCACTTTTTCGGATTTATCAGATGATTTCTATGATGATATTTGTCCCCAAGCTTTACCAACCATTAGAAGGGTTGTTGAGGATGCATTCAGCCAAGAGAGGCGAATGGGCGCCTCTTTGCTACGATTACATTTTCATGATTGTTTCGTTAACGTCAGTTTAATTTCTTTTTCTCCTACCTAGTTAAATTTTTGGTACTTTGGTAATTGCTTGAGTTGTCGTTACTAATGTATATCTTGTGTAATAAATGCAGGGTTGTGACGCTTCCATTCTTCTTGATCAAACGGCTACTATTGACAGTGAAAAGACTGCTCGTCCTAATAACAATTCTGCTAGAGGATTTGAGGTGATTGATAGAATTAAATCGGAGGTTGATAGAGTATGTGGACGTCCAGTTGTATCTTGTGCGGACATCTTGGCTGTTGCAGCTCGTGACTCCGTAGTTGCGGTGCGTATTACTCATTTATTCCACTAATAAATATAGGAGTATAAGCTAAAGTTAATTTAGTGAACTAATATTTTGTTACATTATTGACACATACAGTTACATGGACCAACATGGGAAGTGGAACTAGGAAGAAGGGATTCGACTACAGCAAGTAGAACCACTGCTGATAATGACATTCCAACTCCATTGATGGACTTACCTGCACTTATCGACAACTTTAAGAAGCAAGGTTTGGATGAGGAAGACCTCGTTGCTCTCTCCGGTGCCCACACTCTAGGGTTTGCTCAATGTTCCACCTTTAGGAATCGCATCTACAATGAGATTAACAACATCGACTCCACCTTTGCAAGTCAACGTCAAGCAAATTGTCCGCGTAGTGGTGGTGATTCCAATCTTGCTTCCCTTGATCCTACATCTGCTCTTTTCGACTCCAAATATTTCACTAACTTGGTGTCCAAGAAAGGGCTATTGCATTCTGATCAAGCATTGTTTAGTGGAGGAGAGACTGATGAGCTTGTTAAAACCTATAGTACTAACCTAAGGACTTTCTCGAAAGATTTTGCTGAGTCTATGATTAAGATGGGTAATATCAAGCCATTGACTGGAAATGAAGGCCAGATTCGTGTCGATTGCAGGAAAGTGAACTAAGCACGTGCTTCTTGTAAAGTATTTAAAAAAATTGATTACTTTTCAATTGTGTTGTGATTTTAATTCATTTGTAACCTTTGTTACGTTAATTGTTCGGCCATTAATTTTCCAAGAAATTGGATCTTGTTGTTTTCATGTGGCGAGTGAACAAAGATAGTAATATTTTGAATGAATGGACTCCTCTTTTCGTTTTTAATAATTAGATTGATTATCTTCCGAGTTGTTTGATAAGTAGATTACAAAATTAATAATTAATTTGAATAAGCTATCTCTTCTCTTCTTCTCTGTGGACTGTCGTTAAGAGGCATGTTAAAAGTAATTTAATTTAAACGTTTACATTTTAAATTTGATAAGTATCACTTATCTAAATATGCACTTGAAAAACTAAATAAAATGTTTAATAAGTCAGTTTTGATTGGAGGCCATTGAGAGGTGAGTGGTAATTTCAAATTTGTTTGTCTAAAGTTTGAATCTTGTAAATATTTCATTTGGGGTTCACTATCTTCATAATTGTTTGACAAGTATATTATAAAACAAACTATTTACATAAGTTATCAAAAAATATCAAAACTATGGGGTGTTTGGTATGAAGGAAAATATTTTTCTAGAAAAGTGAATTTCTAACTTATTTTCTCATATTTGGTTGGTGAGTAGAAAATATTTTTTGGTATTTGGTTGGTGAATGAAAAACATTTTCTAAAAAAATTACTTCCTCTGTCTCAATTTATATGACTTACTTTCCTTTTTAGTCCGTCCCAAAAAGAATGACACACTTCTATATAAAGTAACAATTTAACTATAAAATATCTATTTTACCCTTAATGAAATGATTTACGGCCACAAAAATTTCTATCATTCATTTTAGAATTTAGACCACAAATTTTAAAAGTGCATCTTATAATTACATCCAGATCGAATTGGATGTGCATCTTATAATTTCATCCAGCAAAAAGTCACACATGATGTACCATTGAGTTCAATGGAGTACTCTAGCAAAAGTAGTCTAGAACAGGCTCTGGAATTATCTACAATTAATTAGTTTAGCTGATAAAAAAAAATTAATTTTGTCAAGTTTAATCTGTTTTTAGCAAATCATTAATAACAATAATATGCTTCATTTTATCCTTTATTGAATAAAATTAGGACTAATAATTAATATCTTCCTTTTTCATAAATTTTATTTTGAATTGTTGAGGTTGTGATCTTTATCACAAGAGTAATTTGAAGAAAAAGTAGCATAGAAATAGAAACAACTGAAAAAATAGGTTCAAAATTAATATTACAGAAGCATAATTTTCGTTAATATAAACCTAAGTAATTGATATAAAAAAATAGATAAAGACCGAATTATTTGATAATTTTTTAAATATTTAAAGGACTAAAACTAATAAGTGTATAATTAAGGAGCTAAATTTATGACATTTTCTCTGGCGAGTTCAATTTAGTACAGTTTTTCATCAGTCTCATTTTCCAATTAATATATGTTCATGCATGCAGAAACGTGATACTATTAAAACCTTGATTAATACGTTGACAAAATTAAAGATACACCAAACATATTATTCAAACATAGTTGTTGATCTACTGATTGCATAATTTTTTCAACATATATTTTTAAAAAAATAGTTTTGGTGAGTGCGGTACGGCAGGGTGCCATATGATTGATTACTATTGAATTAACTTATAAATAATTAATGAATGATTCAATAAAAACGAACTCTGATATTTATCAGTCAACTATTCTTGATTATCTTTTGTTTTGTCTTAGAGAAGCTAAGTTGACCTTTTCTTTTTCAAATCTAGAGTTGGTAGTTTCTTGTAATATAATATTAGTATTAATTAATGTGCAAAACTCTTTAATTACTCTTTCGAATTGTATGACTATATATCTCATGGGAGCTTAGGTTATCCGAAAGAGAACATATTTATTTGATCAACACACCACTTGGCTCACATGCCGGCCTTATTTTTTTGGGACAGTGGGTAGCGATGCCTGCTCTGATATCATACTGACAATATATGATTATTTCATCTATAAATTTAAATTGTTAAATAGAACATATTTATATTTACTTCGTTATATATGTCTTTAACAATTTCCTTATATGATATCAGTCTAAATAACCATTCTCATGAAGTAAATCTTTTCGCTATATATATATCCTTGTAGAAAGTGGTTCTTAGGTTGTGTTCGATATAAAGGAAAATGTTTTTAGAGAATAAGTGAATTTTCTACTTATTTTTTAGTGTTTAGTATAGATAAGCACAAAAAATTATATTATCCTTAAAACATTTATATAAATTCAGAAAAATACTACGAGAGGTCATGTGTTGTGGAGGTAAGGCTCACATCCACTCCATTTATGTAACCATAATTATCAATACATAGGGTGGGGTCAAAGCCAAACCCCCATCACCTTCGAGTGTTCATAACTCAGGGTGAAACAACTTAATATGAACCAAAAAAAGAAAAAGAGGTGAGGGTAGGGAGGTAGGGGCTAATGTGGGGGTGGAAATGAGGTCTGCTGGAGGATGGAAAGGACACAATCTAAGTGAAATGTCACTTGTAAAACTTGTGTTCCCTACTTTCATTAGAAAACTCATTTTTAAAAAAAACTTATTTTCTTAGAAAAAATATTTTTCAACATATATGACCAACCGAACACACCCTTAGCTTTCAATTGTTTGTTATCTTTAGTTACTAGTTTCTATTCGAGCATTGTTATAAACAGGAAACTCTAGTAGAAAATGTCTTACCCCCTTTTACTGGCCTATTCAATGCAATATATAGATTAATATATGTTTTTTCCTAAATAATTGAGAATAATTTTAAAAAATTTCAATTGGTTTTGCAATATTCCTCCGCAGCCCCCACCCCACCACACACCAACCACACACAAAATCCAGCAGATAAAATCATTAAAAAAATGCTTCCGCTACACAAAGTGGAAACTACAACGTACAATTATATAAATGTCAAGTCAAAATTGATATATTTTAATCTACACATTTCCTAATAAGTAGTAGGTTATATTTTATTTTAATTAATCATAAAACGAGAGACGCAGCCCCAACTAAATTTGCATTAAAAATAATTGATATAAATTATATAGTCTGAACATTTCGTGCATGAATTGTCCTCTTAATTAGAAATTGTCAAAGTTGGCTCATTCGTAGACATTTTTATTGACCTATAAATACATCCACATATTACTCTCATATATCATCACTCATAATCATTAACAACAAATAGAAGTGTACAACTTCATTAAAAAAAAAATGGCTTCTCGTAGCTTTCTCTTTATTTATGTGTTAGTCATGTTTTCTCTAGCAGGCATGGCGTTTTCGGACTTGTCCGATGATTTCTACCACCATATCTGTCCCAAAGCTTTACCAACCATTAAACGGGTTGTTGAGGATGCAGTCAGAAAAGAAAGACGAATGGGTGCTTCTTTGCTACGTTTACATTTTCATGATTGTTTCGTTAATGTGAGTTTCTTTTTTATCTCCCACTTAATATTTGGTACTTTGGTTGCTATATATATACGTCGTTATTAATTCTTCTACTTCTTTCTAAATGCAGGGTTGTGATGCTTCAATTCTTCTTGATCAAACTTCTACTATTAATAGTGAAAAGACTTCTCGTGCTAATAACAATTCAGCTAGAGGATTTGAGGTGATTGATAAAATTAAATCAGAGGTTGATAAAGTTTGTGGACGTCCAGTTGTATCTTGTGCTGACATCTTAGCTGTTGCAGCTCGTGACTCTGTAGTTGCTGTACGTATTATTACTACTCCCTTATTATCTTAAAATAAATATATACTTCTCTAGCTTAATTATGAATTTGTTTCTTAACATGATATTTTTACATGAACAGCTACATGGACCAAGTTGGAAAGTGAAACTCGGAAGAAGAGACTCGACTACAGCAAGTAGAACCGCGGCGAACGACAATATTCCAACTCCGTTTATGGACTTAGCTGCACTTATCAAAAACTTCAAGAAGCAAGGTTTGGATGAGGAAGACCTCGTTGCTCTCTCCGGTTCCCATACACTAGGGTTTGCTCAATGTTTCACCTTCAGGAATCGCATTTACAATGAGACTAACATTGATCCCACCTTTAGAAGACAACGCCAAGCAAATTGTCCACGTAGTGGAGGTGATTCCAATCTTGCTCCACTTGATCCAACACCAGCTCTTTTCGACTCAAAATATTTTAGTGACTTAAGGTCCAAGAAAGGGCTTTTACATTCTGATCAAGCACTATTTAGTGGAGGAAAGACCGATGATCTTGTTGAGAAATATAGTAAAAACTTAGGAATGTTTTCCAAAGATTTTGCTGAGTCTATGATTAAGATGGGTGATATCAAGCCATTGACCGGAAAGCGAGGCCAGATTCGTGTCAACTGCAGGAAGGTGAACTAATTAACAAGTGCTGATGAAATAATTGTTTGAAGAATTTGTTTATTTTCAATTGTAAGTGTGATTTTTTTAAAAATTAATAGGCTATCGCCTAAATGTACATGTTGTATTTCATCAGAAAGGTGGAAACACAAGAGGGACCGAACCATACCTCCAAAATAATTCGGAGTCAAGCTCTCCAAAAAAATTGTAATTGTGATGTTTGCTAGTTTGGATTCTTTTTGTCATTTCTTATAACAAGTCAGTTTTGTATCTTGTTATTTCATTTGGGGTTCACTATTGTTAGAATGTATGCATTCACTATACGTCAACGGACCAGGTCCCTTGACTCAGATGGAACAATAACTTAAATAAAAGCATTAAAATAAATGACACAAGCAGTTTACGTGGAAACCCCTTGCTCAAGGGAGGATAAAACCATGACCTGCACTCACAGGATCTCAACTCAACTCCATTATCATCAAGGAGCAAAGATTCATATTACAAGCTCTTGCAATCTAGGAATTTAACTCTAAATCCCTTCCCCCTCACTTTAGCAACTCTGTTACTAACAAGTTTCAAAGCAACAACTCTGTTGCCCACTAAATCAATTAATTCTAATCGATTTAGACTTTACTAACTCACCATAACTAACTCTAGCTACAACACAGATTCAATGTTAAAGACACTAACTGATTTGATTCCTTTGTAACACAAGAATAGATCTACAAGAATAAGTTCCGAAATATAAACCTACAAAAACTAAGAACAATGAAAACTCTAGATCTATTAGGTCTCTTGTTGTTCTTGAGGAGAATATTTCTGGACAGAATGGCATTTGCTATGTTTTGAACTTTCAGAATGTAAAAACTAAGGTTGTGTCCGTTGATATGAAGCTTATATGTAATGAACATAAAACACTAGAAGCAATGTTACTGGCCAACGACCCTGCCACTCTGCACCAGACGCGCACCACCTCCTACAGATGACAGAGTGTGCAAAGTACTTTTTTCAGTTGTCCTTTTCTCGTACAGGAGCACCATTCTCACATGAGATTAGATCCCCTTATCAGATCCCATTGTTTGTCAAATCATCAAAACTAAATAATAACACTATCTTTAAAATTGTTTGACAAATATATTATAACACAAATAAATTATTTACATAAGTTATAAAAAAAAAAAAGTTTTGTCCCCTTTCTCTTTGATTTATATATACCTTTTACCTTCTAATTTACGAGGTAAGAGTTCAAATCAAATCCCTTGCTACCCAAGGCAAATTTAATTTAAAAAGAAAAAAAAAGGAATAGCTATTCTTAACTACTCTCAGAGTGACTTGTATAACAAATTTGTACAGTCAATATACATTATATACGAGTTAAATTTTTTTAAATGTACTGTTGTTCATAAAGGGAGAAGTAGCTTGCTGCAATTTTCTTTGTAGAAAATATATTTATTTATTTTTTATTAAAATATCCCCAATTGGAGAATCGACACTTTAATTCAGTGTGGGGAAATTGTATATAATAGCAAACAATTAATTAAAATTAAATATCATAACCACAGTTTGATTTAATTATTGTACCCCATAGTAAATTGTTGCTATTTCGCCTCTCTCCCTGGTGAATTTCGCTCACCACTCTCGGCAGTCTCTCCCTCGCCTCTCTCACTTTTATACAAACACAAATGTATAAAATGCTTTTGTGTTTGTATAAAGCGAGAGAAAATTGTATATATACATATATTTTCGTTCCTCTCTCTCCCCTCTCCCAGATCTCGCTCGCCATTCTCCAGATCTCACTCGCCAGTCTCTCCCTCGCCTCTCTCACTTTATACAAATAGAAATGTATAATTGTGTTTCTGTTTGTATAAAGCAAGAGAAAATTGTATATACACATGCAAATACATATATCTTCGTCCTATACACTTATAATTATACAATACAAATATTCTCCTGCCCAGTTCTCTTTTGTCTTTCTCTCTTTCTCGCTTTATACAAACACAAATTATTCAATTGATTCTTTTGTATATGTATACCGAAACAGATTATACAATTGCTTCTTTTGTATATATGTATAGCGAAATAGCTAGCTTCTTTTGTATATATGTATAGAGAAATAGCCATAGCAAACATAAAGTTTGCTATGGAGCGCAATTATGCAAACTATAGTTATAGCATACAAATATGATTTTTGCGTTTGCTATATGTAAAAGTTGCTCATTAATTAATTGCTAGCTTCTACCATAAAATTTTCTTCTTTTCCATTATATTTATTGTATTCTCTTCAATATTAAAATGAGCAATAAGCAAATTGATAATATTATAGGCCTGGTGGACTAATTTGACCTTCAATATCATATCATATATAGAAGTAGCACCTGAATCATATCCCAACACCAACTCTAATTAAGGAGGCTAGATTGTATTCTCCTAAAAATTCAGATAACAACTACTCCCTCTCTCCATTATTTTATTTGCCCGTATCTGGTATACCTTTAAGAAGCAAATCAAACAATTAAACAAAATGATAATTTTATTATACTATCATTTTTTGAATATACTCATAAGTTAAATACTTTGAGAAATGCTTTGAAAAATAATTATAGTTAATAAGAAGAATACATTAGAAATTAAGCGATAGTTTTTTTTAATTTTTTTTTTTAAAATTGAACAAATAAAAGTAAATATCTATTTTTGGTATATATACGGGATGAAAGTAGTACTAATGAAACTATATACTATAATTTTGACAAAAGGAGATAATTTTGCTACATTCTGACCAAGTTCAATTAATACAAATTTCATTATACAGAATCAGTATAAACAAATTAAAAGAGACATAAACGTATTATTCAAACATAGTTGTTGATCTACTTTGTCACATATCTTCTCTTCATCAATATTTTGTTTAAAAGATTTTTCGATGAGACACGTTATGGCCATGGGCCATTAATTGATTAATATTGAATTAACGTACCATATAAATAATAATTAATGAATGAGCCAATAATAAACTAGACCAAAGGAAAGTATCCACTCTATTCTTTAATGAACTAATAAAGACCTTCATCAATTATGATCAATGTTATCCAATGGTTACCATCATTATATATAAATTAATTACTTGCATGTTGCTAACGGTGATATGAAATTTTTTCTAGATATAATCCACGTTGAGTTGTTATTTATCTTTTTTATATTTTGACTTTTTCTCGAAATTTGGAGTTGGTAGTTGCTCATAATATTATTAAGCGGAAAAAGGATAAATATATCTCCGTACTATCGTAAATGGTATGCAGATACCCTCAGTCATATTTTTGGGACATTGGTGCTCCTGCCGTAAAAAAACTAGAGCATATATGTCCTTCACTCTAATGGAAGACTAAATAGGGACACGTGGCGCAATCTTATCCATCAATCTGATATTTAATAAATATCCAGGCGGTGAATAAGCTAATGACACGTGTATGTCCGTTAATATAAAGGGTATATATGCTCTAGTTTTTGAACGGCATGGGGATCAATGTCCCAAAAAAGTATAACGAGGGTATCTTCATACTATTTACTATAGTTCGGATGTATATTTGACCGTTTCCCTATTATTAATAAATCAATTTTAGTTTTTTTTAATCTCTTGACTTTTCACCTAGAGGAGGTTTTTGGTACTAATTAATTAAATTTGTTATGCAATTCACCGCTCCATCGAAAATAGCTAGTATTGAAACTATATCAAGTTCTTATTTACTCCAAAGGGTAATTTAGAAATTAAAAGAGTTATTTTTATTTTCGTAATTAATTAATCGATTTATAAAATTATAACCAAATATTTGTGAATAGGAATTATTTTAATTTTTTAAGGTGATAGATTTAATATAAAAAAATATTATAGTTGATTGTAATTTATTTATTTTGATAGAATTCATCCAGTCAGGCTTTCACCTCAGGTGATGGTTGTGGAGAGTTTATTTTGCCAAGTCAAAACTGATAGTCTTTTAATTATAAGACTGACGACCCACTCAAATTAAAATTTACTTTGTCTGAACATTTCGTGCATGTATTGATTCAACGTACCAGAAAATTAAATTTTTTTTCTTAACTAGAAATTGTCAAAAGTGTTGCTCATTCTTGTGAGAGTTGCTAAACCTACAACTGTTGTCGTGTTACTGTAGTCAACAGTAATAATTTTTTCATCTATAAATACAGCCTTCATTTTAGTCTCATAATCACAAAATCATAAACACATCAAACAAGTGTACAACTTCATAGACTCTATATACCGGCGATATCTGCTTTTGACTGATAGAAAGCATCTCTCTTTTGTTCCTCCTGACCGAACTCGCCAAAAAAATCACAATAGAAAAAGTTCTTTTTGCCGGGAAATGGCTTCAAGTTATAGCTTCCTCTTTCTTCATATGTTAGTCATGTTTAGTCTAGCAAGTATCGCTTTTTCGGATTTGTCAGATGATTTCTATGATGATATTTGTCCCCAAGCTTTACCAACCATTAGAAGGGTTGTTGAGGATGCAGTCAGCCAAGAGAGGCGAATGGGTGCTTCTTTGCTACGATTACATTTTCATGATTGTTTCGTTAACGTCAGTTTAATTTCTTTCTCTCCTACCTAGTTAATATGTTTGGTAATTGCTTGAGATGTTGTTACTAATTATTATTGTAATAAATGCAGGGTTGTGACGCTTCCATTCTTCTTGATCAAACGGCTACTATTGACAGTGAAAAGACTGCTCGTCCTAATAACAATTCTGCTAGAGGATTTGAGGTGATCGATAGAATTAAATCGGAGGTTGATAGAGTATGTGGACGTCCAGTTGTATCTTGTGCGGACATCTTGGCTGTTGCAGCTCGTGACTCCGTAGTTGCGGTGCGTATTACTCATTTATTCCACTAATAAATATAGGAGTATAAGCTAAAGTTAATTTAGTGAACTAATATTTTGTTACATTATTGACACATACAGTTACATGGACCAACATGGGAAGTGGAACTAGGAAGAAGGGATTCGACTACAGCAAGTAGAACTACTGCTAATAATGACATTCCAACACCGTTGATGGACTTACCTGCACTTATCAACAACTTTAAGAAGCAAGGTTTGGATGAGGAAGACCTCGTTGCACTCTCCGGTGCCCACACTCTAGGGTTTGCTCAATGTTCCACCTTTAGGAATCGCATCTACAATGAGATTAACAACATCGACTCCACCTTTGCAAGTCAACGTCAAGCAAATTGTCCGCGTAGTGGTGGTGATTCCAATCTTGCTTCCCTTGATCCTACATCTGCTCTTTTCGACTCCAAATATTTCAGTAACTTGGTTTCCAAGAAAGGGCTTTTGCATTCCGATCAAGCACTCTTTAGTGGAGGAGAGACTGATGAGCTTGTTAAAACCTATAGTATGAACCTAAGGACTTTTTCGAAAGATTTTGCTAAGTCTATGATTAAGATGGGTAATATCAAACTATTGACCGGAAATCAAGGCCAGATTCGTGTCGACTGCAGAAAAGTGAACTAATGTTGCTAGTGAAATCAAGTGTGTTTCAAGAATTTGGTTATTTGCAATTGTAGTTGTGATTTTTATTCATTTGTAGCCTTTGATAAGTTAATTTTCCAAGAAATTGGATCTTGTTGTATTCATTTGGCGAGTGAATCAAGATAATGTTTTGAATGAACGAATTCCTTTTCATATTTAATAAGTAGATTGAATATCTTCCAAGTTGTTCCGATAAATAGATTACGAAATTAATAATTAAGTTGTATAAGTTATATCTTCTCTATGGTTTATAGGAAATTGCAGAAAAATAAATGCAGAAATCAGAAATACACTTGAAATTGAAAGACGGAAATTAAAGAGACTTGAATTGGAAATTTTCTGATGATTGCATTGATTATTTGATGATGTATTTATAACTGTATTTACACAGTAAAGTAAATCAAAAATACAAAATATTATGTACATGTGTGCTATCTCTATTGGGTTTTGCTTAATAAACTCTAACCATATTCCAAGTATCCAAGTTTGTGATCAAGGGTTGTGATTGCATTTGATTTGATGGCTGAGATGAGTTCCAACACACATTAATTTGTGAGGCCTGAGAGGACAGGTGTCCATTGCTAACAGAAGAGGGAAAAAATATTTCATCTGAATTTTGCCCTAACATTTGAAATGTTTCCCTCATTTCTTTAGACTTCATCTTCTCCAATTCTTTGTTCTTTTGTGAGATCGACGAAACACCATTTTCATCACCCCCTCCCCTCCCCAAGTTGGAGGGCAATGCAGAGAGACCCAACTTGGGAAGAATGGTGTGATGAGAAGGTCCAAATAGTGCCTTAGTAAAAAGATCGGCAAGCTGGGAGGAGACTGGTACATAAGAGAGTGAAATGAGACCAGCAAGGAATTGTTGCCTGACAAAATGGCAGTCGAGCTCCACATGCTTGGTTCTCTCATGAAAGATGGGGTTTCGGGCAATGTGAATTGTTGATTGACTATCAGAATGAACAGGAATGGGAAGCTCCGGTGGATAACTAAGATCAAGAAGAAGTCGATTGAGCCAAGTCAGCTCACATGCAACCCACCGCATAGAACGATATTCAGCTTCCGCTAAAGACAGAGAGACGGAGAGTTGTTTCTTAGACTTCCATGAAATGGGAGAGCCTCCAAGAGTTACAAAATAACCACTAACAAATCTGCGAGTGTCCAAACAAGAACCCCAATCTGCATCGCAATAAGCAACTAATTGTAGAGAAGAATCTCCCGATATATGAGTAGACCTTGAGCAGGATTAATCTTCAAATAGAGAAGTACTCGAAGGGCTGCAATGAAATGAGGAGATCGAGGCTCTTGCATAAACTGGGATAGATGCTGGACCGCAAAACATATATCAGGCCAGCTATGAGTCAGGTAATTTAACTTACCTATTAACCTTTTGTATGAAGTAGCATCAAACAATGGTTCGCCTAAAGTAGAAGACAACTTGACTGTAGGATCGAATGGTGAAGAAGCAACTGGAAGATGATGTGAACAGTCATATTCAGATAGAAGTTCCATAGTATACTTCTGCTGAGTTATAATTAGTCCATATGGTTCTCTGAGAATCTCAAGCTTATCTTAAATTCATTATCAAGGAAAGACTTAAGCTGGTCAAGTTCATTGGAGTTGTTTCCTGTCAAAATGATATCATCTACATATATTGCAACTATTGAGATAAAAGGACCATCCTTCTTAACAAACAAAAAATAATCATTTAGTGAAGATGAAAAACCTTTATAGTCCAGGGCTGAAGTGAACTTAGCATACCACTGGCGTGAGGCTTGCCTCAGGCCATACAAAGACTTATTAAGTTTGCACACATGATGAGGACTTGGACCACTTATACCAAGAGGAAACCTCATGAATACTTCTTGTAAATCACCATGCAAAAATGCATTATTAACATCCAACTGAGATATTAATATGCCAACCTTTCTTCATAGCAATGGTTAAAATGCACCTAATAGTGGTCATTTTAACGACGAGAGTGAAAGTCTCATGAAAATCTACCCCTTCTCTCTGAATATCACCTCTTACAACTAAACGTGCCTTCAACCTTTCCAAGGACCCATCTGACCTTTGCTTTACTTTGTAGACCCACTTACAAGGTAGGGCCTTCTTATACTTAGGTAAAACAATTACTTCCCAAGTCTTATTAACCTCTAAGGCTGAAAATTCAGATGTCATTGCCTGCTGCCAGCCAGGGTGCATTGCAGCCTATGCAAAATTGGTAGGTTCAGTAATATTTAAAGTACTGTTACGAGTCTGCTGATTAGGTACAGAAAGGGTATATATGAGGTTAAATTGAAGAGGTAAAACAGGACTGAGCGAGATCAGTGAGATATATTGCATTACAAATGTAGTCTGATATATATCCAGGCTTCTTATGAGGCCTAGTGGACTGCCTAATAGGTCTTACAGTAGGAGGAACACAAGGCATGGTAGAACGATGAGAAATAGAAGAGAGAGATGATGATAAAAAAGAGGAGTCATCATTAGGCTAGTAAGTTTTAATCTAAAAGTTATTTTTAGCTTTTCATTACATCTCTGGCTATTATGAGTTGAATATTTCGAGAATTTGAGCTTTTATGTTCTGTTTGATCTAGTTTCATCACTATTGCATATTCGATCCTTTGTTTGTTTAAATGAAGTTCCAATAATCCTCTACGTGTGGTCTGTTGAATTAGGGTATTTAAGGAGTTGTTTGAATTTAGGATTTTAGCACTAGTTAGATTTTGGAATTTTAGGACTAGTTTGAATTTGTGATTTTAAGACTAGTTTGAATTTAAGACTAGTTTGAATTATTATTGAGATTTTAGGACTACTAATAGTTTGAATTTGAAATTTTAGCACTATAGTTTGATTTTTGAATTCTAGGAGTACTTTCAATTTGTGATTTTAAGACTAGTTTGAATTTGGAATTTAGGACTAATAGTTTGAATTATATTTGATATTTTAGGACTAATTAATAGTTTGAATTTTGGACACTAGCTAGCTAGTTTGAATTTGAAATTTTAGGGATTTGAATTACAACTTAATTAGAACTTATAATTAATTATAACTTGAATTTACTATAAATTGAACTTAATTAGGAATATGAACTTGAAATTAGAACTTGAACTTGGAACTAATTAGTTTGAATATATAACTAAATAAGTTTAGAAATTAGATATGAACTTGAATTGGAACTTGAACTTATTAAAACTTGAATATATATATATATATAAAACTAATATTCTTGGATTTGAAGTTTATATTTAACTAATTTAAGAACGTTTCGTGCTAGGCAACTGAGGAAGCTCAACATCTAAAAAAGTTAATACAAGACTATATTGTTTCTTTCATCAAAGTTGGAGATAAGGTTGGTGCTTCTAAATTTCTTAAGTTCAAGTACAATTGTTTTCAATGATGTGTTTGTGTCCATTTAGTATTAATACTTTGCTTTAATTTTGTGATAATTTTTTTTGTGTCCATTGAGTGTTTGTTAAGCATAAGTACCAACACTAGTTGATCCTATTGATGACAAAATTGATTTTCTTGCAAGATCGATTTGTGTACATTTAGTGTTGACACTTAGCTTTAAATTTAGAAATAATATATTTGTTAAGCATAAGTACCAACACTAGTTGATCCTATTGATGACAAAATTGATTTTCTTGCAAGATCGATTTGTGTCCATCTAGTGTTGACACTTTGCTTTAAATTTAGAAATAATATATTTTTTAAGCATAAGTACCAACACTAGTTGATCCTATTGATGACAAAATCGATTTTCTTGCAAGATCGATTTGTGTCCATCTAGTGTTGATATTAAGCTTTAATTCAGGAATAATGTGTTTGTTAAGCGTAAGTACCAACACTAGTTGATCCTATTGATGACAAAATTGATTTTCTTGCAAGATTAATTTGTGTCCATCTAGTGTTGACACTTAGCTTTAAAAAGTTGTTAAGTTGTTAAAGTTATAAAGTTGTTTAAATAAGTTAAATTAAATAATGTGGTCTTGTTGATGGATTTAGATGTTGGAATTAATTCTAGTTCAAGTTAAAAAGTTGTTAAGTTGTTTAAATAAGTTAAAATAAATAATGTGGTTTAGTTGGTGGATTTAGTTGTTGTATTAAGTCAAAACTAAACTAGTTAAAGTTGTTATGTTGTTTAAATAAGTTAAAATAAATAATGTGATTTAGTTGGTGAAATTAAGTCAATACTAGACTAGTTAAAGTTATAAAGTTGTTAAGTTGTTTAAATAAGTTAAATTAAATAATGTGATTTTGTTGATGGATTTAGTTGTTGGAATTAATTCAAAACTAAACTAGTTCAAGTTAAAAAGTTGTTAAGTTGTCTAAATAAGTTAAAATAAATAGTGTGGTTTTGTTGGTGGATTTAGTTGTTGTATTAAGTCAAAACTAAACTAGTTAAAGTTGTTATGTTGTTTAAATAAGTTAAAATAAATAATGTGATTTAGTTGGTGGATACTAAAGTAGTTAAAGTTATAAAGTTGTTTAAATAAGTTAAATTAAATAATGTGATTTTGTTGATGGATTTAATTGTTGGAATTAATTCAAAACCAAACTAGTTCAAGTTAAAAAGTTGTTAAGTTGTTTAAATAAGTTAAAATAAATAGTGTGGTTTAGTTGGTGGTAAGTTCTAATTCAAAGTTTTAAATAAATAATTAGTTGATTCATATATATCGTTATAAATTTTAGTTTTTATTTATAGGAAAAATAATTGGGATGCACTCCCATTGAACCGGAGGTTTTCAAGAAGAGTCATGTCAGAAGAAAGAAAATGAGTCGGATCTGGATGTGTGGGTGGAGGAAAGGGCCGAACGAACTTTTGTAAGTTATTTAATATGAATAATATATATTAATAGTGAATATATTTATGATATGTATATATATTGATGTCAATTTTTATATTTAATATGCAGAATAACTTTCATCAGTACGTCGCTGAGAATCTAGATAGTTCGCTCCAATTGACACCTGAACTTTCCACCCAGATTTGGAAAGAAAAAGTGGTAGGGGAGGCACACAAGACACAAGGATTGAGCCTATGGTCTAGGTTGTCGAAACGATATAAGACGACTCCAGTTAGGCTTAGAAGGAATTGGATCATCACGTCAAGCCGAGGCACTTGACGGTGTTTAGATTGCTGCTATGTCGGCTCAAATAACTAAGCTTACAGCAGCACTGGCAGAGTCGGAGCGGAGAAGAGTAGCTGAACAAGAAAGCATGAGTGAGACAGTTCAGCAAATCAAAGAACAAGTGATGAGCCTCGCTCGTTGACCTACTACTTCGGCTCCCGATGACACCGACGACAAGAGTGATGATGATGATTATGTAGAGCCCACTCCCTAGTTTAGATCTCTAGACATTTATGAACTTTTTGTAATTTTGAAACGAATTTTAAAAAGGCTTTATAAGTCGTTAATTTGTGATTTAGATACTTTTTAATGTTATTTTAAGTTTGTTGTTTTACGTTTTGTTTAGATTGTTTATAATTGTGTGTTTGATTGGGCTGAATAGTATAGAATTGAATTGAATTGCATTGCATTTGCAGGTGGACATTAGAAACTATTCAAAAATATTGCAGGAAAAGCGACGGACAGCGTGGTATTGTCCGTCGCTTTTCTGGGTTTTATTATTTTAAAAATCCAGAAAAGCGACGGACAGCGTGGTTTTATCCGTCGCTTTTCTGGGTTTTATTTTTTTTAATTCTCAGAAAAACGACTGACAGCGTGGTTTTGTCCGTCGCTCTTTAGGGATTTTCAAAAATAAAATTTTCACAAAAGCGACAGACAGGGTCCTTTTATCCGTCTCTTTTTTGGGATTTTCAAAAATAAAATTTCCAAAAAAGCGACGGACTGCGTTGCTTTTTAGAAATAAAAAAATTGAAAATTAAAATAAAGCGACAGAGTCCATCGCTTTTGTTAAAAAAATAGTCAAGAAGCGACAGACAAAAAGCGTCGGGCTAAAAAGCGACGGAGACGACTGCGTCGCTTTTCTGTTGATTTTGACCAAAAAAGCGATGAAATCCGTCGCTTTTGGCCGTCGTATTTTGACATTTTTTTAGTAGTGAATGAAGACAAGAAAAAGGTTCAAAGACACATATGCCACCTCCCGTTACTAATGAAAATGGAGGCTTGACCCGATTTGATTGGGACAATGATGCATTTTTGGGACAATGATAACATGGTATTCCAATTCGGGGAAGTAGAAATGACGCCAACTATCGAGAAAGTTCCTGCAAATTATGAGAGTATCGGCATGTGCAACAAGAGGAAGCGTGAACCTGATACAGATCTCCTTTTTCCAAAAATATTGGATTTTTACAAAATTAAAGAAGTACTTTCACTTGTCAAAGTCGAATGGATGGAAAAGCTTCCCGAGCCAAACATTCCACTTCAAAAGCTTTATTACTGATTTGGACGCACAAGAGCTTACGAAAAGTTCAAGGAAGAATTTGTCTCAGAGGAAAAATGGAAAGAAACACGTCATCTTGCTTTTGCAATATGCCTACTTGGGACAATGGTATTTTCCCAAGGACCAAACTACACTATCTATCCAAGTGTAGTAATGGTCACTCATGCTATCTTTAATGGAGTAGGCTACGAGTCAATGATCAATCACTACAATTTGGTGCCCATGATTCTTGCTGACATTTACAGAGCATTGGACAAATGTAAAAGCGCCAAACGTTTCTTTCAAGGGTGCAACCTAATACTTCAAGTGGTGGAAGATGAGACATTTGCTCAAAGCCCATGATGCAGAAGAACCAGATCCACTGAGACGACCAAACCAACTTAGAGGCCACGATTGGTGGGTGTACCTTAATCATTTCAACAGAACTGAAGGTCAAGAATTTTGGTATCCAAGACTTCAGGGATTAAGAGAAGAAAATGTGCAATGGTCGATCGAAAGTATGGTGGTAACAAAACATGGTGATTCGAAGTGAAAAAAAACCTCTACTTGATATTTGTCGGATTGAGAGGAACTCGACCGTATGCTTCAGCCCGAGTCCTTAGAAACAAATGGTGGGTTGTGTACCGGTCCCTTACTAGCCTGGGCATAATTTTTATCCGGACCGGGCCTCCCCATTATTATAAGGGGCTGACTGTTGGTCCGAGCCTTACCGGTCTTGGGTCGTTATCGGGCCGACTTTAATGGGCCGAAACCGGTCGGCCCGACCCAATTGATGGGTTTATGGTAGGATGGTGAACTCTAATTATGTAATGATTGTATTTTGTCTATGAAATTAATAATGTTGAAACTTTAGTGGATCTTCCACAAGTTGTTAAAAAAATTATCCAGGTTCACTCTCTTCAAAATTATTTGACAAGTATATTATAAAACAAACCAATTACATAAGTTATCAAAAAATACCAAAACTATGGGGTGTTTGGTACAAAGGAAAATATTTTCCATTGAAAATATATTTTTTAGGAAAACAAGTGAATTTCTAACTTCTTTTCTCATGTTTGGTTGGTGAATGAAAAATATTTTCTAAAAAAGTTATATCATTTATATAATGGCTAGAGGGTAGAAAATACTATTTAGGAAATTAATTTTTAACCCGAAAGTCAACCTAGATAACGATTCAATACCCAACCTCAACACCCGAACTAGGACACGACCCCGTCGACCAATCTGAATCTGTCCTTGAGATCTGACCCATGACCTAGACCTGACCTTCAATCCAAACCCGATATTTGAATTAGGACCCGACCCCAACAACCGATCCTAGATCTGATCTCGACATTCGACTCAGAACCTGACTCCAGACTCTCTTGATCATAAACCCAACACCGACACCTAACCCTGATGTCTAATTCAATACTTGATCTGGACCCTGACTCTGGAACTAACCCCAATTTGAGATCCAACACCCAAACCAGAGCCCAAATTTCAAACAAAGACACGACCTCTAAGGCTCGACCCGACTCCCAACATAGGATTCGACTTCTGACCCGAGAATCGAACCTGGACTGGGGACCTAATATTCAAATTGAGATCCGACCCTGATCCGGGACTGGGTATTCTATCCAAGACCTGACCTTGACATCCAAATTTGGACACGGTCGAATTCTAGATTCAACACTAACACTCGAATCAAGATTTGACTTTCAAATCATCAGAATGCAGGACCCATTTTAAATCGGGACTCGACATCCGATCAAAGATTCGACTTTCAAATTGGAATTCGATCCCGACTTTCGAAGGGGGACCGGACCATACCCAACTCGAAACCTAACTTTCAAACTAGGATTTTAATATATTTTATGAAAATATTCTTTTCCTAAAAAAATTGTAGAGAGAGAGGCTGGTTCAGGATAGAGGTAGGATAAAAAAATTGAAATTTTCTAAAATTTGAAAATATTTTTCAAAAAGAAGCTTTTATTTTTTATTTTTTATGAGGTAGAGGGGGGGGGGGGGGATCGGTAGAAGGGTCGGTGTAGGAATGAGGTTTAAAAGAAATGATGTTTTCAAAATTTGAAAATTTAAAAATAAAATAAAATTTGAGGTTGGAGGAGAGTTCGAAAAATATTTGTTTTAATTTTTGGAGGAAAGCAATTTTCCTTAAATTTGAGAAAAATAAGTTGATTTGGAAAATATTTTCCAAAACATTTAAGTCAACCAAACGTAAGAAAATTGAAAAGTATTTTTCAGAAAATATTTTACTTCATACCAAATGCGTACTCCTTATATGTACAAACGAACCTTGTAACACACTTCATGGCAGAGGCGAATTTATGTATTAAAATTGGGTCACCGGAACCCGTGGTCATCCGACTAAACTCGATATATTGCTTGTATAATTATTAAAGAATATATTAAATAAAAACTTGTGGAACCCATTCTCAAAGTCGCTGGATGGTTCACTAGTTTGACGGCCTGATTTTACCATTAAGGTCCCGAGTTTGATCCCAAGTTCCAGAAATATTTTATCTTCTCTCTTTAAATTTGCCTTTTATTTTTCACACAAAGAACTCCAAGTCTCCAACTTCTAGTCAAGAATCTAGAAAAATCATCATTGTCAAAGTTTAAGGTAAAAAAAAAATTAGTTTATGATTTCTCTTTTTAATAAACAAACTAACAAAATCATAAATTTTTTAAATATATCACTTTAATTTTAGAGTTTCCATAAAAAAAATCGTGTCTTTACTTATAATAGGAAATCATCAAGAGTTAATGGTTGTTTAGTTTGTAAGATAGAGCGGAAGATATTTGAAAATGTACGTAATGCTGTTATTATAGATCGTTTTCAAAATATGAAGTCTCCTCGAGTACAATTGTAAACTGATAATATTTTTTGTGGTAATGTAATTTTTAAGTTTTGCTCGCTTAGTTATTGTTATTATAAATTTTTTGATCTTATCTTTAGCAATGGTGCACCTGTTTTCTTAAAATTTTGTATTCACCTCTGCATATGGTAACTAACCCTTTCTATCAACCTTACACACCTTCTCATTGGACGCCATTCGGCTTCATACCGGTGCATCCGGTAGAGAAAATAGAGCCATCAGCCGTGTTATCAACAATGTAAGAGCACAACATTAGTTGTAGACGATCAATGATTGCAGGTAGAGGCGAATTTAGGATTTTTCGAACAAGGGTGCACCAAGTAAAATGTATTGAAGTGGAAATTGATCCTTAATCCTCAAGGTCAAAAGTTCAACATCAAATCATGTGGACCATTTAGACTTCTTGTAGTACGGGTGCCAAAATATAATATTATACAAATCTTAGAAAATATATATATAAAATATCTAATTTTACGATGAGACCACGGGAGCCAGTGCCATATTTTTTGGCTCTAAATTCGTCACTGATGCAGGCAACAATTGTGGCTTAAAAAATGAATGTCAAATTTCAAGCCAGATGAAAATTCTTGGATCATTTCTGTTTAGGTTTTACTGGTACCTTTTTATAGTCACACCTATAACTATGTGAAATAAATCTTCGTGCTAGTTGGGACTTACTTTTATCTCAACCGGATATAGCCACATATTATAGAACTCGTTCTAACATGAATAAAATTAACTACTCTCAAGTTAATATATTAATTACTTGCAAACCTCAACTTTGACAATTTAACTATTGGATAATCGCCACATTAATTTGCTAGCTTTTAACATAAAATTTTCTAGTTTTTTTATTATTGTATTCTTTTCAATAATGAGCACTAAGCAAATTGATAATATTATAGGCCTGGTGGACTAATTTAACCTTCAATATCATAGAAGTAGCACCTGAATCATATCCTAACACCAACTCTAAGGAAGTAGATTGTATTCTCATAAATTAAGATAGCAACTACTCCCTTCCTCCGTTTTACTTGTCCGTATTGATTTGGAATACCTCTTTAATTAGAAGGATAAACAGAATTATAATTTTATTATATCACATTTTGAATATAATAAATTCAATACTTTGAGAAATAACTATAGTTAATAAGAAGGGTGATTAGAAATTAAGTGATAAACTATCTCTTGATTTTCTAGATCCTACAAATACAAATGGAATTATACATTATTTTATTTAAAGATTAAAAAATTCCTTTTGTTGCGGAGATAGTTTTGCTACATTATAACCAAGTTCAATTAATACAAATATCATTCTACAAAATCAGTATAAACAAATTAAAAGAGACATAAAACGTATTATTCAAACATAGTTGTTGATCTACTGATCAAATATCTTCTCTTCATCAATATTTTGTTTAATAGATTTTTCGGTGTGAGACTCGTTATGGTCATGCCCATTAATTGATTGATATTGAATTAACGTACCATATAAATAATGATTAATGAATGAGCCAATAATTAATTAGACCAATGACAAGTATCCACTCTATTCTTTAATGAACTAATAAAGACCATTATCATCAATGATAGTTATTGGTTACCCTCATTATAACAAAATTATTTGCATGTTAATTATTTTTAACGTTGACATGAGATTTTTTTGGTAGATATAGTCCACGTTGAGTTGTTATTCGTCTTTCTATATTTTATATGTTTCGCCAAATTGGAGTGGGTACTTACTTATAATATTATTAACGGAGAATGGTCACAAATGTCCTTATAATATGTGAAATTGAATAATAATATCTTAGTTACTAGTTTTTCTTTGAAAATGTAGTTGCCGTTAGGGGTGTGCATCGGTCGGTTCGGTTCGATTTTATGTATTATTGGTTTGGTTTATCGGTTTTTGGTTTTTAAATATGTTAAACCAATAAGATATTTTTTTATCGGTTTATCGGTTTAACCAATAAGAAAATACTTAAAAAACAACTATATGATTTTCCTAATAAATTTGATGCGAAACTACAATAATGTAACTTTACAAATGCTCATAAAATAGAAACAATAATAACAAACATGAAAAGAACTATACAAGTGTAACACAAAGAGGAATTAAGAAGAGTAGGGTTCTTACTTTAGATTTTAACGTTTTGTATAATGTGAAATTGTGAACTCAAAGTCATTGTGAAGTGTGAATTGAAGGTTAAAGGACAAAGACGTAACTAGTAAGATATTGAGATTAATATATAATATTTATGTACAAGTAAAAGTAGTAAATTACTAGTCTTAATGGGTTATCGATTTACCCAATAACCCATTATTAAAAACCAATACCAAATCGATAACCCAATATATTTTTTTTATAAAACAATTTAAAAACCGTTAACCCAATACCCCAATAACAGTAATCAATAACACTTTTATCGGTTCGATTTTTGCACACCCCTAGTTGCCGTCAATAATTTGGTCCAAAAATGTCCCTAATGCAAATAATTTGGTCTAAAATATATCCCTATTATTACTTAATGGATCAAATATGTCTTTTTCGGATAATTATAGTAGCTTTTAAAAAAACATTTTATTCCTAATAAAAATATTACTTTTAAAGAACCATTTATGATTTTTTTTTAAATTCGCTTTAACTAATAAATAAGTAGGAAATAATTTTCTAATCTTCTTAATCTCATTTTAACAATATATTACAATAGAATAACTCCATACAAATTTTTAATAGGTCATATATATAAGATCATTACAATCCCATCATCAATTTCCATTTTTAGGTAACGCCAATTTTTTTAAGAAAATATAAAATATTTTTTTTCTTTATCTTTACCGATTGAAGTTGGATAAGCATTTTTGTAATTAAAAAAATATAATCATTAGGAAAAGAATGTATTTAAAAAGAAAATAAATAATAAATTAATTTAAAAATAGCATTTTTGATTCATTAAATAACAACATCTTTGGACCAAACTATTAATGACAATATCATTTTAAGACCAAACTATTAATTGAGTACATTTTTGTTCAAACAATATCATATCATATATAGTTGATAGTAAATACTTCGTAATTAGTACGGTTTATTTGCCAAGTCAATATTGATATTTGATAGTTTTTTAATTATAATACCGACGACCCACTCAAATTTGTAATAATTGATTATCAATTTCTATGTCCGAACTTTTCATGCATGTAATATTTCAACGTACTAGAAAATTAAAAATTGTCTTGTTAGAAATTGTCAAAAGTGTTGCTCATTCTTGTGAGAGTTGCTAAACCTACAACCATTGTCGTGTAACTATAGTCAACATTATTTTTCACCTATAAATACAGCCTTCATTTTAGTTTCATCATCACAAACTCATAAACACAACAAACAAGTGTACAACTTCATAGAGGACTCTCTATATACAAAATGGCTTCAAGTTATAGCTTGGTGTTTCTTCATGTGTTAGTCATGTTTTGTCTAGCAAACATCGCTTTTTCGGATTTATCAGATGATTTCTATGATGATATTTGTCCCCAAGCTTTACCAACCATTAGAAGGGTTGTTGAGGATGCAGTCAGCCAAGAGAGGCGAATGGGCGCCTCTTTGCTACGATTACATTTTCATGATTGTTTCGTTAACGTCAGTTTAATTTCTTTTTCTCCTACCTAGTTAATATGTTTGGTAATTGCTTGAGATGTTGTTACTAATTATTATTGTAATAAATGCAGGGTTGTGACGCTTCTATTCTTCTTGATCAAACGGCTACTATTGACAGTGAAAAGACTGCTCGTCCTAATAACAATTTTGCTAGAGGATTTGAGGTGATCGATAGAATTAAATCGGAGGTTGATAGAGTATGTGGACGTCCAGTTGTATCTTGTGCGGACATCTTGGCTGTTGCAGCTCGTGACTCCGTAGTTGCGGTGCGTATTACTCATTTATTCCACTAATAAATATAGGAGTATAAGCTAAAGTTAATTTAGTGAACTAATATTTTGTTACATTATTGACACATACAGTTACATGGACCAACATGGGAAGTGGAACTAGGAAGAAGGGATTCGACTACAGCAAGTAGAACCACTGCTGATAATGACATTCCAACTCCATTGATGGACTTACCTGCACTTATCGACAACTTTAAGAAGCAAGGTTTGGATGAGGAAGACCTCGTTGCACTCTCCGGTGCCCACACTCTAGGGTTTGCTCAATGTTCCACCTTTAGGAATCGCATCTACAATGAGATTAACAACATCGACTCCACCTTTGCAAGTCAACGTCAAGCAAATTGTCCGCGTAGTGGTGGTGATTCCAATCTTGCTTCCCTTGATCCTACATCTGCTCTTTTCGACTCCAAATATTTCAGTAACTTGGTTTCCAAGAAAGGGCTTTTGCATTCCGATCAAGCACTCTTTAGTGGAGGAGAGACTGATGAGCTTGTTAAAGCCTATAGTACGAACCTAAGGACTTTTTCGAAAGATTTTGCTAAGTCTATGATTAAGATGGGTAATATCAAACTATTGACCGGAAATCAAGGCCAGATTCGTGTCGACTGCAGGAAAGTGAACTAATGTTGCTAGTGAAATCAAGTGTGTTTCAAGAATTTGGTTATTTGCAATTGTAGTTGTGATTTTTATTCATTTGTAGCCTTTGATAAGTTAATTTTCCAAGAAATTGGATCTTGTTGTATTCATTTGGCGAGTGAATCAAGATAATGTTTTGAATGAACGAATTCCTTTTCATATTTAATAAGTAGATTGAATATCTTCCAAGTTGTTCCGATAAATAGATTACGAAATTAATAATTAAGTTATATAAGTTATATCTTCTCTTCTTCTCTATGGTTTATAGGAAATTGCAGAAAAATAAATGCAGAAATCAGAAATACACTTGAAATTGAAAGACATAAATTAAAGAGACTTGAATTGAAAATTTTCTGATGATTGCATTGATTATTTGATGATGTATTTATAACTGTATTTACACAGTAAAGTAAATCAAAAATACAAAATATTATGTACATGTGTGCTATCTCTATTGGGTTTTGCTTAACAAATTCTAACCATATTCCAAGTATCCAAAGTTTGTGATCAAGGGCTGTGATTGCATTTGTTCTGATGGCTGAGATGAGTTCCAACACACATTAATTTGTGGGGCCTGAGAGGACAGGTGTCCATTGCTAACAGAAGAGGGAAAAATTATTTCATCTGAATTTTTCCCTAACATTTGAAATGTTTCCCTCATTTCTTTAGACTTCATCTTCTCCAATTCTTTGTTCTTTTGTGAGATAGACGAAATACCATTTTCAACACCCCCCCCCAAGTTGGAGGGCAGTGCAGAGAGACCCAACTTGGGAAGAATGGTGTGATGAGAAGGTCCAAATAGTGCCTAAGTAAAAAGATCGGCAAGCTGAGAGGAGGCTGGTACATAAGAGAGTGAAATGAGACCAACAAGGAATTGTTGCCTGACAAAATGGCAGTCGAGCTCCACATGCTTGGTTCTCTCATGAAAGATGGGGTTTCGAGCAATATGAATTGCTGATTGACTATCAGAATGAACAGGAATGGGAAGCTCCGGTGGATAACCAAGATCAAGAAGAAGTCGATTGAGCCAAGTCAGCTCACCTACAACCCACCGCATAGAACGATATTCAGCTTCCGCTAAAGACAGAGAGACGGAGAGTTGTTTCTTAGACTTCCATGAAATGGGAGAGCCTCCAAGAGTTACAAAATAACCACTAACAGATCTGCGAGTGTCCAAACAAGAACCCCAATCTGCATCGCAATAAGCAGCTAATTGTAGAGAAAAATCTCCCGATATATGAGTAGACCTTGAGCAGGATTAATTTTCAAATAGCGAAGTACTCGAAGGGCTGCAATGAAATGAGGAGTACGAGGCTCTTGCATAAACTGGGATAGATGCTGGACCGCAAAACATATATCAGGCCGGCTATGAGTCAGGTAATTTAACTTACCTATTAACCTTTTGTATGAAGTAGCATCAAGCAATGGTTCGCCTAAAGTAGAAGACAATTTGACTGTAGGATCGAATGGTGATGAAGCAACTGGAAGATGATGTGAACAGTCATATTCAGATAGAAGTTCCATAGTATACTTCTGCTGAGTTATAATCAGTCCATGTGGTTCTCTGAGAATCTCAAGCTTATCTTAAACTCATTATCGAGGAAAGACTTAAGCTGGTCAAGTTCATTGGAGTTGTTTCCTGTCAAAATGATATCATCTACATATATTGCAACTATTGAGATAAAAGGACCATCCTTCTTAACAAACAAAAATAATCATTTAGTGAAGATGAAAAACCTTTATAGTCCAGGGCTGAAGTGAGCTTAGCATACCACTGGCGTGAGGCTTGCCTCAGGCCATACAAAGACTTATTAAGTTTGCACACATGATGAGGACTTGGACCAGTCATACCAAGAGGAAACCTCATGAATACTTCTTGTAAATCACTATGCAAAAATGCATTATTAACATCCAACTGATAAATACGCCAACCTTTCTTCATAGAAATGGTTAAAATGCACCTAATGATGGTCATTTTACCGACAAGAGAGAAAGTCTCATGAAAATCTACCCCTTCTTTCTGAATATCACCTCTTACAACTAAACGTGCCTTTAACCTTTCCAAGGACCCATCTGACCTTTGCTTTACTTTGTAGACCCACTTACAAGGTAGGGCCTTCTTATCCTTACGTAAAACAATTACTTCCCAAGTCTTATTAGTCTCTAAGGCTGCAAATTCAGATGCCATTGCCTGCTGCCAGCCAAGGTGCATTGCAGCCTGTGCAAACTTGGTAGGTTCAGTAATATTTAAAGTACTGTTAAAGGTCTGTTGATTAGGTAGAGAAATGGTATATAGGAGGTTCAATTGAAGAGGTAAAACAGGACTGAGCAAGATCAGTGAGATATACTGCATTACAAATGTAGTCTGATAGATATCCAAGCTTCTTATGAGGCCTAGTGGACTGCCTGATAGGTGTTACAGTAGGAGGAACACAAGGCATGGTAGAACAATGAGAAATAGAAGAGGGAAATGATTATAAAGAAGATGAGTCATCATTAGGCTAAGTTGTTTGTACTGGTGAAGATTGATTAGGTAGGATGGGCTATGGAGATGAGGGAAAATATTGATCAGGAGCCGTAAAGATAGGATAAGTGGAAGGAATAGGAATAGTCTTGAAGGGAAAAATATACTCAATGAATTTAACATCCCTTGAAACAATGATCTTCTTGGTTTCTAGGATCAGGAGTTTATATCCCTTTTGTCCAGGTGGATAACCCAAAAAAGCACAAGCCAAAGCTCTTGGCTGAAACTTGGTTCTAGACTGAGTTAGATCAGGAAGAAAATCAACTTCCTCACTATGATATATTGCATTCAATTCCAATGGAGTATCTACGGAGGAAGAATCTTGAAGACTATCAAAACAATTCATATCTTGAGTATATTTGTGTTGATTTAGAAACACACTTGAAGCATCATTTTGAACTTCCAAACCCTCAAAATATGTAATAGTAGTAAGATCTTTCATTTAAAAAAACTCTTTAAGCTATTGTTGAAGGCTTGATTAATGAAGAATCGGTTCATGTTATAATAATTTCATCTACATACACAAAAAAATACAACCCTTAGAGGCTTTCCAAAAAAAAAAGTCATATTTATTCAGCTCAAAAGAAAACTGTGTAGAAAAGTAGACAAAACTTGTCATACAAGGACATATAAAGACTACTTCAACTTTCATACATCTGATTTAGGTGATGGGAACAAAATGGTGGAGGTTTCATATAAATATATTCTTTATGATCACCATGGATAAAAGTATTTTTGACATCTATTTGATAAAAAAGGCAAATTTCTGAAGTAGCAATGGTAATAATAGTTCGCACTGTAGTCATTTACTATGGGTGCAAAAGTCTCCTCATAGTCCAAACAATACTCATATTTGTTACCATGAACAACTAATCAAACTTTGTACCGATCAAGGGTTTCATTGGATACAATTTGAATGAAATAATCCATTTACGTCCAATTTGGGGACATTTGAAGGACATGAAACAATGTCCTATATGTGTTATTTTCTTTAAGAGCCAAAATTTCTTCCTCCATTGCTTTCTGCAAACATTCATGCTTGGAAGCTATCGAGTGACATGTTGAAACAAAAAATGTTGGATAAAGCAAAGGAAAAGACATATCAGTTTGGAGTAGGAGATACTCTAGTAGATTGTCGAGTAGGATCAAGAGGATCCGATCTTAAAGAGTTCTTAGATTCTAGTTGTGGTGCAGTTTCAAATGGCTGATGTTTGTGTAATCAAGACAGAACTTCCAATTCAAGTGTCTACGATTGTACAATAGTAATATAGCCCAACCGAATGAGTTGGGGTGGAGTCCGAAGGGAGTGGTTGCAAGAATTAATAGAAAAGTAAAATCAACTTCTAATCAATCATAGCTATAAACATTAACGATTAAAAACATACTAAATCTAAAGGTTTGACACGAATGTCAATTATTAATGGGGGGTTTGTATTCAAGTAATGACAAAAATAGCAAAAATATAAAGATGCGAGATAGGGAGACGGGATTCTTGGGATGTGATAGGAATATGGGATAAAATATACTATTGGGTAAATGCTATTGATAGTAAATCACTGAATATTTGTAACTAAGCTAGACTTTAATTGGGGTAAATTCTCTCTCGAGCAACTTACCCCGAATTAACTCGGCTTCTCTCGAACACCGAGTTGTAGCATTTAAGTGCAGCCTCTGCTTTAGCCCATTCAATCTCTCAAGCTGAATGTGTGGGAGAAGAGCTAGGATTCACTCTCTCGAGCTGAACCCACGACGACCCAATAACCACTGGCTATTGATTTAGTAGTTTTAGTTTTAAAACCTCTCTCTCGAGCAAGCCAATAACACTAAGATGAAATCGTATTTGCAACTGCAATTCCATTAAGTTCAAACATAACTACTAAACGGAATCACATTTAAACAACAAATAGACTAACAATAAGCAATACCCAACAGGAAATTTAACCCATATTCACAAAATCACACCCCAAGAATTGTGTTTTAGCGAGACATAGAGAAAGGGAAGAAAATGATACCAAATCGAAATAACATCAACTGGTATGATTTTTATTCACTTCTAACGAGTCTAGAGTGAAGATTCTTGGATATCGACTTCCAATTTGTTGGAGTTGGAAGTCTTCAAATCTTCAAGAACAATGTCTCCCAAAAAACTCTTAAGAACTAAAAAACTAAAAATATTCTAAGTCTCAATAATAATTCTCTACAACCTAAAACTAAGCTACAAAATTAATGAAGCATAACAAAGGCAACCAAAGTTTCTGAGGTGTGTATAAGTAGGTGGCTAACTATTGAGTATTTCATAAGGAGTGACACCATTTAGGACTCTTGAGGGAAATCTATTGATAAGGAAAGTAGTTGTTAAAACACACTCTCCCCAATAAGATATAGGAAAACCAGACTGAAAGAGTAATGATCTGGAAGTTTCCAAGAGATGCCTATGTTTTCTCTCCACCACCCCATTGTGTTGTGGTGTAGCTACACCAGAGGTTTGATGAATAATTCCTTTGGAATTGAAAAATTCAGAAGTGGTGAAGCTTTTTCCTAATTCTGAAGCATTATCAGTCCTTATGAATTTGACTTTACAATCAAACTATCTTTCAACCATAGCTAAAAAATACTTGAACATAAAGAAAACATTGGCATTAGTTTTGAGTAAATAAGTACGTGTAGCTCTACTGAAGTTATCAATAATAGTTAGGAAATACTTAAAACCATTGTAAGTAGGTGATTTGCAAGGTCTCCGTGTGTCAACATGAATGAGTTCAAAAATGGAATTAGATGTGATTTCACTTGTAGGAAAAGGAAGTTTAGATTGTCTAGCAAGAGGACAAATATCATGATAAAAATTTGGTATAGAATTGAAAGCAAAAGATTTGATATATTTCATTGCAGATATGGGCAAATGACCTAATCTGTGGTGCCAAAGTTTTACATCAGAATCCTTTTGGATTACTACAGAATTTGAAAACGAAATTAAACTAGGAGTCTGAGCAGACAAGGCTGTCTGCTGGACTCTTTTCTTGGAAAGTTGACTGGAAAATTGAAGTTGATATATCCCTTCTTTGACATCACCAAGAGCCAGAGGCCTCTTCATGGAAAGGCCATGCAAGAAACAATTAGTGGAAGAAAAGATGATGAGACATTGAAGTTGAACGCAAAGTTTGTGAATATACAAAAGATTATTCCTAAAATAAGGTATATAAAGAACCTTATGAACAATAAGGTCTGGAAATAAAGCAACACTTCCTATGTGAGTGGCTTGTACTTTAGTAGAATCAGGCAAGTTCACATAAACAGAGGAAGGGAGAGGTTTAAGATTGATAAACAAGCTTGAATCAGAAGAAAGATGTTCTGATACCCCTGAATCTAAAATCCAGTGAGTAAATCTAATAGAAATAGGATAAGAAACAGAGAAATTTTTACCAGCAGAATTGGCATGAACATTTGAAGGTGCAGTCTCAATTTCATTGTATTAACCTTGTGAAGTAACTGTAGAAGCTGAGAGAATTAATCCATGGTTAGCTGATTTGTACCTGTGTTGGCCTCCAATGTAGACTCACCAACCTCTTCTTGAATCCCAAAAACTCCATTGCTTCTCACATTACCTTGCACCTTCCTAGATCTATAAATTTGAAGTCTGATGGAAACCTAATAATTCTATAGCATTTATCCACTGTATGTCCAACATTCTTACAATGAGAACAAACCAAATTTAGACTTCTTAACCTTGTAATCATTGATTCCACTAGCATGGGTAGTAGGAGCCAAGTAGGAAGTAGAACTTCCTGAAAAATGTGAGTGAATGGCAGACTCCCTTCGTTGTTCATCTTGTATGATCAGAGAATAAGCTAGACTCACTGAGTCACTGTAAGAAGAGGATTTATCATCAGATTGTTACTTTTTGCAGGAGAGTAAGCATCATTCAAACCAATTGAATGAGCCTCTTATCCTGCAAAGATTTGGTTGAGACACTATTTTCCCTTACAAGTACAGGCATAAGAACAACATGTTTTGGTATTTAAGATATCCAGTTCATCCCATAGGCCCTTGAGTTTAGTATAATACCCTGCTATGCCATTTATCTACTAGGAGATTTGGAAAGCTAGATGTAGTCATAAATATGAGGACGTCAAGAGCTATTCTGAAAACATCATCAACAAAATCATTGGTCAGGTCAAAATATTACTTTTATGTCAATTCCCAATAGTCCAATTTGAAGCAACATTGGAACAACACTATCTTACATATTGAAAATTTCAAGTGTCTTATATGGAGTAAATGTAGTCTGGGGAGATTCAAACTGAACATAGATGGATGTAACTAAGGAAATCTAGGGAGTGTTGGTAGAGAAGGTGTCCTTAGAGATGAAAATGGATAATTAATCATGACATACTCAAACTACTATGGAGAATGCTCTAAAAATGTTGCAGAATCGAAAGTCATACTTTATGAATTTCAATGGTGCATCACAACACCGGATGAGAAACCCAATAAAATAAAATAAAATAAACTAATGGTGCATCACAAATGGATATAAAAATGTGGATATTGAATCTGACTCTATGATCATTATAAATATGTTGAACGAGCAAAACAATGTTAGCTGCCACATTATTCATCTCATAAGTCATATCAATATATTAAAAAGACAAGGCAATTATAATTTCCATCACTACTACATGGAACTTGGAAGTAAGCAATTTGGCTGATTACTAAGCAAATTTGGGAGAGAGAAAAAGTCAAATTAAATTCATTATTCACTCAGAATCTGGCTTACCTAATGAGGTTCAAAGTTGTTTGAAGAACGATATTGAAGAACACCCATATTTCAAGATTCGAGCCGAAAAGAAGTCTTTTGATAATAATTAATAGCTTTTGAATTTCTTTTGTCAAGGTCGTTGTATACTTTTGTAATTATGAATTATGAAAGTGTCACGCCCCAAACTCGAGGGGCGCAACTGGCTCCTAATGCCAAAACTCAAACCCGACCCGACCCTGCTGAATCATTTGCTACTAGCGTATGGCAGCCACACGCAATCAAGAAATCAAACAAGTATATCTTGGCTTAAAACTAAGCCATCGGCCGGCAAGGCCCCTGTCAACTTATCTATAAAAGAAATAGCTACTCCCAGGAGATCATATAAATAAATAGTTAACTAGCACAGAAGTCCTGATTGGGCCGTCGAGGCCACCATGATATCTATACCAAAACTAAAAACAGGTATATATCAATACAATACATCAAACAGCTCATAAGCTTCCGCAAACCAACAACATAGGCCAGTATGGCCATAACGTAGCTATAAACCCCACACACTAGTCTGCAAGCCTCTAAGAGTAGTAAAGATTGGTGGGATAAGGCCCCAGCCTACCCATAAAGATATATACAACAAAAGGTAACAAACCTCCCAACTCTGGCAGCTCCGGAGGAAAGGGGCTAGCCAACCAGATAAAAGTCAATCCTGCTGCTGAGGAGGTCTACTCAGTTGTCTATCAGGACCTGCATGCATGAATGCAGTGCCTCCAAGGCCATGGGGCGTCAGTACAAAATAATGTACAGAGTATGAAAGGCAATAGACTATGATGAGGTATCCTGATATACTGGAATAATCCAATCAATAAAGCAAGGCTAAGATAACAGTACTGACCTGCTCCTAAATCTAAACTTATCAAAAATAATAAAACAACAACCTAACCAAGCCCCCATAAGCTCGGCAGGTACAAACAGCACACAAGACCACCTACTCAGGCCCCCATAAGCCCGAAAGGTGCCAATCAGCCTATATACCCCTATCAGTAGTCCCCTAGCCTCGTAGGC
Organism: Solanum verrucosum; assembly: GCF_900185275.1. Classification (NCBI taxonomy): domain Eukaryota; kingdom Viridiplantae; phylum Streptophyta; class Magnoliopsida; order Solanales; family Solanaceae; genus Solanum; species Solanum verrucosum. Next base: position 736,651 of record NW_026020401.1, read on the forward strand.
AGTCTCATAGCCCTCTTAGGCATTAATTTATCCCCGTAGGTAGCACATAGCTCTCTTAGGCATCAACGTAGCGTATAGACAACTCATAGCCCTCTTAGGCAACAATATGGCCCTGTAGGAAGCACATAGCCTTCTTAGGCGTCAATATAGCCCTATAGGCAACTCATAGCCCTGTTAGGCATCCATATAGCCCTGTAGGTAGAACATAGCCCTTCTAGGCATAGATCACATTCTTGCAGCTAACGACAATAGCCCTAACGGCAATAATAACAATCCAACCGCAAAAAGCGAGCAATTTAGTTATAAGCAACCTATACAAATAGCCTCTAAGTCGTGTCCAACATAGGGATGCTACTAATTGAATAAGAATCCCGACAAGGGAGGATTATATCAACTCGAGCAGCCAACAATCAACAATCAACAATCACTGCTACAAGTATATCAAGGATAACAACCCAAATACATTGCTTCTAAGCTTTAAGGAAACATGTCGTAAGTAGGGAATAGCCTTAACATACCTTTTTTGGTAAATTCACATGGCCTAATTACTTTTACTGAATACTCCCTCGATACTACAACAAGGTAGGACCATAATCAACACACAAAAATAAAAGATACCATGACAATGCGATAAAATATATGTATTTTCGTCGCAAATTGCTATTTGCTGCTTATAAAAGCTAGAGTCGATGAAAGAAGGGTCTTACCTCGATCTTAAGGTCGTAATACGCTTCAAAACCTTCAAATATATCCAAACCCTTGCTGTCCCAACACTAAAGTGTGATATGCTACACAATCGATCAAACAAATTATACCACGATGATGAGCCCAATGCGTAGAACAACTTTTGTCAAGGACTTAAGTCGAGAAAACTATATTTCACTTGATCCTAGAAATGGGTTTCTCTAATTTCTCTATTTTTTTAGCTTAAAAATGGTGAAAAAAGTCGAAGGAGAAGATATATGTAACATTCCACCGACCTAGGGCCCCACCTGACGTGCGTGCTTGTGCAGTCCCACGAAAATGTGAATATCTCTCTATTCTGAAGTCATATGAACGAATGGTTTGATGCGTTGGAAACTAGACTTGTGGACCTTCGATTGCATAGCTCGCAGGGACCATAACTCTTGATATATTGGGAGAAAACGTCCGAGACATTTGACTCAAATTTCAGACAAATCTTTAAAAAGCAATTTACGATAACTTTCGCCAACTTTTATTTTGTCCCTTACCTAACTTCAAAACTTGAGATACCACACTTGAACACTTAAAATATGACATAACACATCATTTTTAATTTATTACTTACCCTCCTTGTCTTTCCACGAAGATACGAGTTAATTTAGACGTTTTTAAAAGTCCGGGTGCTACAGAAAGGATCCAAACGAACATGTCAAATCCCGTGTATTTATACATTGAGACATTTTTGTTTAAGAATGAACTATTCATTCTTCTAATATGTTAAGGTGGGTTGGAAAAAAAGAGGTGGTTCTATGATTGTTTCATATGCTCTATAGTGGAAACCATCTTTGGACACTCAGGCTCTCCATATTCTGAGAGTTTTAGTTATAAGGAAAACTATTGGTGATCCGGAGGTGATTGAAGCTTTTGAGGCAACAAGAAATGGATTGACATATGTCAGATGCGACATTCGCCGCAAGAAAAATATGCGTAACTTCCTAAAAAATTTGGAAGTTATATCTTGTAACGAAATAGTGCGACAATCAAAGAGACAATGGTTTAGTTTGTAGTTGTTGTTGTCGTCGTCTACTTATTAGTCTTTAGTTTTTTGTTGTTGTTATCTAAACATTCTTTAGTTTGTTATTATCTAATTAATTTGCAAGTGTTGGTAGGGTAAGCCTGTTTTCTAGGGTGGACCGGCCCGACCTACTAGCAATTTGGTACGCAGTTCCCAAATCGGGCCGAGCCCGGTCCCTCCATTAATGGGTTTGGCCGACCCCGGGTGGAACAATGAATATATTCGAAACAATTTGGCACGTGCTCGATAAGGATATTTCGGACGTGCCAGATGGACCAGGCTCTAACAACGAGTCGATCCCGGTCGTATTATTTTCTTATATATATATATATATATATATAGAGAGAGAGAGAGAGAAGAAGAATTTTACTGTCTACAAAAGTCGGAACATTAGAAATAACAAATTAGTTAACTAAATACCAATTTGTTAATCTCAAAATGACAAAAAATTGTTTAACAATGGATCATTGTTCTTGATCGTCAACATGAGATTCAGAGTATTATCACATCATTCTCTATAGAACTCAATGAAGATAGAGAAGTGATACAAGTACTATATAATTCATGATTCTTTTATCAATGATCTAACCACAATGAGGTTATGATCCCACCATATTCTCTCAACAAACCATTGATTTTTAGAGGCTTGTATTATGCCTGGTACATGATGGAAGATAAGATGATTATAATTACTCTAAAGTCCTTCCTTATTAGTTGTAGGAGAGCTCAGACTCAATCCAACTTCTCAATCAACTATAACCACTTCCGTGTCTACGCCTATTTCTCCTAGCTCTGCTCCTACCCCGAAACCATTCAACTTCATCTGATCATATTGTGTCTACAGGTTTATTTTTATTTTTGTAATTATAATTTTACAACTCTCACTAAGTACTTACATTTAAGGATGTAACTAAATATATTCTCCCATATCTATCAGTGGATGGAGCACAATATACAAATAGTTTACAATGCCAACCATATTTTCCTGAGTAGTCTCCATAGGTATAGTCATATTTCCTCGCTTTAATTCAACTTTATTGTGCCCTTGCACCAAATGATTGCTAACATAATAAACATTATGTTGTTTAATTGTTAAAGGTGTCAATACAAGTCAACAAGTACTTGGCAAATAATGGTATTATAAATGTTGAATCACCGAAGCCAATAGTCCACACTACTGGTTCAAACGGTTTATTGTCCACCGAGTTTGATAGGTAAACCTACATTAGAAACTCCTTGTCAAACTTTGTCACATCTTTTTTTCTGTGTGTCAGGAAAAATAGTTCAATAAATTTCCTAATTTTATTACAAGTTTTTTTTAAAGAAAATATATTTTTTCTTGCTTGCGAGATAAAAACTTGTAAGCAATTTGAAATTAGTTGAAACTCTACTTTATGTGGCCCAAACGATTACGGTATGATATCATTACAAGAAATATAGATATCTGGCAATGCCTTATTTGGTAGTGACTAATATTAGCCAACTTACTTTGTGGGTCAAGCCTAATGGCAAGCCCTGCATTGAAACGAAGGAGTTTATTCTTGTGCAAAAGATGTTGGTTGTGGCGGTTGAAGAACTATATAGAGATGCAAGTGCACCTGTTAACATCCCAAGATTTTGTATGGAAAGTTGTTTCTGCTATTCATACATCTTTTGTCTGTTTTGATTTTTTCCAATTTTGCTTTTTATTATTAAATAAAAATCTCAAGAATCTATGAGAACTTAAAAGATAGGGGAAAGGGTCAGGTCAGTGCCTTATGGTGAAATATATTTGGTGCCATGACATGTTTGTTGCAAATCAAAGACTCAAAATGGATCTAGACACTATGGTTTGCTAATACATTAGCAAACCATTCTCTACTGAACCCAATGAAGATAGAGAAAACTAATGCACAACGAAAAGTAGATCAAAATAAAGGGAGAAAGAAAACATTGTCAGACATACCCATAAATGAAATTCTCGTAGAGTAGTTGCATATCCTTAACTTCACACTTCAAGTGAAAATAATTTCAAAACGTCAATGCAATGAGATAAAGAAACTTCAAGCTAAATGTTGACACTCAGTTTTGGCCATTCACGATAGTAATTAATTTCTAGATTTTGAGTAATTAGCTTTAGAAAATTCAAACAGTTTTCAATGTTATTTTAAGTAATTTTAGTCAATTTTTATAATTTTTTAAATAATAAATATATTTCATATAATTACGCATATAATTAGTACATTTTATTAATATTCGAAAATCATCTCAAAAGATTTTGTGTTTTAGTCAAATATTTTGTTAATTTTAATTTAGTTCAATTTATGGCTTTAGTTTTAAATCATTTAGTTTATAATCAAAGATTAATCATTTTGTGTCGTTGAATTAAGAAGCTTATTAACTAATTAATTAATTCATCTTATTATAATTTAGCTGATTTTGCTAATCAACTCAATTTGGCTAACTTTCTAAATTCCGTGGGACAGTAATTATATCCATGTAACTATTTCTCTAAGTCAATTTAAGCCTCACCATTCAACCCATAAAAAGACCAATTTTGGGCCTTCTTGCCTCTTTCCAGCAGCCCATCTCATTTTTCCAATTCCAATTCACCTCTTTCAGCCCAACAATTTTCCAGCCAACCCAATTCAAATTAACCCCAGCCCAATTCCTTTACCCGTCCATACTTTTTTCGTTCAACAAAAGAAACCCAAAACTCTTCCAAAGTGAACAACGCTCCAGCAAACGACAACAAATAGAGGCAGCGATACATGAAAATTCCTCACGATTCCAACGACGTCTTCACGATTTCAAGCGACAACAATAGCTTCAGTCACGTTCTTTGACGGAATAGTGCATGGCGTGAACACGATGTGTACAAGTAGTACGATTCTTGTCTTCTTCCTCAACATCCTTCTCTAGTAGTACAATTTCAGCAGCAAAAGCAACACACGAAATCATCCTTGCGCCTTGGTATTGAGCCGCGTGGCATATCATGGACACTCGATTGATCCGCAGTGTCCACCTCAATTCCAATCAATTGGAATTGCGACAATCATTTGGAATATTCAAAATTTTAGATATAAATTAGAGTTTGAATTGGGCCAGGCTCTTATCATTTTTTCATCTGTTTCCCCCCAAAAATTTTGGAACCCTAATTTCGTCTATAAATACCGTAGTTTCCATTCATTGTAAGATTGGTCGTTCTTCATTAATACACGAATAGAAAAGAAATATTCATATAGAAAACATAGCTATATAAGAGATACAATCCAAGCAGAGGGGAGAACCATTCTTCGATCCTAGCTTCACTCGTTCAGCTTGTTTATGTAGGAATTTCTTTCAAAGTTTGCGTCGGTGGTGAAGTTGCTGATCCTCTGCTCGTTCTGTCTCGATTCTACTACCCTCGAAAAGGCAACGCTCGTTTTGATTTGTGTCTCTTTTACTTTAATATGATGACTGTTTGATCTTGGGTTGCATAGAGTGTTCGAAAATGTTAAAATATTGAAAGCATTTTGACTTGTCATCGGCTGCAAATCGATGTCGTAACTTATTTGTTATTCAATTTTTATTGTTTATTTTAGTTTGCTTTGAAGGTTTGTTGATTGGGTTTGGTCGTGACTTCTTTTCTCTTTATTGACTGTCTCGTTTGTTTAGTTGAGAAAGTTGAAGATTCAACCATGAAGTTCGAAATCACCTTCTATACTTGATTTCGGCTTTCATAATATGATATATAGTTTGTTCTCATTTCTCTGCTTATTTTAGTAGTATGGATTGATTACTTTACTACATTATTCTCTTCGGTGTTGTCTGTTCTTAAGCTAAAGGGTCAGAGCCTATATTAATTATTGTATTTCTAAAATCTTGGCTTTAATAGTATAGAGTTGCATATGCTTTGTCATCTTGCTTACCGAGTTAGTTTGTTTCAAGTTTCTCTCTAATGGAGATAAGCCACTTAATGGGATGTGCAGTTGCTGGAGTTTGTTTTTTTTTTGTGGAGATTTTTCTTGCCATGTTTCTTTTGCTCTAGCAAGATTATTATTTGTGTGTCTTTGTTTTTCACTTTAAATCATGCTAAAACTGATTTGTTTTTATCCAAGTCATTTTTTATATATTGATATTTAACTGTTTGACTTTCTCTTTCTCTATGTCGTATTGGGGTTTGCCTTCTCACTGCCTAAGAGTAATCTTTCATTCATCTTTGTCTTCTTTGGCTTAATAGTTAATGTTCAAATGGATGATTGTTGGTGAGTTGATTCGGCATAAAATTCAAGTCTCTGGTTTTATATGACTAATTTTTTTTTAGTCTTGTTAGAAAGAAGGTATATTTATCAATATTGTTTGTTCTATGTCTGCATCAGTTAACTAGTGTTCATCCTTTGAGATTGGTAATTTCTTGACTTTCCTATTTACATTTGTTGCTACTGGAAGGTCTCAAAATGTATATTATATTTCTTTGGGTTAAAGCCTAGTGCTATGTTTTGTGAATGGTAGCTCATTAGTATCTCAAGATTGTTCCTTCTTTGAAATCTCTTACCTAAGTAATGCGCATATTCTAATTCGTTGTTTGGTTAGGAGCATGTTTTTAAGAATCTCATTTATCATGTATCGTATGTTGAGCCATTATGGGTTTACTGTTGTATATAATGCTTATATGCCTTATCATTTACCTCAATACCTCTTATGATGTTAATACTTATGTGCTTTATTTGTTTTGCTACATGTGAAAATTTGTCGGAGTTCACCATGAACTCCCTCTTCCTCCCTTTGCATTTCATTTGGGCCATGAAGGCCCAAATTTCTTTATCCTTGAGTCAGCCAGCAGGAAATCAATGAACAGGTCATAATCAAAGATGAAACACATGCTGAAAAACTAAGATATAGGTTGTATATCGGATGTATGCCCTGGTATACATCAATATACATGATGAAAATATTGAGATACAAGTCAAGAACTATAAAAAATATAGGAATACAGGGGTGAAATTAGAAAGGCAGGTTTCAGAGTTCATAAAAATGGGACGTATATCAAGCATATACCTGGTGTATACGTCAGATATATACACTTGTGTATATCATGACTTTTGAGAGTGAAAAAGAGCCCAAAGCCTCAAAAGCAGGGCTCAACTGCTAGTCTTTGATAATAATAGGCCCAAACCCTTGTGTTTTGAATATTTTTAGTATTAGGACAAGTTCATGAATTTGGGCAAATTTGATACTTCTTTCCTTTGCTCTTTATTTATTTGTTGTAGTAACTAACAATTTATTTGATTTTGGTTTTGACTTAATTAATTTCTCAAAGATAGTTATTTCTCATTTTATACTCAAAATCAAATATTTATATTTTTTAATTATTAGTTAGCTTTATTTTTATTATTTGTTTTGTAACACTATGAATTATTTCCATTAGAAAGTTCCCTTTTGTTCATTCCCTTAAATTAAAATGGGTTTTCTTACTTAGTTAATTTATGCAAGTTAGTCAAATGTTTTAGTCAAATCGTTGGTCAACCACAAGTTAGCGGATAATCCGAGGGCCTAACACCTTTTCAGAATGTAAATTGAACCCCCAACCCCTTTATTTTCAATTGATTTTAGTCTGTTTAAATCTTTTGAAAAAATCTTAAGTTTTCTTAATTCCTTTTAAAAAATTAAGTGGCGACTCTCTTTTTTGGAAAATCAATTTCTCTTCAAGTCATAAGTTAAGTCAAATTTTTGAAAACAAGTCATTTTTTTATTTTATTTTCGATAAAACAGAAATGGTGACTCCGCTAAGGAATTAATTAAGTTTTAACCGCAATGTTTTGACTATTTGACTACTTGTTATTATTTGTTAAATTGTTTCTTTGCTTTACTTGTTAAATTGTTATAAATTGTCAGTGCATTCATGACATTTTCCATTGTATGTATAGTATATTAAGAACTATTTTTGTATAATCGCAGTCGGGCTTTTTATACTCAACCCTTAACCGGAATGATCGGCAATTTATTGGTACGTCAGGCGTCCAATGGTTGTCGTGAGTTCCAGCCTAAGTTCTCCTTTTGGGTTCCCGGTCTTTCAAGTCCCTCTTAGTCAACTAGCGTAGAGTGAAGCAAAATCTCAAATTTAGTGCATTTTGAACTAAGTTGACCCAACACTCAAGGCGTTACGGGTCCATTAGACGGCCCTCTTTGTGTCTATTTGGCCCAAGACAATCATGCTTATGTGTTAAATTGAAGGATGTATATGTCATTTTAAACAAATCAATTATCTAATGTGGGTGGGGGTAAGTTACCTCTTTCTCTTTTTCCTTGTAGGATAGGACCCGAATGGTGACCCTACCCCATCCTTATCTCCAAGTTTGGTGGAAGGTTATGAACAATCACTACTAAAAAACTGCTAAAAAATGATTGAAGTAAAAGCGACGGACTTTGTCGCTCCAAAAAGCGACGCCATTAGTTACACTGTCCGTCGCTTTTTAATTAAAATTTTTTTTTTTTAAAAGCGACGGACGGCATTTCTTAGTCTGTCGCTTTTTTTCGCGGATTTTTGCTAATTAATTATTTTACATATATAGTGACGCAGTCCGTGGCTTTTTATTAAAAATAATTATTTATTAATTAAAAAAGTCATGTCGTCCGTTACTTTTTATTAATTTTAATTGATTAATTATTTTTGAAATTAGTGACGGACAACATCTTTATGTCCGTCGCTTCTTGGTCAAAATATCTGGTAAAATATTTTAAGAAAACGACGGACAGTGTCTCTTAGTCCGCCGCTTTTTGGTCAAAATATTGGTCAAATATTTTTTTTTAAAAGCGACGGACATAGAGATGTTGTCCGTCGCTCTTTTAAAAATATCAGCACTAGCAGATGCGATTTTCCCTATTTCTCCATATAAAAAACAAAATTGAGAAATATTTTGATTTAATTTTATTTAAATCGTCTTTCGGAGGACGGTTTTGTGTAAAATTAAAAACAAATAGTATGTAATAAATTAATATTTTCAATTAACTTTAAATAAATCGTCCTCCGAATGATGGTTTTATATAAGTGAAAAAATAATTTAATATAAAATACCGACCTCCCGATGTCAATATTATTTAATTAACATGATTACTTTTTATTTATCTTAAAATTTAATGTGATTTTTTATTATATCTAATTACTTTTAATAAAAGCGACATCCAAAGGTCGGTTTGTTTAAAATATTCCTATTAATCATAATTTTGCTATTGTGCATAATATTAAAATTTCATTTTACACCTACAATTAATTGTTCAATAAATATAACAATTTTGTATACTTTTATAAATACAAAGTTGGAATTCGTGAAATAAATAAAAAAATATCTATAATCCATATTTAGAGTATGAAACTACGTTGATATGAATTAAGAGATAATTATACTTATATTTATAGAGTAATGTACAAATTCTATCAGTCCATCGTCTAATGATGAACTTAATATCTCATGTCATGATGTTGTAGATGTGAAGAGCTAACATAGAATCTATTCGAGTATGAAATGTGAGATAGTATTATTATATACATTTAATCTTGAATGAATGTCAAGGGTAGTGATCACCTCCTAATTATGATGACATGTAAAGGATACTTCATTGGAGTATGAAATACGTTGATTAATTATATATTCCTCGAGTAGCTTAACAAATCAAGTCTTATATACTAGTGGTTTAGATATCAAATACATTATCAATTAAAGAAATACCGATGATCAATTCAAGGAGATTTATATATTAAATTTGATATTGATAAACTTTTGTTGATCAATAAAATTAAATTTATATAATTAGAAGGTATATAATTTAAATTTATAAAATTAACTTGATCGATAAATTAAATTTATTAAATTAAACTTTTGTTGATGTGTAGTTAAATTTTATATATATATATGTAATTTTAATTAATAAAATCAACCTCAAGAGGCGAGTTTATATTAAAATAAATTAATAAATACCGACCTAAAGAGGTCGGTATATTTAAATAATATCGACTTCACGATGTCGGTATGTTGACACCCAATTTTTATCGACCTATAACCCTTTCGGAAGTGCTATTCGGATAAATACATTTTTTTTAAAAAAAATTGAGTTTAAATTTTTAATTAATTTTGTCTAAAAATTATATATTTTAGTATGCATGCTTTATAAAATTATCGTAAATATTATTAAAATATTTTTAAAATTATAAGTAAAACTCGAAATAATTATTTTATTCAAATGTTTTAAAATTTAAGTGATTTTTATTATATAAAATGTTATAATATTTGTAGTATTTTAATTGGATAGCATTTCTTTAATTTTTCTCGAAATCATTTAATTTTTAGGCCATTCTGATCTAATTACTTTCAATTCTAGCTTTTTCCTTATCCAATTCATTGCAATTCTAGCCACCTCAATCCAATTTCGTTTTTCATTTTTAGCCTCTTATATCAATTTTAGTTGCAATTTTAGCCATTCATTCATTGCAATTATAACCCTTTTTGTCCAAATCTTGCAACATTAGTTTAAATCCGAACCGTTTATCCTTTAAGTGAATCCTAGATCAAACCTAGCTGCCCATCTTTACTAATCCAATGGCTCAGATTAAATCTACCTAACCTTCCTATTTTTGACCTAAAAAAAGACCAAACCCTTTTTTGAAAACTCATTCTTTTCTTCTCTCTCTAGCAGCGCCGCAACCCGCTCCATCAGTGAGAACCGACGAGAGCTCCAACATCGCCGGTGAGGTCTCCCTCTCGCTTATCCCATCACCCTCGTCCCTTCGCTTTCCTCTTCTGATCTCTTCTCTCCTTGCTCACTCCCATCTCTTCTCTCCGGCGAGAATGGCAAGGCAAATCGCCGCCTCCCTCTAGTCTCTCCAACCAGTGAAAGCTCGCTGCTCTCTCTCTCCCTCAACTGCTCCGGCTAGCGAGCTCCAAGCAATCAACATCAATAGCCGGCGAGGAGAGCAACAACATCTCCGGTCAATAGCAACCAGAGCGAGAGCCAGCTCCGACGAGCTACCGGCGAAACAGCAGCGCACCAGCAACATCGACAACAATGAACCAGCGAGATCCTCGCATCTCCATTCCTCTCATCTACGGAGAAATTCGAGTTCAAAGATGGATCTCAACAGATCCATCCTAGTAAGTTTTAATCTAAAGTTATTTTTAGCTTTTCATTACATCTCTGGCTATTATGAGATGAATATTTCGAGAATTTGAGCTTTTATGTTCTGTTTGATCTAGTTTTATTACTATTGCATATTCGATCCTTTGTTTGTTTAAATGATGGTCCAATAATCCTCTACGTATGGTGTGTTGAATTTGGGTATTTAAGGAGTTGTTTGAGTTTAGGATTTTAGCACTAGTTAGATTTTGGGATTTTAGGACTAGTTTGAATTTGTTATTTTAAGACTAGTTTAAATTTAGGACTAGTTTGAATTATTATTGAGATTTTGGGATTACTAATAGTTTGAATTTGGAATTTTAGCACTATGTTACGATCCAATTTCGAAAACTAAGGTTTCGAAACCATTTTCGCAACTTTGGCAATTTTTGTTAAGTTTTTGGAAAAATTTATAATTTGGAAGTCGTCACTTAATTTTTTAGGAAAAATTAAGAAAACCATTTAAAAAGGGAATTTTTGAAAGAAAAAACATTTTAAATAAACCAGAGTCGGGTAAGGATTCAAATAATTCTCTAAGGAAGGGTTTAGGCATCTTAGAGAATCCGCTAACACGCGGTTGACCGACGGATTTAAAGGTTGGCTAATTTTTAAGGAAAAACTTACGATACTCATAAAAAATCTTTGTGAAAATAAATAGAGATTAATTTAAACTTAACAAATAATGAGATATAAAAAAAAGGGTTAAAGTGCCGAAAATGTGTTTAGCTTGATAATTTGTCCGGGTTAAATATTTTAAACCAAAGAGTTAGTTCAAATTCATTAACGTGGATTCAAAGCTTCTTAATAACTATGAAAGAACATGAATGGTTCTTAAGTTATTCCATAAGCTCAAGTCGCCTAAAGATAAACTGTGTTGATAAATGATTAGTCGAACCAACTCTTTGAAAAGGAATTTGGTAAAGGAAATTGATAAATAATGTCAACTCTTATAGGGTTTCATCCAAGGCAATAAAATGTCAGAAAATGTTAGCAGTCATAATGAAAGTAATACTGAGGAAATAAGCATAAACAATGAATTATAAGACTGAAATTACCAGCCCGTATCCGACCATTTTGGGGGCTGAAATTGTCGCGAATTGTTGTCCCATCCCTTATGGGTTTCAACCCAATTGTGATCTTCGTTTTTAAACCCTTTGAGGTTGCTGCTGCTGCTGTTTTTAGTGGACTTTGAGTCCAAAAACTCAAATTTCAGCTCCTTTATGTTGCTGTCTGTTGCTAGTTTCTTGGGATTTTAACCCAATAGTATTAGCATGCCCTTGCGCGACTCGGATGAGGTCGACTTAAATGGAAGAGTATGCAAGAGATGGGGAGTCCAAGTGAACTCAATGGAAGAGTGTTCATCCGTAAGAATGAAAGAAAAAGAATTAGCTAGTATAGATGAACTCCAAAGAAAACATAACGAATTAAAATTATTGTCAAACTAACCAAACCGGAAACACATGATCATTAACTAGTCACAGCTTTCAAAACTTAAGTAGTATGGTAAACTGGACAAATCTTTTTTTTTTAAAACAAGGAAAAACTAAGTCAATAAACAAGTCATCTGAAAGCGAAAAAATGAGGGATCATTACAGAGAACTAAAACCAAAGCATTCGATACTAAGCAACACACGTCAACTTTCTTAAGCAAGGCACAAGACAAAGAAAACTATTCTGAGAAATGAAGGAACTTAGGAATAAATTATACATGCAGAGAAGTTGTATGTGAACTTAAACAAGATTATAGTATTGTATTCTACATTGAAACATACAAAACTAAAATTAAAACAAGCAGACAACTTCTTATCTTTATCTAGTGTGACTCAAAAATAAAAACAAATACGATCAAAACACAAAGATAGGAGAAAATGCTAAAGAAGAGAAAATAAAATACTTGATTTACAAGTCTTAAGTCTAATTAATCAGCTAATAGATTCAAGCTTCAATCAGCACATTGCTAGCTATAAATTACTCATCTCTAACTCACAAAATTACCACACTTAAATTGATTTTAACAAAGAGTAAACAATGAGCTAAATTATCAAAGTACTAACATATATTATATCACTTAGATGCATAATTGATCCATACTAACTCTACGTAAACTAAGTATAATAGAACTTCAAAAATTGTACCTGGAAGAAATCATTGTAAGGCTAACATGGTCTACCATTTCAGAAATTGAGCAAATCAACAAAAGATCACAACTAGTAAATCAACACATGACATATGAGCTTCCAAATAGAACAACACATATATGACATCCAATATTAAAACTAATAATCAGTAAATATGATGAATTCCAAGCCAAGCAAATGTACACAATTTAGGATTTATAGCTCAAGAGAATGACACGAGGATCTTGGGATTTAGGAGCAACCAAAGAGAAGTTCAGTTAAAACTCAACTTTATCTAGAGCTCAACTAAATCTAGGATCAACTCATGATTCCCGAACAAATAAGATCCTTAACATAAGAAGCAAGCAAGATACCCACATTGTGAAGAGGGAACTGGACATAATGTAAACAAGGGAAGGAATGCATAATACTCTACTGATATGCAAAAATCCAAATGTATACATACAATCCAGACAATGTAAATGAATGCTTAACTACGTAAAGGGTTAGATAAGGAAATGGAGATTTCACTGATTATGAATGGGAGTGTACAACTCCATATTTCAATTTTATTTTATTTTTTACAACTTAGATAGGTGAGACAATCAAGAGAACTAAGTACTTTCGAAAGCTTTCCAAATCAAAATAAAAGCAAGTTACAGACTCCAATCTGATAGCTAGGAATTCTTGAACAAAAAAAATAAAATCACAACTCCATTCAACACTGATTAAACTCATCCTAACACAATAGCAGATGCTAAAATTAAATTAATAGAGAGGAAGGCATAACTATCTCACATGTATTTTTTTTTTAATGAAGGCAGTAACTACTAACTACTAATAAACCTAAAATGCTGAATTTATACCGACAAACTTAGCTACCTGATTGCAACAACAAGCAGGGAAATCAAATGCGAAAATAAAAGAAACATAGAAGTGGAATTACTTGGTCCTGAGCAGTGAACCGGAACGACGAGTTGGGAAGACGATTCCACCTCTTCAACTCGAACAACCACACGGAGCCACAAAATTTTGAACTATGAAACCAAGAATTCCCCAAAAAAACATTTAGGGTACTCTGTGGTCTCCAAAAAAAAAAACCCCGTCCTGTAAAAAGTGAGGAGAGGGGCTTTTTATAGCACCCAAAATCTTCAAATTCTGAGAATATTTTCGATGTGGGATTTGAGAATTTTCAAAATCCCTTTACAGATAAGGATTGTCAACTGGCTAGTGTACGAATTCGTACCATTTTGAACGAAATTGGAAAAGGAAAATCTAAAATCAGAAGGGTATTACCGTTGAGGATGGCATTCCTGGAAACTTGAAGCGTCCTCGAGCTCATGCTATGCACGCAGAGAGTACGAATTGAAGGAGAAAAGGGGAACACGACAAATGAAATTGGGTACTCTGGCTTGTTCGAATTGCTTTCACTGAAGAAGAAGAAGAAGAAGAAGAAGAAAGAAAGAAGTGGCATGGGGGGAGTTCTGTGTTTTTTCTGAGAAAAAAAGTGTGTGGGCGCGTGAGGTATAGGGGGATTAGGAAAATAGTAGAATGATTAAGGGTGTGGGCTGGTTTATTGAGAAATTGGGCCTGAAATTAGACCAAAATAAATGTATTCCATCAAGAAATTGAATTCGAAGAATGCGGTTCGATGCAAATTAAAATTAGTTAATCGAGCTTCTTAATTTAACAAGATAAAATAATTATTTTTAAATAAATGATCGACTATACAATTAACTCAGGAATTAGTCAATTTTTAGGGAAATACAACACACTTTTAATTAAAACACTATTTTCTGGTAAACCAATTTTTCCTGATCTTTATTAAAAGTAGTAAATATATAAATATAATATATATTTCATACGGAAATGGCAAAAAATTGCCTTGGAAATAATTTTGAAAGTATTTTTAATTTTTCAAAACGATTATTTCAAATTGTTTGAAATTTAAGAAGCTTGAAAATTAATTAAATTGTGGAGGATCAAAATTGGGTGTCAACAACTTCCCCTCGTTTGCTTAGGATCGATGAAAGAGATTCGAGGAAAACGAAATTGACGAATCCAATTTTGTCCGTCCACCAATTCATCTCTTCGGAACGGAATGGTATGAATTTTTTGAGGAACTATGGTTGGACCCTGGTATTGGGTTTTCTACATATCTCTGGTTATATGAGAACTTAGGCTACCTGTAGTTCGAAATATTCTTGATTTAACAGACGATTCTGGAAGAATGCAAAAGCCATTTCGGTGTCGTAGTATGGATAGACCGAAAAGCTCGAGAATGGAGTGATGACATAATTGTTGGAGTACAGTCGAGTTTTCAACATTAAGTCCGCCTACATATCCCTAACCTTTGGGAATCAGACTGCTTGTAGTTCGACTTAATCGGTTGAAAAGGAAATATCTTATGCGAAAATAACCTTTAGCTTGAGGATGAGTGACAAATTAATTGAGCGTGGAAAAAAGGCTTGCAAACATCTCAACTATGAATGTGGGCCCCCTTCACACTCATAGGTAAGAACTTACATGAACATAACTTCCAAAGCTCTAGGTATATTGTCACTCGAATTTGAAAAATTACCTCCGGTGAGAGTTGAAAATTTCACTGAAGGCGAAACTGAAACTATCAAGTCCCAAGAAATACCCACACGCCTTAGGATAAAGATGTGGTTTGATTGTGGTGGAAGTCGTCCCTTGACTCGCATTCTAAGAGTTTGATATTCCTCTTTGGACTATGTCCCAGTTCGCTGCTAAAAAAAATTCCACGTTGTGATGCGTCCTATTTTGACGTAGTCCACTTCGTGTGTTTCAAAATCTGGAGAAAATTGTCAGTAGAAAATGTAATATAATTACAAATATGATTTGAGCAAACCTGGTTTAACATGTCATACTGAAGGAGATGACGATCCAATTTCAAGTGTATTGCTCTTGAAGGAAGTGGTGATTCAAAGTGATGTGTCAATTTAAACGAGGTGATGATTCAATAACATTATATAACGTGTCACGTTGAAGGAAGTGACGCTCCAATAGTATAACGTGTCACGTTGAAGGAAGTGACGCTCCAATAAAAATTAACGTGTCACGTTGAAGGAAGTGACGCTCCAATAAGAATTTAACGTGTCACGTTGAAGGAAGTGACACTCCAATAATAATTTAACGTGTCACGTTGAAGGAAGTGACACTCCAATAATAATTTAACGTGTCACGTTGAAGGAAGTGACACTCCAATAATAATTTAACGTGTCACGTTGAAGGAAGTGACTTTCAAATAATAATTTAACATGTCACGTTGAAGGAAGTGACGCTCTAATAATAATTTAATGTGTCACGTTGAAGAAAGTGACGCTCCAATCATAATTTAACGTGTCACGTTGAAGGAAGCGACGCTCCAATAATAATTTAACGTGTCACGTTGAAGGAAGTGACGCTTTAACGTGTCACATTGAAGGAAGTGACGCTCCAATAATAATATAATGTGTCACGTTGAAGGAAGTGACGCTCCAATAATATGTTGAGGTGGAAGCTCAATATAACTCTTTAAAAGAAAGACAATCCAAATATATAATATTTCCTGCCATAAAGAACGAAATGGTAATTAGTGGGGTAAACCAATCTCAAAAGTAAAGAATAAAGTTGTAATATAGTCATCTAGTTTGTCTCCTGTAATTCCTGAAGCTGGTAAGACCTGTGATTGTCTTTAAAGAGTTTATTTTTTGTGCTCATAAAGAATTTGTTAGTAGATAAAAAATATTAACACATGTCAAGACTTTTGAACACGTCAAGACGATCTGGTAGCCATATAGAACGCGAAATTCTGGAAGAACGCTTTGAGAACTTATAACGTTTCAACAAAGGACTAAAGGCAAATTAGGGATGTTACATAAGGTGCACCCCTACTTTAAATCTGGAATATCTTATTAAAGAGAGAAATTTATTGAAACGAATAACTAAAACTTGAAATTGAGTGGAGATTTTGAGAACTTTGAACTATTTCAAAAAGTTGCCCCTATTTCCAGTCCAAGGGTACTTAACTAGAATAATTTGCAAGAAACGAAAATGACTGATTCAAAAACATGTCCCAGTTTCCTCTGAGGTCTGTAGTTTGAAACATTAGAAAGACCGAATCCTTATATAGGATTGCCTACGTATCTTGCTGGAACAAGAAATCAGGTCTAACGTAGTTCAAACTTGAAGCTTAATGGAATTTAAAGAGAATGAAAGATATGTCAGAGAAAAGGCAAGATGTTAAAAGTAACATAGGGAAAACTCGTCAACATAGAAACAGAGGATAAGAGCTTGCTGGACTGGATCCTCGTGTCGAGAATCCTTCCTAATGGGAATTTGAAAAAGGGTTGGCTCTTGCCATTTTTTTGGTGAATATCTTATTTGATCATTCAAAATTTCAGAAGATCATTTGAAATTTTGCCTTCAATTCTGGTAATGATAGTTGCAAAACTCAGTCGTGAGTTAGTAACAAAATAAAATTATCAAAGTAAATGATATAATTAAAGATAAGTTAAGGATGAAGTTTTTCAGCTTATATTGGTCTGGATAACGTCTTATGGTCTTCGCCATTATACCAAGCTATTCCATCTGTAAAATTGAGAATGTGTAAGTCACAATAGAGTGAAAGGAAAATTTTAGCAGATGAGTAAGAGCAGAAATCATCTGAGTTATGATGAGGCCGCTGTGGATCCAATGATGCTTTGTAACTCTGTAGTTCCTGCATCCAAAGAAAAATTCATAGTTTTGAGAGACTAATTCATGTTGGATTTGCCTTGCCATCCTGATGCTCATTTGCCTTCTGGATTACAAGTTTGTCCGGTCGAAATGTCGCTTGATGGAATTTTTTAGGACCTCCTCAAAAATTCCGCCCTGATTTAAAACATAATATAACCTTTGAAATTTTTGTAGCTTTTTAGTTGAATTTTGGAGTGAATCTCAAAAATTATGCCCCAGTTGCAACTTTGAAGTAATCCTTGATTCAAACTTGTTGGAAAAATTCATCTTCTAACGAATTTTGAGATCCTCTCAAAATTCTGCCTCAGTTTTCATCATAAAGGGAAATGAAAAATTTATGGAGAATATGACCGAGCCGGTGTGGCGCCTACGTATCCCGTTGAGCAGGAATCAGGTCAAACGTAGTTCCAACATAAAGAGAAATTGAAATAATTTTGATAACGCGACCGAAGCCAGTGAAGGCCGCCTACATATCTCATTTTTGAGAATTCAGGTCGAACGTAGTTCGAGTACAAAGAAACATTAAAAAGGATAAAGGAGTGACTGAAGCTGACATGGGCCGCCTATGTATCTCATTCTTGAGAATTCAGGCCAGACGTAGTTCATTACAAATGAAAGATGCTTACAAATAAAATCCCAACAAACAATAACAAAGGAAACAAAGCGATAAAAATGCGATTACATGGAAATGAAACAACAAACTCCAAATGCAAGACTAAAAGATGCCAAAAGTGTGACTCTCGGGAAATTTGCTTCTTCTTTGCAACTGATTAAGCCAACAACTACTCATTGTGCTTAGGCAGTGGATTGGTGTTCACAATCGGTGGGGGCTTGAGCAAGTTTTACCACCTTGTTGTCGATCAAATCTTGAATTTTGTGCTTCAGAGTGATACACTTCTCAGTATCATGCCCAATAACTCCTGAATGATAAGCACACCGCTTGTTTGGGTCATACCACTCGGCTTAAGTGTTCACAGTCTTGGCTTCCACTGGATGGAGTATTCCTGCCTCTTTCAATCTCTCAAAAAGTTGAGTCCGTGTCTCACACAATGGAGTGAAGACTCGGGGAGGCTTTCTCTCAAAATTGGGACGAGGTGCTTCGTTTCGATGATTTTGCATTGATCGTGGAGGATGAAATGTTGCTTTATTGTTGCAAACATAGTATTGTGAACCAGGATAACCTGGAAGTGGTTGACGGTTATATGAGGTAGCTCTTCGAGTTGTTAACATCATAACCTTTTTCTCCTTTTTCTTTCCACTTCCAAAGAAACCTGTTTGATAGGCCCTGTTAGCAAACTGAAATGAGGTGTAACTCGCTATTCGGCCAGTCTTGAGACCGTCTTCAATCATTTCTCCAGCTTTGATAACTTCTGCAAATGTCTTTCCACCCATTGTCACCATACGCTCATAGTATTCTGAGTCTTGAACTTGAATGAAGTAGGTGATTATTTCTGATTCCTCCATAGGTGGGTGCACCCTAGCAGCTTCCTCCCTCCAACAAATGGCATATTCTCGAAAGCATTCAGTCGACTTTGGTTTTAGCTTGGTAATAGAGATCCTATCAGGAGCGATTTCAACATGAAACTTATAGTGATCCACAAAAGCATTTGCTAGATCATCCCAAGTATGCTATTTAGTCACATCTTGCTTTGAGTACCACTCCAAGGCTTTTCCAGTCAGACTTTGATTGAAAAGCTTGATTCTTATCCCTTCATTGTTTCCAACGCCAATCAACTTTTCACAGTAAATTTTCAAGTGAAAGAAGGATTTCCTGATCCACTGAACTTTTCAAACTTTGGAATCTTGTAACCGAGTGGGAGCTCAACCTCAAGAATGTGAACAACTCTTCATATCTCACACTCTGGCTACTATCGAACCCACGAAGACCTCTCATAGCATCTTCCAAGCTTTTCATCTTCTTATTCATCATTTCAGCATCAATAGATTTTGCATCATTTTCAATTTCAACATAATGATTAACATCTTGGCGGTGAAACTCCTGAGCCTTGGTAACAAGTGGAATAGTGACATAAGTGTACACTGGCGGAGCATGATGTGTTACTGTTGGAGTGTTTGGAGGAGCAAATGTGTACACAAGAGGAGTATCCTGAGTTAAATGAGGGAGGGGAGCACTTTGAGTTTGCTGAAAGGTGGTAAAACGATCTCCTTGATTTAGCTCACTTGAAGTCGGAAACAAAGGTGGCATGGGCCCTTTTTGGCGAGCATCAGGTGGTAAGTTTTGAGAAGCAGCTTGGTATTGTGTTACCAGGAGGTTCAGTTCACCAATTCGTTGCTCTAGACGAGCGATGACTTCCATGGGCGATTATGTTGCTACTGAGGCACTAGGATTGGCCGCGACAGATGGAGTGGGATCATTTCAGACGAAGCAACCGTGTTGATAGTGGAATCCATTTTTGACCGAGTCCTCTTAGTAGTCCGAGTAAGAAATGAAGAGTCTGTAGAAATTTTCTTGAACTTAGACCGTGTAAAATATGGATGTTCTGCCAGCGGGTACTTTGGTGAAGTGAACAAGTTTGATTACCAACACAAATCAGTCTCTTATTCTAAAAACAACTCAAAAAATAAAAGAGTTAGTCCATTAGTCATAATAATCAACCAAAGTAACATATAAAACAAATAACATTTGTCTAAAAATAAATTAGTCCAAAATTCGAGGAGGGAGAGACTCTAGAAAGTGATCAAATGGAAAAAAATTGATCATTTGTGAACTAAGACTTTTAATGAAAGAAAGGAATTTGAACAAAGTAAACTATAGGATTTGAGTAAAGATTCAAATGTACATTTTGGAAGGTTCAATTGAAAAGTCCTTTCGAGAATAAAGACGTCTCTAAATTGACATGAAACTGGCGAAATATTTAGTAACGCCGGCTAGGTAGGTGTGAAAAATAATTCTCAAGAAACAACGAGGTCAACGTAAATTTGAATGATGACCTAATAATTTTTAAAGCTCTATCGAATCTAGAACTTGAGTGATTTTGAACGTTTCTTGATAAGGAGTCAAAGAGTATTTTGGAAGGCTTGAAAATTGAGTATAAGATTTTGAGACTTTGGAATAGAATAATGGACTAAATATGTTTAAAGCAAAACATATGTATAGAACACATAAGTCAAACAAGCACAATTGAAACAAAATTTGTAACATTTAACACACAAACAATATATAACGCCTCCTAACATGCATGTGACCTTTTTGCGCCAAAGGTAGGCCTAACGATTGAAGGATGTGTATATCGTTTGTAAAACGGTCCATCGCCCCAACAAAAAATAAATAAATAAATATACAAACCTTATGAATAAAGAAAATGGGAATACATAATAGAGGAAAGGGAAATAAATATTAGTCCCACGCAGGGGTACAATGGTAAACTAATCTAAGCTTCCACATAAAATTTTCATTCCCGAACTTCTTGATGCTTTTGGATTTCTTTCGGATGAGGAGGATCTTCCTTTGACTTTAACAAAGAAACCACCTATAAAATAAAAACCCAACCCCAAGGGCAATGGTACGCACAAATCATATACATATCCTTCAAACTTAACAAATAGTTGAATGATCGTCTTATATTACCCGGGGGTCAATTAGACATAAGGTGGTCTTCTAATGGGTCCAACACGCCTTGGGTGTTGAGTCAACTTAGTTCAAAATGCGCTAAATTCGGGATTTGATTTCGCTCTTGTAACACCCCGTATTCGAAAATGGAGATCTCAGATTTCTGGTGTTACAGGTGGCACTCACGGACACCATCCACGGACCGTAGATGGACTCACGGTCCGTCCTGCAGGTCCGTGGTTCATGACAGAAAACTTCCCCAGAACTCAGTCAGAAAATTTGGCTAAGTGTTGACCCACGGCCGGACTTACGGTCCGTAAGTCAGGTCACGGACCGTAGTTCGTGTCCGTGGATCGATGCCCCAAAAGTCCAGCTTCAGTCCCAAACTACGGTTGACCAGCACGGACCTTCATTCGATCCACGGTCCGTAGGTCTGACCGTAGATCGAAGGTTAGCAGCCAGTTAGCTGAAAATTCTGATGGTTCAACTTCAGATGGTCATAAATTTTAGCACAAAATGAATTATGTGTCACATGACCTATGGTTAGATAGATAATTGAATTATCTTTCCAACGCCACCGAGTTTGCTAAATTCCGACCTCCAACTAAAAAGTTATGCTTGTTTTAGTGAAGGCCTGTCGAGCAGGCTTGACTTACGGACGCAATCTACGGACCGTAGATTGACCTACGGCCCGTAGGTCCAATCCGTAGATCACTCCGACAATAGTTAATTCAGGGGTCCTTTGGTCTTTTCCTATTTCATTTAACCCCTAAGGTACGTCGTTTAGACCCTAAATCATGAGGTTTTAATTAGTTTAAGCCTAGAAACATAACTAGAACTTACCTAAGTCAAATCATTAATCAAACTTAGAAGAATTAGAACGCTAAAAGGAGAAAGGAGGTCAAGAACCCTAGTTCAAGAACGCAGCAAGGTTCCATCAGTTCCAACCCCGAAATCGAAATATTTCTCTGTGGAATTCATCGCCAGGTATGTGGGATTTCACTAGTGGGTTCCTTTCGCCCATTAGGTCCCTAGAATTCAGTCAGATTCTTGATTCCATAATTATGAACAGACCTAGGGTTTCTAGAATTTGAACATATCATCATGAATTAGTTATTTAAATGTTCCAAATCAGATTATCATGTTATTGCTCAGTTTATCGCATGAATTTCAGAACCCTAGCTATGTATTTATTTAGTTCTTGAATTACACATGCTAGGTCAGATATTTCAGAATTCAGTTTTACATGCCTCAGTTTATGAATGCATCATTATCAGATTAATTGTTGCATTCTCAGTTTGCATGTTCAGTTCGAGCTATCCAGCATTTACAGAAATTCAGTCATAACCAGTTAACTACTTAATTCATTGGGAGTAGCATAATACTGAGTTGGACTAGGGTTTCAGCGTACCCATATAGTCCCAGAACTACGAGCCACGTAGGTGTAAGTCCCCTCTGTGGGCAACATCAGTTTAGTGATCACGCCAGCATGCCTTTATACCTCTGGCAGGGTATATTGGGTCCTCTCGATGGGGCGTATACATCGGACTCCACATTTAGCTCATGTGGTTTTATGTCGGTTATTAGTAGCTCCCACAGTTCAGTCAAACTCTATTGCATTGACCACATTTACAGTTCATTCAGTATTCAATCAGCATGTTATAAATTGGTCATTGCATTCAGTTAGCTTAGTATTCAGTATCTATATCATGTTCAGATTATTTCATTGCTTTATTGCTTTGTTCAGTTATATGTTCTTTCAGCTTTACTCTATTCTGCATGCTCAATACCTTTCAAGTACTGACGCATACGTGCGCTACATCTTCTCGTGATGTAGGTTCAGGTTCTCAGCATTCAGATCACGCTTAGATCGATTCCCGATCTTCAGTTCAGCAGAATCAGTTGGTGAGTCCTCATTCTTCGGGGACAATAGTCATGAGTTCTTTTCAGTATTCTAGTCCTTTAGTTTCAGTTTTTGCTAGACTTAGCTGGGGCCTGTCCCAACATTTCTAGTCAGTTTAGAGGCTTATTTCAGACATAGTTAGATTCAGCTTAGTGTTTTGAGTTTGATATTTCTTTTGTATTAAACTCTCAGATTTGATATATTCAGTTATAGTATATGGGTATTCCCCATCTTTTCATCTTATTTATGATTTAGCTTCCGCACAGTTTTTATTATTCAGATTATATTTAGTATGTTCATGATCATGCCAGCAAGGTTAGCTTGGGATCACTTGTGGTGCTAGGTCCCGTGTCCGTGTCTCGGGGGTAGCTCGGGGCGTGACAGCTCTACGCTAATTGACTAAGAGTAGATTTTGAAAGACCGGAAACCCAAGCGGACAACTTAGGCTGGAACTCACAACAACCATTGGACGCATGACGTACCAATAAATTGCCGATCATTCCAAAAAAGGTTGAGTATAAAAAGTCCGGCTGCGATTATGCAGAAACCGTTCTTTAATATACCATACAAATATCAGAAAAATGCCATGAATGCAATATGACGGTTAATATTCAAAATTTAAACAAATAATTGCATAAAGTAACAAGTAATGCGATAATAGTTAGCCAAACAATAAAATCCTTTTGGTTAGAACCTAGATGAATCCCCAGTGAAGTCGCCATTCTGTTACGATTCGATTTTGAAAATTAAGATTTCGAAACCATTTTTGCAACTTTGGCGATTTTTGTTAAGTTTTTGGAAAAATTTATAATTTGGAAGTCGCCACTTAATTTTTTATGAAAAAATAAGAAAACCATTTAAAAAGGGAATTTTTAAAAGAAAAAACATTTTAAATAAATCAGAGTCGGGTAAGGATTCAAATAATTCTCTAAGGAAGGGTTTAGGCATCTTAGAGAATCCGCTAACACACGATTGACCGACGGATTTAAAAATTGGCTAATTTTTAAGGAAAAACTTACGATACTCATAAAAAATATTTGTGAAAATAAATAGAGATTAATTTATACTTAGCAAATAATGAGATATAAAAAAAACAGGTTAAAGTGCCGAAAATGTTTCTAGCTTGATAATTTGTCTGGGTTAAAGATTTTAAACCAAAGAGTTAGTTCAAATTCATTAACGTGGATTCAAAGCTTCTTAATAACTATGAAAGAACATGAATGGTTCTTAAGTTATTCCATAAGCTCAAGTCGCCTAAAGATAAACTGTGTTGATAAATGATTAGTCGAACCAACTCTTTGAAAAGGAATTTGGTAAAGGAAATTGATAAATAATGTCAACTCTTATAGGGATTCATCCAAGGCAATAAAATGTCAGAAAATGTTAGCAGTCATAATGAAAGTAATACTGAGGAATTAAGCATAAACAATGAATTATAGGACTGAAATTTCCAGCCTGTATCCGACCATATTGGGGGCTGAAATTGTCGCGAACTGTTGTCCCATCCCTTATGGGTTTCAACCCAATTGTGATCTTCGTTTTTAAACCCTTTGAGGCGGTTGTTGCTGCTGTTTTTAGTGGACTTTGAGTCCAAAAACTCAAATTTCAACTCCTTTATGCTTCTGTCTGCTACTAGTTTCTTGGGATTTTAATCCAATAGTATTAGCATGCCCTTGCGCGACTCGAATGAGGTCGACTTAAATGGAAGAGTATGCAAGAGATGGGGAGTCCAAGTGAACTCAATGTAAGAGTGTTCATGCGTAAGAATGAAAGAAAAAAAATTAGCTAGTATAGATGAACTCCAAAGAAAACATAACGAATTAAAATTATTGTCAAACTAACCAAACCGGAAACACATGATCATTAATTAGTCACAGCTTTCAAAACTTAAGTAGTATGGTAAACTGGACAAATCTTTTTGTTTTAAAACAAGGAAAAACTAAGTCAATAAACAAGTCATCTGAAGGCGAAAAAATGAGGGACCATTACAGAGAACTAAAACCAAAGCATTCCATACTAAGCAACGCACGTCAACTTTCTTAAGCAAGGCACAAGACAAAGAAAACTATTCTGAGAAATGAAGGAACTTAGGAATAAATTATACATGCAGAGAAGTTGTATGTGAACTTAAACAAGATTATAGTATTGTATTCTACATTGAAACATACAAAACTAAAATTAAAACAAGCAGACAACTTCTTATCTTTATCTAGTGTGACTCAAAATTAAAACTAATAAGACCAAAACACAAAGATAGGAGAAAATGCTAAAGAAGAGAAAATAAAATACTTGATTTACAAGCCCTAAGTCTAATTAATCAGCTCATAGATTCGAGTTTCAATCAGCACCTTGCTAGCTATAAATTACTCATCTCTAACTCACAAAATTACCACACTTAAATTGATTTTAACAAAGAGTAAACGATGAACTAAATTATCAAAGTACTAACATATATTATATCACTTAGATGCATAATTGATCCATACTAACTCTAGGTAAACTAAGTATAACAGAACCTCAAAAACTGTACCTGGAAGAAATCATTGTAAGGCTAACATGGTCTACCATTTCAGAAATTGAGCAAATCAACAAAAGATCACAACTAGTAAATCAACACATGACATATGATCTTCCAAATAGAACAACACATATATGACATTCAATATTAAAACTAATAATCAGTAAATATGATGAATTCCAAGCCAAGCAAATGTACACAATTTAGGGTCTATAGCCCAAGAGAATGACACGAGGATCTTGGGATTTAGGAGCAACCAAAGAGAAGTTCAGTTAAAACTCAACTTTATCTAGAGCTCAACTAAATCTAGGATCAACTCATGATTCCCGAACAAATAAGATCTTTAACATAAGAAGCAAGCAAGATACCCACATTGTGAAGAGGGAACTGGACAGAATGTAAACAAGGGAAGGAATGCATAATACTCTACTGATTTGCAAAAATCCAAATGTATACATACAATCCAAACAATGTAAATGAATGCTTAACTACGTAAAGGGTTAGATAAGGAAATGGAGATTTCACTGATTATGAATGGGAGTGTACAACTCCATATTTCAATTTTATTTTATTTTTTACAACTTAGATAGGTGAGACAATCAAGAGAACTAAGTACTTTCGAAAACTTTCCAAATCAAAATAAAAGCAAGTTACAGACTCCAATCTAATAGCAAGGAATTCTTGAACAAAAAAAATAAAATCACAACTCCATTCAACACTGATTAAACTCATCCTAACACAATAGCAGATTCTAAAATTAAATTAATAGAGAGGAAGGCATAACTATCTCACATGTATTTTTTTTTTAATAAAGGCAGTAACTACTAACTACTAATAAACCTAAAATGCTGAATTTATACCTACAAACTTAGCTACCAGATTGTAACAACAAGCAGGGAAATCAAATGCGAAAATAAAAGAAACATAGAAGTGGAATTACCTGGTCCTGAGCAGTGAACCGGAACGACGAGTTGGGAAGAAGATTCCACCTCTTCAACTCGAACAACTACACGGAGCCACAAAATTTTGAACTATGAAACCAAGAATTCCCCAAAAAAAACTTTTAGGGTACTCTATGGTCTCCAAAAAAAATCCCCCGTCCCGTAAACAGTGAGGAGAGGGGCTTTTTATAGCACCCAAAATCTTCAAATTCTGAGAATATTTTCGATGTGGGATTTGAGAATTTTCAAAATCCCTTAACAGATAAGGATTGCCAGCTGGCTAGTGTACGAATTCGTACCATTTTGAACGAAATTGGAAAAGGAAAATCGAAAATCAGAAGGGTATTACCGTTGAGGATGGCATTCCTGGAAACTTGAAGCGTCCTTGAGCTCGTGCTATGCACGCGGAGAGTATGAATTGAAGGAGAAAAGGGGAACACGACAGATGAAATTGGGGATTCTGGCTTGTTCGAATTGCTTTCACAGAAGAAGAAGAAGAAGAAGAAAGAAAGAAGTGGGATGGGGGGCGCGTAGGGGAGTTCTGTGTGTTCTTTCTGAGAAAAAAAAGTGTGTGGGCGCGTGAGGTATAGGGGGATTAGGAAAATAGTAGAATGATTAAGGGTGTGGGCTGGTTTATTGAGAAATTGGGCTTGAAATTAGACCAAAATAAATGTATTCTATCAAGAAATTGAATTCGAAGAATGTGGTTCGATGCAAATTAAAATTAGTTAATCGAGCTTCTTAATTTAACAAGATAAAATAATTATTTTGAAATAAAAGATCGACTATACAATTAAATCATGAATTAGTCAATTTTTAGGGAAATACAACACACTTTTAATTAAAACACTATTTTCTGGTAAACCATTTTTTCCTAATCTTTATTAAAAGTAGTAAATATATAAATATAATATATACTTCATACGGAAATGGCAAAAAATTGCCTTGGAAATAATTTTGAAAGTATTTTTAATTTTTCAAAACGATTATTTCAAATTGTTTGAAATTTAAGAAGCTTGAAAATTAATTAAATTGTGGAGGGTCAAAATTGGGTGTCAACACACTATAGTTTGATTTTTGAATTCTAGGAGTACTTTCAATTTGTGATTTTAAGACTAGTTTGAATTTGGAATTTAGGACTAATAGTTTGAATTATATTTGATATTTTAGGACTAATTAATAGTTTGAATTTTGGACACTAGCTAGCTAGTTTGAATTTGGAATTTTAGGGATTTGAATTACAACTTAATTAGAACTTATAATTACTTATAACTTGAATTTACTATAAATTGAACTTAATTAGGAATATGAACTTGAAATTAGAACTTGAACTTGGAACTAATTAGCTTGAATATATAACTAATTAAGTTTAGAAATTAGATATGAACTTGAATTGAAACTTGAACTTATTAAAACTTGAATATATATATATATATATATATAAATAACTAATATTCTTGGATTTGAAGTTTATATTTAACTAATTTAAGAACTTTTCGTGCTAGGCAACTGAGGAAGCTCAACATCTAAAAAAGTTGATACAAGATTATATTGTTTCTTTCATCAAAGTTGGAGATAAGGTTGGTGCTTCTAAATTTCTTAAGTTCAAGTGCAATTGTTTTCAATGATGTGTTTGTGTCCATCTAGTATTAATACTTCGCTTTAATTTTGTGATAATTTTTTTGTGTCCATCGTGTGTTTGTTAAGCATAAGTACCAACACTAGTTGATCCTATTGATGACAAAATTGATTTTCTTGCAAGATCGATTTGTGTCCATTTAGTGTTGACACTTAGCTTTAAATTTAGAAATAATATATTTGTTAAGCATAAGTGCCAACACTAGTTGATCCTATTGATGACAAAATTGATTTTCTTGCAAGATCGATTTGTGTCCATCTAGTGTTGATATTAAGCTTTAATTTAGGAATAATGTGTTTGTTAAGCATAAGTACCAACACTAGTTGATCCTATTGATGACAAAATTGATTTTCTTGCAAGATCGATTTGTGTCCATCTAGTGTTGACACTTAGCTTTAAAAAGTTGTTAAGTTGTTAAAGTTATAAAGTTGTTTAAATAATGTGGTTTTGTTGATGGATTTAGATGTTGGAATTAATTCAAAACTAAACTAGTTCAAGTTAAAAAGTTGTTAAGTTGTTTAAATAAGTTAAAACAAATAATGTGGTTTAGTTGGTGGATTTACTTGCTGTATTTAGTCAAAACTAAACTAGTTAAAGTTGTTATGTTGTTTAAATAAGTAAAAATAAATAATGTGATTTAGTTGGTGTATTTAGTTGTTGGAATTAAGTCAATACTAGACTAGTTAAAGTTATAACGTTGTTAAGTTGTTTAAATAAGTTAAATTAAATAATGTGATTTTGTTGATGGATTTAGTTGTTGGAATTAAATACAAACTAAACTAGTTCAAGTTAAAAAGTTGTTAAGTTGTTTAAATAAGTTAAAATAAATAATGTGGTTTTGTTGGCGGATTTAGTTGTTGTATTAAGTCAAAACTAAACTAGTTAAAGTTGTTATGTTGTTTAAATAAGTTAAAATAAATAATGTTATTTAGTTGGTGGAATTAAGTCAATACTAAACTAGTTAAAGTTATAAAGTTGTTTAAATAAGTTAAATTAAATAATGTGGTTTTGTTGATGGATTTAATTGTTGGAATTAAGTCAAAACTAAACTAGTTCAAGTTAAAAAGTTTTTAAGTTGTTTAAATAAGTTAAAATAAATAGTGTGGTTTAGTTGGTTGCAAGTTCTAATTCAAACTTTTAAATAAATAATTAGTTGATTCATATATATCGTTATAAATTTCAGTTTTTATTTATAGGAAAAATAATTGGGATGCACTCCCATTGAACCGGAGGTTTTCAAGAAGACTCATGTCAGAAGTAAGAAAATGAGTCGGATCCGGATGTGTGGGTGGAGGAAAGGGCCGAACGAACTTTTGTAAGTTATTTAATAAGAATAATATATATTAATAGTGAATATATTTATGATATGTATATATATTGATGTCAATTTTTATATTTAATATGCAGAATGAATTTCATCAGTACGTCGCTGAGAATCTAGATAGTTCGGTTCAATTGACACCTGAACTTTCCACCCAGATTTGGAAAGAAAAAGTGGAATGGGGGACACACAAGACACAAGGGTTGAGTCTATGGTCTAGGATGTCGAAACGATGTAAGACGACTCCAGTCAGGCTTAGAAAGAATTGGATCGTCACGTCAAGTCGAGGCACTTGACGGTGTTCAGATTGCTGCTATGTCGGCTCAAATAACTAAGCTTACAGCAGCACTGACAGAGTCGGAGCGGAGAAGAGTAGCTGAACAAGAAAGTATGAGTGAGACCGTTCAGCAAATCAAAGAACAAGTGATGAGCCTCGCTCGTCGACCTACTACTTCAGCTCCCGATGACACCGATGACGAAAGCGATGATGATGATTATGTAGAGCCCACTCCTTAGTTTAGATCTCTAGACATTTATGAACTTTTTGTAATTTTTAAACGAATTTTAAAAAGGCTTTATAAGTTTTTAATTTGTGATTTAGGTACTTTTTAATGTTATTTTAAGTTTGTTGTTTTATGTTTTGTTTAGATTGTTTATAATTGTGTGTTTGATTGGGCTGAATAGTGTAGAATTGAATTGAATTGCATTTGTATGTGGACAGCAGAAACTATTCAAAAA
Organism: Solanum verrucosum; assembly: GCF_900185275.1. Lineage (NCBI taxonomy): Eukaryota > Viridiplantae > Streptophyta > Magnoliopsida > Solanales > Solanaceae > Solanum > Solanum verrucosum. The sequence continues at coordinate 767,027 of NW_026020401.1, forward strand.
TATTGCAGGAAAAGCGACAGACAGCGTTGTATTGTCCGTCGCTTTTTTGGGTTTTATTTTTTTTAAATCCAGAAAAACGACGGACAGCGCGGTTTTATCCGTCACTTTACTGGGTTTTATTTTTTTTAAATCTCAGGAAAACGACGAACAGTGTGGTTTTGTCCGTCACATTTTAGGGATTTTCAAAAATAAAATTTCAGAAAAGCGACAGACAGGGTCCTTTTATCCGTCTCTTTTTTGGGATTTTGAAAAATAAAATTTCCAAAAAAGCAACGGACTGCGTCGCTTTTTAGAAATAAAAAAAATGAAAATTAAAAAAAAGCGACAGTGTCCGTCGCTTTTGTTAAAAAAAATAGTCAAAAAGCGATAGACAAAAAGCGTCGGAGACGACTGCGTCGCTTTTCCGTCGATTTTGACAAAAAAAGCGACACAATCCGTCGCTTTTGGCCGTCGTTTTTTGACATTTTTTTAGTAGTAAATGAAGACAAGAAAAAGGTTCAAAGACACATATACCACCTCCCGTCACTAATGAAAATGGAGGCTTGGCCCGATTTGATTGGGACAATAATGCAATTTTGGGACAGCGATAACATGGTATTCTAATTCGGGGAAGTAGAAATGACGCCGACTATCGAGAAAGTTTTTGCAAGTTATGAGAGTGTCGGCATGTGCAACAAGAGGAAGCGTGAACCTAATACAGATCTCCTTGTTCCAAAAATATTGGATTTTTACAAAATTAAAGAAGAACTTTCACTTGTCAAAGTCGAATGGATGGAAAAGCTTCCCGGGCCAAACATTCCACTTCAAAAGCTTTATTACCGATTTGGATGCACAAGAGCTTACGAAAAGTTCAAGGGAGAATTTGTCTCAGAGGAAAAATAGAAGGAAACACGTCATCTTGCTTTTGCAATAAGCCTACTTGGGACAATGGTATTTTCCCAAGGACCAAACTACACTATCTATCTAAGTGTAGTAATGGTCACTCATGCTATCTTTAATGGAGTAGGCTGCGAGTCAGTGATCAATCACTACTATTTGGCGCCCATGATTCTTGTTGACATTTACAGAGCATAGGACAAATGTTAAAGCGCCAAACGTTTCTTTCAAGGGTGCAACCTAATACTTCAAGTGGTGGAAGATGAGACATTTGCTCAAAGCCCATGATGCAGAAGAACCAGATCCACTGAGACGACCAAACCAACTTGGAGGCCACGATTGGTGGGTGTACCTTAATCATTTCAACAGAACTGGAGGTCAAGAATTTTGGTATCCAAGACTTCAGGGATTAAGAGAAGAAAATGTGCAATGGTCGATCGAAAGTATGGTGGTAACAAAACATGGTGATTCGAAGTGAAAAAAGACCTCTACTTGATATTTGTCGGATTGAGAGGAACTCGACTGTATGCTCTAGCCCAAGTCCTTAGAAACAAATGGTGGGTTGTGTACCGGTCCCTTACCAGCCTGGGCATAATTTTTATCTGGACCGGGCCTACCCACTATTATAAAGGGCTGACTGTTGGTCCGAGCCTTACCGGTCCTGGGTCATTATCGGGTCGACCTTAATGGGTCGAAACCGGCCGGCCCGACCCAATTGATAGGTTTATGGTAGGATGGTGAACTCTAATTAAGTAATGATTGTATTTTGTCTATGAAATTAATAATGTTGAAACTTTAGCGGATCTTCCACAAGTTGTTAAAAAAATTATCCGAGTTCACACTCTTCAAAATTGTTTGACAAGTATATAATAAAACAAACCAATTACATAAGTTATCAAAAAATACCAAAACTAGGGGGTGTTTGGTACAAAGGAAAATATTTTCCATTGAAAATATTTTTTTTAGGAAAACAAGTGAATTTCTAACTTCTTTTCTCATGTTTGGTTGATGAATGAAAAATATTTTCTAAAAAAGTTATATCCTTTATATAATGGCTAGAGGGTAGAAAATACTATTTAGGAAATTAATTTTTAACCCAAAAGTCAACCTAGATAACGATTCAAGACCCAACCTCAACACCCAAACTAGGACACGACCCCGTCGACTAATCTGAATCTGCCCTTGAGATTTGACCCATGACCTAGACCTGACCTTCAATCCAAACCCGATATTTGAATTAGGACCCGACCCCAACGACCGATCCTAGATCCAATTTTGACATTCTAGTCAGAACTTGACTCCAAAATCTCTTGATCATAAACCCAACACCAACACCTAACCCTGATGTCTAATTCAATACTTGATCTGGACCCCTGACTCTGGAACTAACCCCGATTTGAGATCCAACTCCCAAACCAGAGCCCAAATTTCAAACAAAGACACGACCTCTAAGGCTCGACCCGACTCCCAACCAAGGATTGGACTTTTGACCCAAGAATTGAACCTGGACTAGGGACCTAATATTCAAATTGAGATCTGATCCTGATTCGGGACTGGATATTCGATCCAAGACCTGACCTTGACATCCAAATTTGGACACTGTCGAATTCTAGATTCGACACTAACACTCGAATCGAGATTTGACTTTCAAATCAACAGGATGCAGGACACATTTTGAATCGAGACTCAACATCCGATCCCAGATTCGACTTTCAAATTGGAATTCGATCCCGACTTTTGAAGTGGGACCGGACCATACCCGACTCGAAACCTAACTTCCAAACTAGGATTTTAATATATTTTATGAAAATATTTTTTTCCTAAAAAAATTGAAATTTTCTAAAATTTGAAAATATTTTTCAAAAAGAAGCTTTTATTTTTTATATTTTATGAGGTAGAGGGGGGTGGGGGGGATCGGTAGAAGGGTTGGTGTAGGAATGAGGTTTAAAAGAAATGATGTTTTCAAAATTTTAAAAATTTAAAAATAAAATAAAATTTGAGGTTGGAGGAGAGTTCGAAAAATATTTGTTTTAATTTTTGGAGGAAAGCAATTTTCCTTAAATTTGAGAAAAATAAGTTGATTTGGAAAATATTTTCCAAAACATTTAAGTCAACTAAACGTAAGAAAATTGAAAAGTACTTTTCAGAAAATATTTTACTTCATACCAAATGCGTACTCCTTATATGTACAAACGAACCTTGTAACACACTTCATGGCAAGGGCGAATTTATGTATTAAAATTGGGTCACCGAAACCCGTGGTCATCCGACTAAACTCGATATATTACTTGTATAATTATTAAAGAATATATTAAATAAAAACTTGTGGAACCCATTCTCAAAGTCGCTGGATGGTTCACTAGTTTGACGGCCTGATTTTACCACTAAGGTCCCAAGTTCGATCCCAAGTTCTAGAAATATTTTATCTTCTCTCTTTTAATTTGCCTTTTATTTTTCACACAAAGAACTCCAAGTCTCCAACTTCAAGTCAAGAATCTAGAAAAATCATCATTGTCAAAGTTTAAGGTAAAAAAAAATTAGTTTATGATTTCTCTTTTTAATAAACAAACTAACAAAATCATATAAATTTTAAATATATCACTTTAATTTTAGAGTTTCCATAAAAAAAATCTTGTCATTACTTATAATAGGAAATCATCAAGAGTTAATGGTTGTTTAGTTTGTAAGATAGAGCGCAAGATATTTGAAAATGTATGCAATGTTGTTATTATAGATCGTTTTCAAAATATGAAGTCTCGTCGAGTACAATTGTAAACTGATGATACTTTTTGTGGTAATGTAATTTTTTAGTTTTGCTCGCTTAGTTATTGTTATTATAAATTTTTTGATCTTATCTTTAGCAATGGTGCACCTGTTTTCTTAAAATTTTGTATTCACCTCTGCATATGGTAACTAACCCTTTCTATCAACCTTACACACCTTCTCATTGGACGCCATTCGGCTTCATACCGGTGCATCCGGTAGAGAAAATAGAGCCATCAGCCGTGTTATCAACAATGTAAGAGCACAACACTAGTTGTAGACGATCAATGATTGCAGGCAGAGGCAAATTTAGGATTTTTCGAACAAGGGTGCACCAAGTAAAATGTATTGAAGTGGAAATTGATCCTTAATCCTCAAGGTCAAAAGCTCAACATTAAATCATGTGGCTATTTAGACTTCTTGCAGTACGGGTGCCAAAATATAATATTATACAAATCTTAGAATATATATATATATATATATAATATCTAATTTTACGATGAGACCACGGGTGCCAGTGCCATATGTTTTGGCTCTAAATTCGCCACTGATGCAGGCAACAATTGTGGCTTAAAAAATGAATGTCAAATTTCAAGCCAGATGAAAATTCTTGGATCATTTCTGTTTAGGTTTTACTGGTACCTTTTTATAGTCACACCTATAACTATGTGAAATAAATCTTCGTGCTAGTTGGGACTTACTTTTATCTCAACCGGATATAGCCACATATTATAGAACTCGTTCTAACATGAATAAAATTAACTACTCTCAAGTTAATATATTAATTACTTGCAAACCTCAACTTTGACAATTTAACTATTGGATAATCGCCACATTAATTTGCTAGCTTTTAACATAAAATTTTCTTGTTTTTTTATTATTGTAATTTTTTCAATAATGAGCACTAAGCGAACTGATAATATTATAGGCCTGGTGGACTAATTTAACCTTCAATATCATAGAAGTAGCACCTGAATCATATCCTAACACCAACTCTAAGGAAGTAGATTGTATTCTCATAAATTAAGATAGCAACTACTCCCTTCCTCCGTTTTACTTGTCCGTATTGATTTGGAATACCTCTTTAATTAGAAGGATAAACAGAATGATAATTTTATTATATCACATTTTGAATATAATAAATTCAATACTTTGAGAAATAACTATAGTTAATAAGAAGGGTGATTAGAAATTAAGTGATAAACTATCTCTTGATTTTCTAGATCCTACAAATACAAATGGAATTATACATTATTTTATTTAAAGATTAAAAAATTCCTTTTGTTGCGGAGATAGTTTTGCTACATTATAACCAAGTTCAATTAATACAAATATCATTCTACAAAATCAGTATAAACAAATTAAAAGAGACATAAAACGTATTATTCAAACATAGTTGTTGATCTACTGATCAAATATCTTCTCTTCATCAATATTTTGTTTAATAGATTTTTCGGTGTGAGACTCGTTATGGTTATGCCCATTAATTGATTGATATTGAATTAACGTACCATATAAATAATGATTAATGAATGAGCCAATAATTAATTAGACCAATGACAAGTATCCACTCTATTCTTTAATGAACTAATAAAGACCATTATCATCAATGATAGTTATTGGTTACCCTCATTATAACAAAATTATTTGCATGTTAATTATTTTTAACGTTGACATGAGATTTTTTTGGTAGATATAGTCCACGTTGAGTTGTTATTCGTCTTTCTATATTTTATATGTTTCGCCAAATTGGAGTGGGTACTTACTTATAATATTATTAACGGAGAATGGTCACAAATGTCCTTATAATGTGTGAAATTGAATAATAATATCTTAGTTACTAGTTTTTCTTTGAAAATGTAGTTGCCGTTAGGGGTGTGCATCGGTCGGTTCGGTTCGGTTCGATTTTATGTATTATTGGTCTGGTTTATCGGTTTTTGGTTTTTAAATATGTTAAACCAATAAGATATTTTTTATCGGTTTATCGGTTTAACCAATAAGAAAATACTTAAAAAACAAATATATGATTTTCCTAATAAATTTGATGCGAAACTACAATAATGTAACTTTACAAATGCTCATAAAATAGAAACAATAATAACAAACATGAAAAGAACTATACAAGTGTAACACAAAGAGGAATTAAGAAGAGTAGGGTTCTTACTTTAGATTTTAACGTTTTGTATAATGTGAAATTGTGAACTCAAAGTCATTGTGAAGTGTGAATTGAAGGCTAAAGGACAAAGACAGTAACTAGTAAGATATTGAGATTGATATATAATATTTATGTACAAGTAAAAGTAGTAAATTACTAGTCTTAACGGGTTATCGGTTACCCAATAACCCAATATTAAAAACCAATACCAAATTGGTAATCCAATATTTTTTTTTTATAAAACCATTTAAAAACCGTTAACCCAATACCCCAATAACAGTAAACCAATAACACTTTTATCGGTTCGATTTATCGGTCGGTTCTGTTTTTGCACACCCCTAGTTGCCGTCAATAATTTGGTCCAAAAATGTCCCTAATGCAAATAATTTGGTCTAAACTATATCCCTATTATTACTTAATGGATCAAATATGTCTTTTTCGGATAATTATAGTAGCTTTTAAAAAAACATTTTATTCCTAATAAAAATATTACTTTTAAAGAACCATTTATGATTTTCTTGTAAATTCACTTTAACTAATAAATAAGTAGGAAATAATTTTCTCATCTTCTTAATCTCATTTTAACAATATATTACAATAGAATAACTCCATCTAAATTTTTAATAGGTCATATATATAAGATCATTACAATCCCATCATCAATTTCCATTTTTAGGTAACGCCAATTTTTTTAAGAAAATATAAAATATTTTTTTTCTTTATCTTTACCGATTGAAGTTGGATAAGCATTTTTGTAATTAAAAAAAATATAATCATTAGGAAAAGAATGTATTTAAAAAGAAAATAAATAATAAATTAATTTAAAAATAGCATTTTTGATTCATTAAATAACAATAAAAACATCTTTGGACCAAACTATTAATGACAATATCATTTTAAGACCAAACTATTAATTGAGTACATTTTTGATAGTAAATACTTCGTAATTAGTACGGTTTATTTGCCAAGTCAATATTGATATTTGATAGTTTTTTAATTATAATACCGACGACCCACTCAAATTTGTAATAATTGATTATCAATTTCTCTGTCCGAACTTTTCATGCATGTAATATTTCAACGTACTAGAAAATTAAAAATTGTCTTGTTAGAAATTGTCAAAAGTGTTGCTCATTCTTGTGAGAGTTGCTAAACCTACAACCATTGTCGTGTAACTATAGTCAACATTATTTTTTACCTATAAATACAGCCTTCATTTTAGTTTCATCATCACAAACTCATAAACACAACAAACAAGTGTACAACTTCATAGAGGACTCTCTATATACAAAATGGCTTCAAGTTATAGCTTGGTGTTTCTTCATGTGTTAGTCATGTTTTGTCTAGCAAACATTGCTTTTTCGGATTTATCAGATGATTTCTATGATGATATTTGTCCCCAAGCTTTACCAACCATTAGAAGGGTTGTTGAGGATGCAGTCAGCCAAGAGAGGCGAATGGGCGCCTCTTTGCTACGATTACATTTTCATGATTGTTTCGTTAACGTCAGTTTAATTTCTTTCTCTCTTACCTAGTTAATATGTTTGGTAATTGCTTGAGATGTTGTTACTAATTATTATTGTAATAAATGCAGGGTTGTGACGCTTCCATTCTTCTTGATCAAACGGCTACTATTGACAGTGAAAAGACTGCTCGTCCTAATAACAATTCTGCTAGAGGATTTGAGGTGATCGATAGAATTAAATCGGAGGTTGATAGAGTATGTGGACGTCCAGTTGTATCTTGTGCGGACATCTTGGCTGTTGCAGCTCGTGACTCCGTAGTTGCGGTGCGTATTACTCATTTATTCCACTAATAAATATAGGAGTATAAGCTAAAGTTAATTTAGTGAACTAATATTTTGTTACATTATTGACACAGTTACATGGACCAACATGGGAAGTGGAACTAGGAAGAAGGGATTCGACTACAGCAAGTAGAACTACTGCTAATAATGACATTCCAACACCGTTGATGGACTTACCTGCACTTATCGACAACTTTAAGAAGCAAGGTTTGGATGAGGAAGACCTCGTTGCACTCTCCGGTGCCCACACTCTAGGGTTTGCTCAATGTTCCACCTTTAGGAATCGCATCTACAATGAGATTAACAACATCGACTCCACCTTTGCAAGTCAACGTCAAGCAAATTGTCCGCGTAGTGGTGGTGATTCCAATCTTGCTTCCCTTGATCCTACATCTGCTCTTTTCGACTCCAAATATTTCAGTAACTTGGTTTCCAAGAAAGGGCTTTTGCATTCCGATCAAGCACTCTTTAGTGGAGGAGAGACTGATGAGCTTGTTAAAACCTATAGTACGAACCTAAGGACTTTTTCGAAAGATTTTGCTAAGTCTATGATTAAAATGGGTAATATCAAACTATTGACCGGAAATCAAGGCCAGATTCGTGTCGACTGCAGGAAAGTGAACTAATGTTGCTAGTGAAATCAAGTGTGTTTCAAGAATTTGGTTATTTGCAATTGTAGTTGTGATTTTTATTCATTTGTAGCCTTTGATAAGTTAATTTTCCAAGAAATTGGATCTTGTTGTATTCATTTGGCGAGTGAATCAAGATAATGTTTTGAATGAACGAATTCCTTTTCATATTTGATAAGTAGATTGAATATCTTCCAAGTTGATCCGATAAATAGATTACGAAATTAATAATTAAGTTGTATAAGTTATATCTTCTCTTCTTCTCTATGGTTTATAGGAAATTGCAGAAAAATAAATGCAGAAATCAGAAATACACTTGAAATTGAAAGATGGAAATTAAAGAGACTTGAATTGAAAATTTTCTGATGATTGCATTGATTATTTGATGATGTATTTATAACTGTATTTACACAGTAAAGTAAATCAAAAATACAAAATATTATGTACATGTGTGCTATCTCTATTGGGTTTTGCTTAACAAACTCTAACCATATTCCAAGTATCCAAAGTTTGTGATCAAGGGTTGTGATAGCATTTGATCTGATGGCTGAGATGAGTTCCAACACACATTAATTTGTGGGGCCTGAGAGGACAGGTGTCCATTGCTAACAGAAGAGGGAAAAATTATTTCATCTGAATTTTTCCCTAACATTTGAAATGTTTCCCTCATTTCTTTAGACTTCATCTTCTCCAATTCTTTGTTCTTTTGTGAGATAGACGAAATACCATTTTCAACACCCCCCCCCACCAAGTTGGAGGGCAGTGCAGAGAGACCCAACTTGGGAAGAATGGTGTGATGAGAAGGTCCAAATAGTGCCTTAGTAAAAAGATCGGCAAGCTGGGAGGAGGCTGGTACATAAGAAAGTGAAATGAGACCAACAGGGAATTGTTGCCTGACAAAATGGCAGTCGAGCTCCACATGCTTGGTTCTCTCATGAAAGATGGGGTTTCGGGCAATGTGAATTGCTGATTGACTATCAGAATGAACAGGAATGGGAAGCTCCGGTGGATAACCAAGATCAAGAAGAAGTCGATTGAGCCAAGTCAGCTCACCTACAACCCACCGCATAGAACGATATTCAGCTTCCGCTAAAGACAGAGAGACGGAGAGTTGTTTCTTAGACTTCCATGAAATGGGAGAGCCTCCAAGAGTTACAAAATAACCACTAACAGATCTGCGAGTGTCCAAACAAGAACCCCAATCTGCATCGCAATAAGCAACTAATTGTAGAGAAGAATCTCCCGATATATGAGTAGACCTTGAGCAGGATTAATCTTCAAATAGAGAAGTACTCGAAGGGCTGCAATGAAATGAGGAGATCGAGGCTCTTGCATAAACTGGGATAGATGCTGGACCGCAAAACATATATCAGGCCAGCTATGAGTCAGGTAATTTAACTTACCTATTAACCTTTTGTATGAAGTAGCATCAAACAATGGTTCGCCTAAAGTAGAAGACAACTTGACTGTAGGATCGAGTGGTGAAGAAGCAACTGGAAGATGATGTGAACAGTCATATTCAGATAGAAGTTCCATAGTATACTTCTGCTGAGTTATAATTAGTCCATATGGTTCTCTGAGAATCTCAAGCTTATCTTAAATTCATTATCAAGGAAAGACTTAAGCTGGTCAAGTTCATTGGAGTTGTTTCCTGTCAAAATGATATCATCTACATATATTGCAACTATTGAGATAAAAGGACCATCATTCTTAACAAACAAAAAATAATCATTTAGTGAAGATGAAAAACCTTTATAGTCCAGGGCTGAAGTGAGCTTAGCATACCACTGGCGTGAGGCTTGCCTCAGGCCATACAAAGACTTATTAAGTTTGCACACATGATGAGGACTTGGACCAGTCATACCAAGAGGAAACCTCATGAATACTTCTTGTAAATCACCATGCAAAAATGCATTATTAACATCCAACTGAGAAATACGCCAACCTTTCTTCATAGAAATGGTTAAAATGCACCTAATGGTGGTCATTTTAAGGACGAGAGAGAAAGTCTCATGAAAATCTACCCCTTCTCTCTGAATATCACCTCTTACAACTAAACGTGCCTTCAACCTTTCCAAGGACTTATCTGACCTTTGCTTTACTTTGTAGACCCATTTACAAGGTAGGGCCTTCTTATCCTTACGTAAAACAATTACTTCCCAAGTCTTATTAGCCTCTAAGGCTGCAAATTCATATGACATTGCCTGCTGCCAGCCAGGGTGCATTGCAGCCAATGCAAAATTGGTAGGTTCAGTAATATTTAAAGTACTGTTAAGGGTCTGATGATTAGGTAGAGAAAGGGTATATAGGAGGTTCAATTGAAGAGGTAAAATAGGACTGAGCAAGATCAGTGAGATATACTGCATTACAAATGTAGTCTGATAGATATCCAGGCTTCTTATGAGGCCTAGTGGACTGCCTGATAGGTGTTACAGTAGGAGGAACACAAGACATGGTAGAACAATGAGAAATAGAAGAGGGAGATGATGATAAAGAAGAGGAGTCATTATTAGGCTAAGTTGATTGTACTGGTGAAGATTGATTAGGAAGGATGGGCTATGTAGATGAGGGAAAATATTAATCAGGAGCCGTAAAGATAGGATAAGTGGAAGGAATAAGAATAGTTTGAAGGTAAAATATACTCAATGAATTTAACATCCCTTGAAACAATGATCTTCTTGGTTTCTAGGATCAGGAGTTTATATCCCTTTTGTCCAGGTGGATAACCCAAAAAAGCACAAGCCAAAGCTCTTGGCTGAAACTTGGTTCTAGACTGAGTTAGATCAGGAAGAAAATCAACTTCCTCACGATGATATATTACATTCAATTCCAATGGAGTATCTACGGAGGAAGAATCTTGAAGACTATCAAAACAATTCATATCTTGAGTATATTTGTGTTGATTTAGAAACACACTTGAAGCATCATTTTGAACTTCCAAACCCACAAAATATGTAATAGTAGTAAGATCTTTCACATAAAAAAACTCTTTAATCTATTGTTGAAGGCTTGATTAATGAAGAATCGGTTCATGTGATAATAATTTCATCTACATACACAAAAAAATACAACCCTTAGATGCTTTCCCACAAAAAAAGACTACTTCAACTTTCATACATCTGATTTAGGTGATGGAAACAAAAAGGTAGAGGTTTCATATAAATATATTTTTTATGATCACCATGGATAAACGTATTTTTGACATCTATTTGATAAAAGGGCAAATTTCTGAAGTAGCAATGGTAATAATAGTTCGCACTGTAGTCATTTGCTATGGGTGCAAAAGTCTCCTCATAGTCCAAACAATACTCATATTTGTTACCATGAACAACCAATCAAACTTTGTACCGATCAAGGGTTTCATTGGATACAATTTGAATGAAATAATCCATTTACATCCAATTTGGGGACATTTGAAGGACATGAACCAATGTCCTATATGTGTTATTTTCTTTAAGAGCCAAAATTTCTTCCTCCATTGCTTTCTGCAAACATTCATGTTTGGAAGCTATCGAGTAACATGTTAAAACAAAAAATGTTGTATAAAGCAAAGGAAAAGACATATCAATTTGGAGTAGGAGATACTCTAGTAGATTGTCGCGTAGGCTCAAGAGGATCCGATCTTAAAGAGTTCTTAGATTCTAGTTGTGGTGCAGTTTCAGATGGCTGATGTTTGTATAATCAAGACAGAACTTCCAATTCAAGTGTCTACGATTGTACAATAGTAATATAACCCAACCGAATGAGTTGGGGTGGAGTCTGAAGGGAGTGGTTGCAAGAATTAATAGAAAAGTAAAATCAAGTTCTAATCAATCATAGCTATAAACATTAACAATTAAAAACATACTTAATCTAAAGGGTTGACACGAATGTCAATTATCAATGGGGGGTTTATATTCAAGTAATGACAAAAATAGCAAAAATATAAAGATATGAGATAGGGAGACGGGATTCTTGGGATGTGATAGGAATATGGGATAAAGTATACTATTGGATAAATGTTATTGATAGTAAATCACTGAATATTTGTAACTAGGCTAGACTTTAGTAGGGGTAAATTCTCTATCGAGCAACTTACCCCGAATGTTGTCATTCTTTTGATCATGACACTCATCTCAAATTCAAGCTTAATATTTATGACTAAACCCGAATATTAATATGATTGTTCGCTTACTATACTAACTTACAACTACTACTATGTGCAAATTTTAGAATCACTCGTCCACTAGGACCTTATGACAAGTAGTTAATCGTCACCTCTTAGCCTTCATACTTACAATTACTATCACATTCGACTTCGCAACATAAGTACTATTCACTCATTCGCTATACATCAATGCCTAATTAGTTCTGTAACACTTTGAATATTATGGGCTCTCCCTCAAAATCATAAGCCTAGCTTAGATCTATCACCTCATGTATACTCATGCTCTTTTATTCAACACTTACACTTGGTCATTACCTACACAGTGACACTTCATCACAAGCTCCTTTCTAGCTACAACACACTCTACTTCCTATGATGGAGTATTTACAACTCATCACTTTTTAGTCTACCCATAAGGGAAAACTCTTCATTAATAATTTACTAGGTGCATGATTATAATAACATAGCTTGCCTCATCACTATATCCCTTTCTAGGATTACTAAACCTCTGCATAATTTCCTCTAACTATGGGCTTTTTCACTACTATTGCTCATGATCTTGTAACTCATGTTACCTTTTCGGGTGAAAATCTTACCCAAGCTCTAAACATTCTTCTTAAAAAGGATCTCAGCTGAAACAAGGCTTAAGGACAATAGAACAACTCGTTTTTAGCTCAAATGCACGATTCATATGAATATAAGGGCATTACTCTGAAACTGAACACTTAACTTACTCTTGGACTTCTCTTAAGCCCCTGTGGAGTCTCATGACTTCCTTAAAACTCTTGCTAAGAACAACTCGTCGACAAAGTATTGACTCTACTTTTCAACCACCTCTAGTATGGTGGGTAGTCGAATGATTTTGAGAAATGCACGAGTTAGAATAAGACTCTATGACATAGCTCTATTGCACGATTAAGAGTATGAAAGAAGGGAAACTTTTCTTAAATGTCTGTAGTCTCTCATTTATAGAAGTGGGGCCCTCACAACCATAAACAAGATCCTACTGACACGGCTTCACAGAAACCCTAGTAATAATTCTCTACAACTTGATACTAAGCTACAAAATTAATGAAGCATAACAAAGGCAACCAAAGTTTCTGAGGTGTGTATAAGTAGGTGGCTAACTATTGAGTATTTCATAAGGAGTGACACCATTTAGGACTCTTGAGGGAAATCTATTGATAAGGAAAGTAATTGTTAAAACACACTCTCCCTAATAAGATATAGGAAAACCAGACTGAAAGAGTAATGATCTGGAAGTTTCCAAGAGATGCCTATGTTTTCTCTCCACCACCCCATTGTGTTGTGGTGTAGCTATACCAGAGGTTTGATGAATAATTCCTTTGGAATTGAAAAATTCAGAAGTGGTGAAGCTTTTTCCTAATTCTAAAGCATTATCAGTCCTTATGAATTTGACTTTACAATCAAACTATCTTTCAACCATAGCTAAAAAATACTTGAGCATAAAGAAAACATTGGCCTTAGTTTTGAGTAAATAAGTCTATGTAGCTCTACTGAAGTCATCAATAATAGTTAGGAAATACTTAAAACCATTGTAAGTAGGTGATTTGTAAGGTCTCCATGTGTCAACATGAATGAGTTCAAAAATGGAATTAGATTTGATTTCACTTTTAGGAAAAGGAAGTTTAGATTGTCTAGCAAGAGGACAAATATCATAATAACAATTTGGTATAGAATTGAAAGCAAAAGATCTGATATATTTCATTGCAGATATGAGCAAATGACCTAATCTGTGGTGCCAAAGTTTTACATCAGAATCCTTTTGGATTACTACAGAATTTGAAAAATAAATTAAACTAGGAGTCTGAGCAGACAAGGTTGTATGCTGGACTCTTTTCTTGGAAAGCTGACTGGAAAATTGAAGTTGATATATCCCTTCTTTGACATCACCAAGAGCCGGAGGCCTCTTCATGGAATGGCCCTGCAAGAAACAATTATTGGAAGAAAAGATGATGAGACATTGAAGTTGAATGCAAAGTTTGTGAATAGACAAAAGATTAATCCTAAAATAAGGTATATAAAGAACCTTATGAACAATTAGGTCTGGAAATAAAGCAACACTTCCTATGTGAGTGGCTTGTACTTTAGTAGAATCAGGCAAGTTCACATAAACAGAGGAAGGGAGAGGTTTAAGATTGATAAACAAGCTTGAATCAAGAGAAAGATGTTCTGATGCCCCGGAATCTAAAATCCAGTGAGTAAATCTAATAGAAATAGGATAAGAAACAGAGAAATTTTTACCAGCAGAATTGGCATGAACATCTGAAGGTGCACTCTCAGTTTCATTAATATTAACCTGGTGAAGTAACTGTAGAAGCTGAGAGAATTAATCAATGGTTAGCTGATTTGTACCTGTGTTGGCCTCCAATGTAGACTCACCAACCTCCTCTTGAATCCCAAAAACTCCATTGCTTCTCACATTACCTTGCACCTTCCTAGATCTATAAATTTGAAGTCTGATGGAAACCTAATAATTTTATAGCATTTATCCACTGTATGTCCAGCTTTCTTACAATGAGAACAAACCAAATTTAGACTTTTTAACCTTGTAATCATTGATTCCACTAGCATGAGTAGTAGGAGCTAGGTAGGAAGTAGAACTTCCTGAAAAATGTGAGTGAATGGCATTCCCTTTGTTGTTCATCTTGTATGATCAGAGAATAAGCTAGACTCACTGAGTCACGGTAGGAAGAGGGTTTATCATCAGAATGTTACATTTTGCAGGAGAGTAAGCATCATTCAAACTAATTGAATGAGCCTCTCATCCTGCAAAGATTTGGTTGAGACACTCTTTTCCCTTACAAGTACAAGCATAAGAACAACAGGTTTTGGTATTTAAGATATCCAGTTCATCCCATAGGCCCTTGAGTTTAGTATAATGCCCTGCTATGTCATTTGTTGCTTGAACTAAATCACTTCATTCCTTTTGCAGGTGATAGAGTTTGGCCCCATTGGGCTGGCCAAACCTGTCTTCAAGATCCTTCCAAAGGGCATGTGTTGATGTTGATTAGATGACACTATCAGCAATGTCCTTAGAAAGGGAGTTGAGTAACCAAGAGGTCACTATGTCATTACTTCTGTTCCAGAGTTGAAGATCAGGTGAACCAGCAACTGGAGGCTTGCAACTTCCATCAATGAAGCCCAGCTTAATTTTAGCTGACAGGGCAATAAGGATGGATCTTCTCCAACCCCCATAACCCTTTCCTTCAAAGATGAAATTTACAAGTGACAGCCCAGGTGAATCTGATAAGTGAAAGATAGTAGAGGCTATGGAGTCCATTGATGAGGATCTAGTAGTTGATGAGGTCACAGCAGAATTAGTGTCCATTGATGTAGGAAATTAGTATTACTCTGATACCATATAGGAAATTATAGAAAAATAAATGCAGAATCAGAAATACACTTGAAATTGAAAGACAAAAATTAAAGAGACTTGAATTGGAAATTTTCTGATGATTGCATTGATTATTTGATGTTGTATTTATAACTGTATTTACACAGTAAAGTAAATCAAAAATACAAAATATTATGTACATGTGTGCTATCTCTATTGGGTTTTTCATAACAAACTCTAACCATATTCCAAGTATCCAAAGTTTGTTATCAAGGGTTGTGATTGCATCTGATCTGGTGGCTGAGATGAGTTCCAGCACACATTAATTTGTGGGGCCTGAGAGGACAGGTTTCCATTGCTAATGAAGAGGGAAAAATTATTTCATCTGAATGTTGCCCTAACATTTGAAATGTTTCCCTAACATTTGAAATGTTTCCCTCGTTTCTTTAGACTTCATCTTCTCCAATTCTTTGTTCTTTTGTGAGATCGACGAAACACCATTTTCAACATGGTTAGGAGGCTTGTTAAATTCATTTAATCTAAACTTTAAATTTTAAATATGACAAATATCACTTATCTAAGTGTAATAAGTTAGTTTTAATTGGAGGCCATTGACAGGTTAATGTAATCTTCAAAATTTCTTTTTTTATACTCAGGTTATTGTCCAACAAGCTCCCTACTGATGAAACATCACAAAAAATTGGAGTTCATGAACCTTCCAAGTGCATTTGTTGTAAAGTAGGAAGTATTGAGAATGTATACCACCTATTCAGAAAAGGAGAGTTTGAAGTTAAACTTTGGGATTATTTCTCCAAATGTTGTGGCATTTTTACTAGTAGACAAGGCACAATAAGAGATACTTTTATTAGATGGTAGTTGAGTAACACAAGAAACAAGGTTCATTCAGTTCTCACCTCTATTTATCTACTAGGAGATTTGGAAAGCTAGATGTAGTCATAAATATGAGGACGTCAAGAGCTATTCTGAAAACATCATCAACAAAATCATTGGTCAGGTTAAAATATGACTTTTATGCCAATTCCCAATATTCCAATTTGAAGCAACATTGGAACAACACTATCTTACATATTGAAAATCTCAAGTCTAAAAAAAATATCAAGTGTCTTATATGGAGTAAATGTAGTCTGGGGAGATTCAAACTGAACATAGATGGATGTAACTAAAGAACTCAAGGGAGTGTTGGTAGAGAAGGTGTCCATAGAGATGAAAATGGATAATTAATCATGACATACTCAAACTACTATGGAGAATGCTCTAAAAATGTTGCAGAATCGAAAGTCATACTTTATGAAATTCAATGGTGCATCACAAATGGATATAAAAATGTGGATATTGAATCCGACTCTATGATCATTATAAATATATTGAACGAGCAAAACAATGTTAGCTGCCACATTATTCATCTCATAAGTCATATCAATCTATTGAAAAGACAAGGCAATTATAATTTCCATCACTACTACATGGAACTTGGAAGTAAGCAATCTGGCAGATTACTAAGCAAATTTGGGAGAGAGAAAAAAGTCAAATTAAATTCATTCTTCACTCAGAATCTGGCTTACCTAATGAGGTTCAAAGTTGTTTGAAGAACGATATTGAAGAACACCCATATTTCAAGATTCGAGCCCAGAAGAAGTCTTTTGATAATAATTAATAGCTTTTGAATTTTTTTTGTCAAGGTCGTTGTATACTTTTGTAATTATGAATTATGAAAGAATCCAAATAAACATGTCAAATCCTGTGTATTTATACATTGAGACTTTTTTGTTTAAGAATGAACTATTCATTCTTCTAATCTGTCAAGGTGGGTTGGACAAAAAGAAGTGGTTCTATGATTGTTTCATCTGCTTTATAGTGGAAAACATCTTTGGACACTCAGGCTCTCGATATTCTGAGAAATTTAGTTATAAGGAAAACTATTGGTGATTCGGAGGAGATTGAAGCTTTTGAGGCAACAAGATATGGATTGACATATGTCAGATGCGACATTCGCCGCAAGCAAAATATGTGTAACTTCTTAGAAAAATTTGGAAGTTATATCTTGTAACGAAATAGTGCGACAATCAAAGAGACAGTGGTTTAGTTTGTAGTTGTTGTTGTCGTCATCTACTTATCAGTCTTTAGTTTTTTGTTGTTGTTATCTAAACATTCTTTAGTTTGTTATTGTCTAATTAATTTGCAAGTGTTGGTAGGGTAAGCCTGTTTTTTAGGCTGGACCGGCCCGACCCACTAGAAATTTTGTACGCAGTTCCCAAATCGGGTTGAACCCGATCCCTCCATTAATGGGTTTGGCCGGCCTAGGGCGGAACAATGCATATATTGGAAACAATTTGGCACGTGCTCGATAAGGATATTTCGGACGTGCCTGATGGACCAGGCTCTAACAACGAGTCGAGCCCGGTCGTATTATTTTCTTATATATATTATATATATAGAGAGAGAAAAGATTTTTACTGTCTACAAAACTCAGAACATTAGAAATAACAAATTAGTTCACTAAATGCCAATTTGTTAATCTCAAAATGACAAAATTTTGTTTAACAATGGATCATTGTTCTTGATCGTCAACATGAGATTCAGAATATTATCACATCATTCTCTATAGAACTCAATGAAGATGGAGAAGTGATACAAGTACTATCTAATTCATGATTCTTTCATCAATGATCTAACCACGATAAGGTTATGATCCCACCATATTCTCTCAACAAACCATTGACTTTTAGAGGCTTGTAATATGCCTGGTACATGATGGAAGATGAAATGATTATAATTACTCCAAAGTCCTTCCTTATTAGTTGTAGGAGAGCTCAGACTCGATCCAACTTCTCAATCAACTGTAACCACTTCCGTGTATACGCCTATTTCTCCTAGCTCTACTCCTACCCCAAAACCATTCAACTTCATCTGATCATATTGTGTCTGCAGGTTCATTTTTCTTTTTGTAATTATAATTTTACAGCTCTCACTAAGTACTTACATTTAAGAATGTAACTAAATATATTCTCCCATATCTATCTGTGGATGGAGCATAATATACAAATAGTTTACAATGCCAACCATATTTTCCTGAGTAGTCTCCATAGGTATAGTCCTATTTCCTCGCTTTAATTCAACTTTATTGTGCCCTTGCACTAAATGATTGCTAACATAATAAACATTATGTTGTTTAATTGTTAAAGGTGTCAATACAAGTCAACAAGTACTTGGCTAATAATGGTATGATAAATGTTGAATCACCGAAGCCAATAGTCCACACTACTGGTTCAAACGGTTTATTGTCCACCAAGCTTGATAGGTAAACCTACATTAGAAACTCCTTGTCAAACTTTGTCACATCTTTTTGTCTGTGTGTCAGGAAAAATAATTCAACAAATTTCCTAATTTTCTTACAAGTTTTTTTTTAAAGACAATATATTTTTTCTTGCTTGCGAGATAAAAACTTGTAAGCAATTTGAAATTAGCTGAAACTCTACTTTATGTGGCCCAAACAATTATGGTATGATATCATTACAAGAAATACAGATATCTGGCAATGCCTTATTTGGTTGTGAAATTAGCCAACTTATTTTGTGGGTCAAGCCTAATGGCAAGCCCTGCATTGAAACGAAGGAGTTTATTCTTGTGCAAAAGATGTTGGTTGTGGCGGTTGAAGAACTATATAGAGATGCAGGTGCACCTGTTAACATGTCAAGATTTTGTATGGAATGTTGTTTCTGCTATTCATATATCTTTTGCCTGTTTTGATTTTTTCCAATTTTGCTTTTTATTATTAAATAAAAATCTCAAGAATCTATGAGAACTTAAAAGATAGGGGAAAGGGTCAGGTCAATGCCTTATGGTGAAATATATTTGGTGTCATGACATGTTTGTTGCAAATCAAAGACTCAAAATGGATTTAGACACTATGGTTTGCTAATGTATTAGCAAACCATTCTCTACTGAACTCAATGAAGATAGAGAAAACTAATGCACAACGAAAAGTAGATCAAAATAAATGGAGAAAGAAAACATTGACGGACATACCCATAAATGAAATTCTCGTAGAGTAGTTGCATATCCTTAACTTCACACTTCAAGTGAAAATAATTTCAAAACGTCAATGCAATGAGATAAAGAAACTCCAAGCTAAATGTTGACACCCAATTTTGGCCATTCACGATAGTAATTAATTTCTAGGCTTCTTCAATTTCAAACGATTTTGAGTAATTAGCTTTAGAAAATTCAAACACTTTTCAAGGTTATTTTAAGTAATTTTAGTCAATTTTTATAATTTTTTAAATAAAAAATATATTTCATATAATTACGCACATAATTAGTACATTTTATAAATATTCGAAAATCATCTCAAAAGATTTTGTGTTTTAGTCAAATATTTTGTTAATTTTAATTTAGTTCAATTTATGGCTTTAGTTTTAAATCATTTAGTTTATAATCAGGATTAATCATTTTGTGTCGTTGAAATTAAGAAGCTTATTAACTAATTAATTAATTCATCTTATTATAACTTTAGCCGATTTTGCTAATCAACTCAATTTGGCTAACTTTCTAAATCCCGTGGGACCGTAATTATATCCATGTAACTATTTCCATAAGTCAATTTAAGACTCACCATTCAACCCATTAAAAGACTAATTTTGGGCCTTCTTGCCTCTTTCCAGCAGCCCATCTCATTTTTCCAATTCCAATTCACCTCTTTCAACCCAACAATTTTCCAGCCAACCCAATTCAAATTAACCCCAGCCCACCATTTTTCCAATTCTCTTCCATTCCCAACCCAATTCCTTTACCCGTCCAGACTCTTTTCGTTCAACAAAAGAAACCCAGAACTCTTCCAATGTGAACAACACTCCAGCAAACGACAACAAATAGAGGCCGCGATACACGAAAATTCCTCACGATTCCAACGATGTCTTCACGATTTCAAGCGACAACAATAGCTTCAGTCACGTTCTTTGACGGAACAGTACATGGCGTGAACACGATGCGTACAAGTAGTACAATTCTTGTCTTCTTCCTCAATATCCCTCTCTAGTAGTACAATTTCAGCAGCAAAAGCAACACACAGAATCATCCTTGCGCCTTGGTATTGAGCCGCGTGGCATATCATAGACACTCGACTGATCCACGAATTTTTGATTTAAATTGGAGTTTGAATTCCAAATTGGGCCGAGTTCTTATTATTTCTTTCATCTGTTTCCCCCCAAAAATTTTGGAACCCTAATTTCGTCTATAAATACCGTAGTTTCCATTCATTGTAAGGTTGGTCATTCTTCATTATTACACGAATAGAAAAGAAATATTCATAGAGAAAACATAGTTATATAAGAGATACAAATCAAGCAGAGGGGAGAACCATTCTTCGATCTTAGCTTCACTCGCTCAGCTTGTTTATGTAGGAATTTCTTTCAAAGTTTGCGTCGGTGGTGAAGTCGTTGATCCTCTGCTCGTTCTGTCTCAATTTTGCTGCCCTCGAAAAGGTAACACTCGTTTTGATTTGTGTCTCTTTTACTTTAATATGATGACTGTTTGATCTTGGGTTGCATAGAGTGTTCGAAAATGTTAAAATATTGAAAGCATTTTGACTTGTTATCGGCTGCAAATCGATGTTGTAACTCATTTGTTATTCGATTTTTATTGTTTATTTTAGTTTGCTTTGAAGGTTTGTTGATTGCGTTTGGTCGTGACTTCTTTTCTCTTTATTGACTATCTCGTTTATTTAGTTGAGAAAGTTGAAGAAGTTCGAAATCACCTTCTATAGTTAATTTCGGCTTTCATAATCTGATATATATAGTTTGTTCTCATTTCTCTGCTTATTTTAGTCGTATGGGTTGATTACTTTACTACATTACTCTCTTCGGTGTTGTCTGTTCTTAAGTTAAAGGGTCAGAGTCTATATTAATTATTGTATTTCTAAAATCTTGGCTTTAATAGTATAGAGTTTCATATGCTTTGTCATCTTGCTTACCGAGTTAGTTTGTTTCAAGTTCCTCTCTAATGGAGATAAGTCACTTAATGAGATATCCAGTTGCTGGAGTTTGTTTTTCTTTTGTGGAGATTTTTCTTGTCGTGTTTCTTTTGCTCTAGCAAGATTATTATTTGTGTGTCTTTGTTTTTCACTTTAAATCATGCTAAAACTTATTTGTTTGTATTCAAGTCATTTTTGATATATTGATATTTAACTGTTTGACTTTCTCTTTCTCTATGTCGTATTGGGGTTTGCTTTCTCACTGCCTAAGAGTAATCTTTCATTCATCTCTGTCTTCTTTGGCTTAATAGTTAATGTTCAAATGGATGATTGTTGGTGAGTTGATTCGGCATAAGATTCAAGTCTCTGGTTTTATGACTAGTTTTTTTTTAGTCTTGTTAGAAAGAAGATATATTTATCAATATTGTTTGTTCTATGTCTATATCAGTTAACTAGTGTTCATCCTTTGAGGTTGGTAATTTCTTGACTTTCTTTTTACATTTGTTGCTACTGGAAGGTCTCAAAATGTCTATTATATTTCTTTGGGTTAAAGCCTAGTGCTATGTTTTGTGAATGGTAGCTCAATAGTATCTCATGATAGTTCCTTCTTTGAAATCTCTTACCTAAGTGATGCGCATATTCTGATTCATTGTTTGGTTAGGAGCATGTCTTTAAGAATCTCATTTATCATGTATCGTATGTTGAGCCATTATGGGTTTACTGTTGTATATAATACTTATATGTCTTATCATTTACCTCAATACCTCTTATGATGTTAATACTTATGTGCTTTATTTGTTTTGCTACATGTGAAAATTTGCCGGAGTTCACCATGAACTCCTTCTTCCTCCCTTTGCATTGCATTTGGGCCATGATGGCCCAAATTTCTTTATCTTTGAGTCAGCCAGCAGGAAATCAATGAACAGGTCATAATCAAAGATGAAACACATGCTGAAAAACCAAGATATAGGTTGTATATCGGATGTATGCCCTGGTATACATCAATATACATGATGAAAATATTGAGATACAGGTCAAGAACTATAAAAAATATAGGAATACAGGGGTGAAATTAGAAAGGCAGGTTTCGGAGTTCATAAAAATGGGACGTATATCAAGCATATACCTGGTGTATACATCAGATATACACTTGTGTATATCATGACTTTTGAGAGTAAAAAAGAGCCCAAACCCTCAAAAGCAGGGCTCAACTGCTAGTCTTTGATAATAATAGGCCCAAACCCTTGTGTTTTGAGTATTTTTAGTATTATGACAAGTTCATGAATTTGGACAAATTTGATATTTCTTACCTTTGCTCTTTATTTATTTCCTGTAGTAACTTACAATTTATTTGATTTTGGTTTTGACTTAATTAATTCCTCAAAGATAGTTATTTCTCATTTTATACTCAAAATCAAATATTTATATTTTTTAACTATTACTTAGCTTTATTTTTATTATTTGTCTTGTAACACTATGAATTATTTCCCTTAGAAAGTTCCCTTTTGTTCATTCCCTTAAATAAAAATGGGTTTTCTTACTTAGTTAATTTTTCAAGTTAGTCAAATGTTTTAGTCAAATCCTTGGTCAACCACAAGTTAGCGGATAATCTGAGGGCCTAACACCTTCTCAGAATGTAAATCGAACCCCCACCCCCTTTTATTTTCAATTGATTTTAGTCTGTTTAAATCTTTTGAAAAAATCTTAAGTTTTCTTAATTCCTTTTAAAGAATTAAGTGGCGACTCTCTTTTTTGGAAAATCAATTTCTCTTCAAGTCATAAGTTAAGTCGAATTTTCGAAAACAAGTCATATTTTTATTTTATTTTCGATAAAACAGAAATGGCGACTCCGCTGAGGAATTAATTAAGTTCTAACCGCAATGTTTTGACTATTTGACTACTTGTTATTATTTGTTAAACTATTTATTTGCTTTACTTGTTAAATTGTTATAAATTGTCAGTGCATTCATGACATTTTCCATTGTATGTATAGTATATTAAGAACTGTTTTTGTATAATCGCAGTCGGGCTTTTTATACTCAACCCTTAACCGGAATGATCGACAATTTATTGGTATGTCAGGCGTCCAATGGTTCTCTTTTTCCTTGTAGGATAAATCTAATATATGAGCCCTTGAGGACCCGAATGGTGACTCTACCCCATCCTTTTCTCCAAGTTTGGTGGAAGGTTATGAACAATCACTACTAAAAAATTGCTAAAAAACTATTGAAGTAAAAGCAACGGACGATGTCACTTCAAAAAGCGACGCCATTAGCCACACTCTCCGTCGCTTTTTAATTAAAATAATTTTTTTAAAAGCGACGGACGG
Source organism: Solanum verrucosum (assembly GCF_900185275.1). Lineage (NCBI taxonomy): Eukaryota > Viridiplantae > Streptophyta > Magnoliopsida > Solanales > Solanaceae > Solanum > Solanum verrucosum. Next base: position 791,080 of record NW_026020401.1, read on the forward strand.
CATCTCTTAGTCTGTCACTTTTTTTCGCGGATTTTTGCTAATTAATTATTTTATATAGAGAGCGACGTAGTCCGTGTCTTTTTATTAAAAATAATTATTTATTAATTAAAAAAGTCATGTCGTCCGTTGCTTTTTATTAATTTTAATTGTTTAATTATTTTTGAAATTAGCGACGGACAACATCTTTATGTCCGTTGCTTCTTGGTCAAAATATCTGGTCAAATATTTTAAGAAAACGACGGACATTTTCTCTTAGTTCGTTGCTTTTTGGTCAAAATGTTGGTCAAATATTTTTTTTTAAAAGCGACAAACATAGAGACGTTGTCCGTCGCTTTTTTAAAAATATATGCACTAGCAGATGCGATTTTCCCCATTTCTCCATATAAAAAACAAAATTGAGAAATATTTTGATTTAATTTTATTTAAATCATCTTCCGGAGGACGGTTTTGTGTAAAATTAAAAACAAAAAAAATTATAATACTGATTTTCGGATGTCGTTAAAATTAAATAGTATGTAATAAATTAATATTTTCAATTAACTTTAAATAAATCGTCCTCCGAATGACTGTTTTATATAAGTGAAAAAATAATTTAATATAAAATACTGACCTCCCGATGTCAATATTATTTAATTAACATGATTACTTTTTATTTATCTTAAAATTTAATGTTGTAACGACCTCATGAGATCGGTATTTTTTATTATATCTAATTACTTTTAATAAAAGCGACATCCGGAGGTCGGTTTGTTTAAAATACCTATTAATCATAATTTTGTTATTGTGCATAATATTAAAATTTCATTTTACACCTACAACTAATTGTTCAATAAGTGTAACAATTTTGTATACTTTTATAAATACAAAGTTGGAATTCGTGGAATAAATAAAAAAATATCTATAATCCATATTTAGAGTATGAAACTACATTGATATGAATTAGGAGATAATTATACTTATATTTATAGAGTAATATACAAATTATATCAGCCCATCGTCTAATGATGAACTTAATATCTCATGTCATGATGTAGTAGAGGTGAAGAGCTAACATATAATCCATTCGAGTATGAAATGCGAGATAGTATTATTATATACATTTGATCTTGAATGAATGTCAAGGGTAGTGATCACCTCCTAATTATGATGACATGTAAATGATACTTCATCGGAGTATGAAATACGTTGATTAATTATATATTCCTCGAGTAGTTTAACAAATCAAGTCTTATATACTAGTGGTTTAGATATCAAATACATTATCAATTAAAGAAATACCGATGATCAATTCAAGGAGATTTATATATTAAATTTGATATTGATAAACTTTTGTTGATCAATAAAATTAAATTTATATAATTAGAAGGTATATAATTTAAATTTATAAAATTAACTTGATCGATAAATTAAATTTATTAAATTAAACTTATGTTGATGTGTAGTTAAATTATATATATGTGTGTGTGTGTGTGTGTGTGTGTGTGTGTAATTTTAATTAATAGAATCAACCTCAAGAGGTGAGTTTATATTAAAATAAATTAATAAATACCGACCTAAAGAGGTCGGTATATTTAAATAATATCGACTTCACGATGTCGGTATGTTGACACCCAAATTTTACTGACCTATAACCCTTTAAGAAGTGCTATTCGGTTAAATACATATATTTTTTAAAATATTCCGAGTTTAAGTTTTTAATTGATTTTGTCTAAAAATTATATATTTTAGTATGCATGCTTTATAAAATTATCGTAAATATTATTAAAATATTTTTAAAATTATAAGTAAAACTCGAAATAATTATTTTATTCAAATGTTTTAAATTTTAAGTGATTTTTATTATATAAAATGTTATAATATTTGTAACATTTTAATTGGATAGCATTTCTTTAATTTTTCTCGAAATCATTTAATTTTTAGGCCATTCTGATCTACTTACTTTCAATTCTAGCTTTTTCCTTATCCAATTCATTGCAATTCTAGCCACCTCAATCCAATTTCGTTTTTCAATTATAGCCTCTTATATCAATTTTAGTTGCAATTTTAGCCATTCATTCATTGCAATTATAACCCTTTTTGTCTAAATCTTGCAACATTAGTTTAAATCCGAACCGTCTATCCTTTAAGTGAATCCTAGATCAAATCCTAGCCGCTCATATTAACTAATCCAATGGCTCAGATTAAATCTACCTAACCTTCCTATTTTTGACTTAAAAAAAGACCAAACCCTTTTTTGAAAACTCATTCTTTTCTTCTCTCTCTAGCACCGCCGCAGCCCCCTCCATCAGTGAGAACGGGCGAGAGCTCCAACATCGCCGGTGAGCTCTCCCTCTCGCTCATCCCGTCACCATCCTCCCTTCGCTTTCCTCTTCTAATCTCTTCTCTCCTTGCTCCCTCCCGTCTCTCCCCTCCGGCGAGAATGGCAAGACAAATCGCCGCCTCCCTCTAGTCTCTCCAATCAGCGAAAGCTCGCTACTCTCTCTCTCCCTTAACTGCTCCGGCCAGTGAGCTCCAAGCAATCATTTAAAAAGTTGTTAAGTTGTTTAAATAAGTTAAAATAAATAATGTGGTTTAGTTGGTGGATTTAGTTGTTGTATTAAGTCAAAACTAAACTAGTTAAAGTTGCTATGTTGTTTAAATAAGTTAAAATAAATAATGTGATTTAGTTGGTGGATTTAGTTGTTGGAATTAAATCAATACTAGACTAGTTAAAGTTATAAAGTTGTTAAGTTGTTTAAATAAGTTAAATTAAATAATGTGATTTTGTTGATGGATTTAGTTGTTGGAATTAATTCAAAACTAAACTAGTTCAAGTTAAAAAGTTGTTAAGTTGTTTAAATAAGTTAAAATAAATAATGTGGTTTTGTTGGTGGATTTAGTTGTTGTATTAAGTCAAAACTAAACTAGTTAAAGTTGTTATGTTGTTTAAATAAGTAAAAATAAATAATGTGATTTAGTTGGTGGATTTAGTTGGTGGAATTAAGTCAAAACTAAACTAGTTAAAGTTATAAAATCGTTTAAATAAGTCAAATTAAATAATGTGGTTTTGTTGATGGATTTAATTGTTGGAATTAATCCAAAACTAAACTAGTTCAAGTTAAAAAGTTGTTAAGTTGTTTAAATAAGTTTAAAATAAATAGTGTAGTTTCGTTGGTGGTAAGTTCTAATTCAAACTTTTAAATAAATAATTAGTTGATTCATATATATCGTTATAAATTTCAGTTTTTATTTATAGGAAAAATAATTGGGATGCACTCCCATTGAACCAAAGGTTTTCAAGAAGACTCATGTCAGAAGAAAGAAAATGAGTTGGATCCGGATGTGTCGGTGGAGGAAAGGGCCGAACGAACTTTTGTAAGTTATTTAATATGAATAATATATATTAATAGTGAATATATTTATGATATGTGTATATATTGATGTCAATTTTTATATTTAATATGCAGAATGACTTTCATCAGTACGTCGCTGAGAATCTAGATAGTTCGATCCAATTTACACCTGAACTTTCCACCCAGATTTGGAAAGAAAAAGTGGTAGGGGGAACACACAAGACACAAGGGTTGAGTCTATGGTCTAGGTTGTCGAAATGATGTAAGACGACTCCAGTCAGGCTTAGAAGGAATTGGATCGTCACGTCAAGCCGAGGCACTTGACGGTGTTCAGATTGCTGTTATGTCGGCTCAAATAACTAAGCTTACAGCAACACTGGCAGAGTCGGAGCGAAGAAGAGTAGTTGAACAAGAAAGCATGAGTGAAACCGTTCAGCAAATCAAAGAACAAGTGATGAGCCTCGCTCGTCGACTTACTACTTCGGCTCCCGATGACACCGACGACGAGAGTGATGATGATGATTATGTAGAACCCATTCCCTAGTTTAAATCTTTAGACATTTATGAACTTTTTGTAATTTTGAAACGAATTTTAAAAAGGCTTTATAATTCTTTAATTTGTGATTTAGATACTTTTTAATGTTATTTTAAGTTTGTTGTTTTATGTTTTGTTTAGATTGTTTATAATTGTGTGATTGATTGGCTGAATAGTTTAGAATTGAATTGAATTGCATTTGCAAGTGGACAGCAGAAACTATTCAAAAATATTGCAGGAAAAGTGACGGACAGTGTTGTGCCGTAATTTTCCTATCTTTAGAAAAATCACTTTTTGAAATGTTCTAAGTATAAAACATTTTAAGAAAAATAATTAGAAAAGAGTCGCCACTTAATTTTTTAAAGAAATTAAGAAAACTTATCATTTTCAAAGATTTAAACAGAAAAAATCATTTGAAAATACCAAAGAGGGTTCGGGATTCAATTTACACTTCGAGAAGGGTTTAAGCATTCGAAGTGTCCGCTAACACGCGGTTGACCTGTGACCTGACTAAAATATATTTGACTATTTTTAGGAAGAATAATTTAACATAAGAATAATGATTTACAATATTTGGTTAACTTTGAGAAATATGGTTAAATAAATGACGCATTTTATTTCATTTTATTTTTTAGAGAAAGGGGTCCAAAATATAACATTTAACTTGAAATACAAGTGATTAGAATATTAATAAAACTAGATTAATTAGAATTTATTTAATTCATTTTTTGAAATAATAATTTAAACCAATTTAATAATTAATGCATGAAAATCTTTTTTTTTCATTGAAGAGTAAAAGTTTTGACTAACCTTTTTGAGAAAATGACTAAGTAAGTATTTATAATAATAATTTACACTATTAGATTAACTTTGAGAAAATATTTAAACAAAGAGCGATTTTTATTTTTTAAGAAAAATGGGACCTTAATTGAAATATTTGAATTAGAGACAAGTAATAAGAATTTTAACGAAACTAAATTAGTTGGTTTTTATTTGAGTCATTTTTTGGTTTATGAAAAACTATTTTAAACTAATAAAAAAAGTTTTGACTAAAGATTATAAATGAAAATACAAGAGTTGATAAAATAAGATTTGTTAGAAACAAAACAACACAGAGAAATAGTTCGTCTTTTGGGGAATTCAACTAAGTTAATCTACAATTAAAAAGTTAGAGTTAAACAACAAACAATAAATAATCACAATTAAATAATTAAAGAGTAAGGTAGAAATTGAATTTGGGCCCCCTTTGGGCCAATTTCGTTGGTAATTTTTGGGATTTAACCAAAACCCGTTTTTGTATACATTTTCTATATATCAGTGTATATCGGCATGTATATCATCCTTTTTCGTGTATTTCCTGCTTCTGAACACTTGTATTTCACCTCATCTCTTTATTTTCGCACTTTTTGACCTGTAAATCTCTGTATAATAAGTGTATAATGCTGTATACAATATGTATACAACCCATTTTCAACTTTTCAGGACCTGTAATTTAACTTTCCAGTAACTCAAACGAGATGTGGCTGACTCCATAAAAAATCTTGGGACTTTATGGCCCTCTCGAAATGCAAAGGGAAGGAAGATGAAGTCCAAGAGGACTCGGATGGTATATACATGCGGAAAAAAAAGGAGATGGTAAAGATTAGTACCCAATAATAGCATCTCACAGTCGTAGCATTAAATGACAATGAAGGTTAATCAATTACAAAATAAGAAATGCCTAGCTAGTATCACTTAATAACCTTCAAGCTATAATAAAACATGTTAATTAAGTTGGACAATTTAGTAAAATAAATAGCAGTGACTATGAATGCAAGATCAAGCTATAATGCTAAAAAATAATTATAGGACGAATCTAATAACTCTATTATGACGCACGCTAACAGGTAACGAAAAAGTCGTTAATTCAATAATATCGAACAAATATAAATAGAAGAAATGATATCATGTCAAGACAAACAGATTTTCATGCTTAAATTATCAATCATGTAACATTGAAGGCAAACAATTTTAAATAAAAATAAAGGATCTATATAGAGTAGGTAATTTGTCTCCCTTGCTAGAATAAAATATGACTAAAGCCATTAAAGAGCTCTTAATTTTAAGTCAATGGGTAGACTCATTTATCCATGGTTTCTAAGATGACAAAAGAAAATGAGCCACCGGAACTTCTCCTGGGAGGTCAAAGGATCAACATATAATACATTGAAAGATCAATACCCAAAAGAATTATGCTTCAAATAATTTTAAGAATGAAACTCTAACAAACTAGAATTTGGAAGAAGAAAATAAGATATTCAATTCTACATCAACTACAAATGGCAATTCACTTATACAAAGATTATTGAGTAAAAAGGGAGAGATTTGGGCAAGGTTCACTCCAAACAATGAAGTAACGAAACCCAAACAATAATGGAGAAAGGAGGAAGAGAGCAGCCGAACATTACTATTTCGAAATAACTCGGATATACGCACTAAATTTAATCTTAGTATGCTTGAAGGGTGTAGATAGTAAGGACGTATAAGTAAAAAATCATTAGCATAGTAGAACACTTTTACATGAAAGATTTAACACAAGGAACTATGCTCCAACAGCTTTGAAACAACCTGTTTATTGATTCTTTTCTTTTCTTTTAGTTAATAAGAAACTCGAAATACACTAACTCGCTAACGCAAAACAACTGGGAATCTTTCTTAGAACGCAGACTCTATAAATACAACGGCTAATATCGATCCCTAAAGGACGAATGCCATAGCGAAGAAGGTCAGACAGTAAACACTCAATTCGTGCGATTTATATTAACGGAAATAATAAATAAGTGAAGGATATCATATATCAAATTAAAGATGGAACCATCTATGGAAGATGATCCCGAACTAAAAAAAATTGAATTGCTACTCACGGCTAATAAGACAAGGTAACAACGACAAGAAGATTTTAACAAGAAAAAAGGAATTAGGGACTAAAAGGAATCCCTAAGATTTAGAGCAAGTCAGATCAAACAACAATATTCAAAATTAGGCAAGCTTTGTCAGGGGTGGGGTCATCTGGTTTTACACGCTGATGCTACTGAAGTTAACATTTGGTGGGTTTTCTTTGTATTAAGATTGGGCTGGGCGAATTGGAAAACAAAAGGACTGCTGAAAAAAGGGAAATGGGCTGGAAAAAGTCAGCCCACCTTTGGGTCTTTGGAATTGTTGCTTGAATTGGTGGCTGTTGATAAAGTTGTAATGGGCTGCTGAAATATGGCAAATAAATGGCCCAATTTCTGATCTCAAAAATGAAATAAGGATAAGGTGAGAAAGTGGCTAGCATTGCAATTACACAATAGCCAAATGAATTTCAATTGTAGCCAAATTGAATTTAATCGGTGAATTCGGCTAAAATTTAAACAAGATGAGTTAATATAAATTAATTAATGAGCTTCTTAATCTTAATGAAATAAAAAATAATTAACTTAATTATAAACTAACTACTTCAATTACAAAACTAATTAACTCGAAATTATAACTATAACTTAAAGTAAATTAATAAAATATTTAACTAAATGTAAAATCTTTTATGATGATTTTCAAATATTTATAAAATAACATGATTGCAAAAATATACATATTTATTATTAAAAAATGATAAAATTACTTTAAAAATTACTTGAAAGTATTTTAAATTTCATAAAACTCATTAACTCAAAATTATAACCATCCCTAATATTTAAAATATAAAATCTTTTTTGAGACGATTTTTGAATAATCATAAAATATAATAATTATATACATAATTATGTAAAACACATGTATCATCAAAAAATTATGAAACGTGACCAAACTATTTAAAAATCTTGCAAACTATATTATTATTTTTTGGAGATTTTATAAAACTAATTATTTTAAATCGTTTGAAATTGGAGAAACTCGAAATGATTAATTTATATTGTGGACGGTCAAAATTAGGTGTCAACAACTATCCCTCGTTTCACTTGGATTGATGCAAGAAATTCGAGGAAAATGAAATTGACAAATCCAATTTTGACCGACCACACCTTCATCCATAGGAAAGGGATTTTGGTACGGACTTTAGGAATCATGGTCGAACCACGTTATCAGGTTTCCTACATATCTCAGACTATATGATAATTCAAGTCACTTGTAGTTCGATACACTTGATTTAATGCACGATTATGAAAGAATTCAAAAGCTATCCTGACATTGAATTATGAAGAGACCGAAATGCTCGGGAATAAGATTTAAGAGTGGATGTCGAAATACAGCCGAGTTTTAAACATTGAGCCTGCCTACATATCCTTAAATCTTAGGAATTATGTTGTTTGTAGTTCGACTTGATCGGTTGAAAAGAAAATCTATTATGCTAGATAACATTTGATTTTGGAAGAGTGACAAGTATGCCGAGTATGAAAAGAGGCTTGCAACCTTTTAGCCATGAATGTGCTGCACTTCACACCCATAGGTAAGAACTTACATGGACATAATTTTCAAAGCTCTTGGTGCATTATCACTCAGATTGAAAAGTTGTCTCCGGTGAGAATGAAAAGTTTTTCGCATGCGTAATTGAAACTAATAAACCAAAGAAAAACCCACATGCCTTTTGATAGGGGTGTGGTTTGATTGTGGTGGAAGTCGCTCCTCAACTCGCGTCCTAAGAGTTTGATACTCCTGTTCAGACTATGTCCTAGTTCACTGCTAAGAAAAAAATTCACGTTGTGTTGCGTCCTTTTTGTTGACGTCCGCACCTGTAGTTTGTTTTTGAGAATTCATCATTTCAGATGCTCTCGACAAAGACTAAGATAAAACTTATTAGCATAAAAATGTAATTCAAATGGGAGATAGTGTTTTCTACCGTGTTGTCACTAATTGGTCTCCTTGAACATTTAACGTCAACTTCCTTTAGTTTGACGTATAGCAAATAAGGCTCGTATTTTGTATTTGTAATATAATCTTCAATGTACTCTTCTTTTGATGACCAAGTAATAAAATAGGCAGATGTAATATGTTGATAGTTCTCTTGATGTCGCTGTTGATGGTTCTCTTGATGTTGTTCTTGCAAATGAAAATGATGCAACCGATGTTGATTTTTTCACGATGCATGATTTCCTTTTCTGCGATGGGTAAAGATAATGCTTCCTTGAAAAATACAGGTGATGTTTCCTCGAAAACCGTAGCTGATGGTGATTTTCCCGCGATACATGGATTTTTTATTTTTATTTTTAATTATTATTATTTTTTCTCGATGGATGACTTTTTCATTCGATGCATGGATTTTTCCCGCGATGCATGACTTTCTTTTCTGCGATGCATGGATTTTTTCCGCTATGCATGACTCTTTTCCAGTGATGCATGACTTCTTTCTCCTGTAATGCATGTCTTTTCCTCTTGAAATGCATGAATCTCTTGCAATACATGAATCTTTTCTATTGCTATGCATGACCTCTTTCTCCTGCTATACATGAATCGCTTTCCGCAATGCATGAATCTTCTCTTGTAATGCATGAATCTCTTTCCGCAATGCATGAATCTTCTCTTGCAATGCATGAATCTCTTCCCGTAATGCATGAGTTTTCTCTTGCTATGCATGCCTCTTTCTCTTGCAATGCGTGATTCTTTTCTCTTGCGAAGTATGACTTTTTGTCTTACTATGCATGAATCTTTTTCTTGCTATGCATGATTTCTTTCTCTTCTGATGATGCCATCCCTGGTATCGAACGAAGATAATGCTTCACCGAACAATGTAAGTGATCTTCTAGGTATCTTATGGTGGCGGCACTGTCTTTTTTGACAATAATAATAAAAATGACCATCAGAGAATGGCATCATCTCATTCGACAATACGACAGAAATAACTCTCCGGGTGGTAATATTATCGTGTCCGATAATATGATGCAGATAAACGTCCTCCAGGTATCTTTCGTTGCTGGAAAATAAATAAAATTTCTCTTTTCGAGGTTTTCATTTGTTCTATCTCCGATCATAACTGCATGTTCATTATAAACCTCTTCTTGTTGAGAATTGAAAGAAAAAATGCTACTCGTATTCCCATATCTTTGATATAAGAAACATAAAATATTTTCTGCATCCACATAAAAATTGTCAATTTTTGGGGAGCTCTTCTCCCCTTTGACTTCTCCATATTCATTGAATAGAGGAATATGTTGATCTTGAGGCAAACTTATAAATCTGCATCCACAGAAAAATTGTTAGTTTGAAAATGAACTGATCTGTGTCGATCATTTGGTCGTCTGCTCTTTGTCTGGCTATCTTCAGTTGATTTCCCCGATCTCCCGCCTCTTGATAGATAAGACAAAATATTTCAATGGAAAAAATAATTGAAACATAGAGGAAACGTTTTAACGCAAATAGATTTTTGAAAAGTAGTATTTGGAAAAGGTCACTGTCAAGTGTCATGTCACGTCGAGCCTAATGAACGCCTTTGGAGTTAACGTCTCGAGGTCTATCCGATTATTTGTTGAGAAGTATTCAAAGTTGTTCTAAACTTCCAATGAACCTGTTGAAATTTTGAGGTCATTCTCAAAAATTTTGTCCCAGTTAGCTGTCTTGGCTTATCTTTAACCATTGGTAAGCAAATCACGGAATTTTTTAGATCCTCTCAAAAATTCCGTCCCAGTTGCAAATCTCAAGGTAACTTCAATATCGACCTTGTTGGAGGGATCTTCTTCTTTAGAATTTTTTAGTCCCTCTCAAAAATTCCGTCCTAGTTTCTATCGTAAAGAGCAAAAATAGAAATCTAACAAGAGATACGACCGAGCCGTTGTGGCACCCACGTATCCCGTTAAGACAGGAATCACGTCAAACGTAGTTCCCCCTCTCGAGGACTAACAAAAATAAGAAATTCAACCAAAGAACGACCGAGACCAACATAGGCCGCCTACGTATCTCATTTTTTAGAATTCAGGTCGAACGTAGTTCAAATACAAAAGGAAACATTAAAAAAAGGTAGAGGAGTGACCGAGGCCGACATAGGCCGCCTACGTATCTCATTCTTGAGAATTCAGGTCAGACGTAGTTCATTACAAAAGAAAATATTTAAAAGGGGATAAAGGGGTGACCGAGGCCGACATAGGCCGCCTACGTATCTCATTCTTGAGAATTCAGGTCAGACGTAGTTCATTACAAGAGGGATAAGATTTAAAACGACGTGATTACAAGCAAATAAAATGATTATAAGGAAATGACAGGAAAATACAAACTGAAGTTTCACACATAGTATCTCTTGACAGCATCTGAGTTGATCGGTTTTGGCCATTCGGTGCCATTCATCTCCGACAGGATTAAGGCACCTCCGGATAACACTTTGCGAACCACGTAGGGTCCTTGCCAATTTGGCGCAAATTTCTCTTTATACTCATCCTGATGAGGGAAAATGCGTTTAAGGACCAACTAGCCGATTTCAAATATCTTGGCTTTTACTTTCTTGTGGAAAGCACAAATTATTCTCTGTCGATACAGTTGACCATGACAAACCGCAACCATTCTCTTCTCATCAATCAAGGTTAACTGATCAATACGCTTGCGAACCCAATTAGCATCACTCAATTCAGCCTCTTGGATGATTCTCAATGAAGGTACCTCAACTTCTACAGGTATAACTACTTCTATTCCATATACTAGCAAATATGGAGTAGCTCCAATTGATGTCCTGACAGTCGTTCGGTAACCCAACAAAGCATACGGCAGCATCTCATGCCAACCTCTGCGATTATCAATCATTTTCCTCAAAATCTTCTTTATGTTCTTGTTGGCGGCTTCTACAGCTCCGTTCATTTGGGGACGATAGGCGATTGAGTTTCGGTGAGTAATCTTGAATTGTTCACATATCTCTCTCATCAAGTGACTATTAAGATTTACTTCATTATCAGTAATGATAGATTTTGGTACTCCAAATCTACATATCAAATTATTGCGAACAAAATCAGCTACAACTTTCTTGGTCACCGACTTATACGAAGTTGTTTCTACCCACTTGGTGAAATAGTCGATGGTAACCAAAATGAATATGTGTCCGTTAGAGGCAGTTGGCTCTATTGGGCCAATGATATCCATGCCCGAAGCTACAAAAGGCCAAGGTGAACTCATAGCATTGAGTTCGTGAGGCGGCACTCGAATCAAATCGCCATGCACTTGACTCCTGTGACACTTCTGCACAAATTTGCAACAATCATGTTCCATAGTCATCCAAAAATAACCGGCTCGGATGATCTTTCTTGCCAAAGTGAGTCCATTCATGTGAGTACCACAAACTCCTGCGTGTATTTGTTCTAGAAGCTTTGCAGCTTCACTAGCATCAACACATCTAAGAAGACCTAAATCTGGAGTCCTCATATAAAGGATTTCTCCATTTGCAAAGAAATTGAGGGTCATACGGCGTATCGACTTCTTCTGGTTGAACGTTGCATTCTTAGGATAAATTTCGATCTCCAAGTACCTCTTGATGTCAAAATACCAATGTAAACCATCTGGCTCCGCTTCAATATGTGAACAATGGACAGGCTGCTATATTACCTCTATATCCAATGGATCAATATAACTTGTATCCGGATGTTTGATCATTGAGGCAATGGTAGCAAGAGCATCGGCCAACTCATTCTGTGTTCTGGGAGTATGTCTGATATCGATCTTGCGAAATCTCTTGCACAACTTCTGTATATACTGCACATACGGTGTGATTTTTGGATTTTTCACGGCCCATTCTCCTTGAACTTGATGAATCAGTAAGTCTGAGTCTCCAATAACTAGAAGCTCATGAACGTTCATGTCGATTGCCATCTTTAAACCGAGGATGCAAGCTTCATACTCAACCATGTTTTTTGTGCAATTAAATCGGAGTTTAGCTGCCATAGGATAATGCTGATCGGATTCTAACACTAAGACTGCTCCGATACCTTTCCCTTCGTGATTTGCCGTTCCATCAAACAATACTCTCCAACCAGGATATGCTTCAAAAATATCTTCACCCACAAACGCTACTTCTTCATCGGGAAAATAAGTCTTGAGCGGTTCATACTCTTCATCAACTGGATTCTCCGCAAGATGATCAGTCAAGGCTTGTGCTTTTATCGCCTTTTGTGTCACATGCATTTGTCATTTAGCCAACTTTCGATCGGCATTGCTTTCTGAAAAATATACTTCAACGGATCCATCCTGGAGATAAGGTACGTGGTATAAGAAGACAAATAATGTCTCAACTTTTGAGCGATCCAAGTCAAAGCACAACATGTTCTCTCCAAAAGAGTGTAACGAGCCTAATATGGAGTGCACTTTTTACTCAAGTAATAAATGGCTCGCTCCTTCTTCCCAGTCTCATTATGTTAACCAAGCACCCATCCCAATGCGTTATCCAAGACCGACAAGTATAGCAATAATGGACTCCCTTCTCGTGGAGGGACCAACACTGGTGGATTGGACAAATAGTCCTTGATAGCATCAAAAGTAATTTGACATTCTCCGGTCCACTTGGTTGAGACATCTTTTTTCAATAACTTAAAGATGGGATCACACACCACGATGGATTGAGCTATGAACCGGTTAATGTAGTTCAACCTTCCTAGAAAACTCATTACCTCATTCTTTGTCTTCGGAGGAGGTAATTCTTGGATTGCATTGGTCAAGCTCAATTCCCCTCCTGCTAACTATAAATCCCAACAACTTGGTAGCTCGCACTCCAAAAGCACATTTGGCGGGATTTAACTTCAAATTGTATCGACGTAAAGGATCAAAGAATTTTCTCAAGTGAGTCAAGTGATTCGAACTCTCGCGAGACTTGATTATGACATCATCTACATACACCTCAATCTCATTGTGAATCATATCATGAAAGATGGTCGTCATAGCCCTCATGTAAGTAGCACCAGCATTCTTCAGATCAAAAGGAATCACTCGATAATGATATACACCCCAGGGCGTGATGAAAGCTGTCGTTTCTGCATCTTCGTCATCCATCAGGATCTGGTGATAACCCGCATAACAATCCACAAACGACTGCATCTCATGCTTAGCACAGTTATCAATGAGGATGTGAATGTTTGGCAATGGAAAATTATCTTTCGGGCTAGCTTTGTTGAGATCTCTGTAGTCAACACAAATTCTGATTTTTCCATCTTTCTTGGCAACCGAAACAACATTAGCTAACCAAGTCGGATACTGCATCACTTCCGCTACTTGGGACTCGATCTGCTTCGAGCCTTCTCTTTGATCTTCAGACTCAACTCAGGCTTGAACTTTCGAGTCTTTTGTTTTACTAGACTAAAATCTCTGTTAATCGACAACTTGTGGGACACCATATTCATACTCAATCCTGGCATATCTCTATAAGACTAGGCAAACACATCAATGTACTCTATGAGCAAACGGACCAGGTCTCTTCTTTGAGCTTCAGTCAGATGGACACTGATTCTTACTTCTTTAACACATTCCTCATCTCCGAGATTCACAGTCTCAGTTTCATCTAAATTCAGCTTGTGTTGATTCTCGAAATATCAAAATTCATCAGCAACATGTTCGGGTATCTCATTTTCTTCTTCGTATTCCTTACATTCGTCATCACCTGCTTTATTTCGTTCACTCAGTTCATGACATGACTGACATTGACAGGTTTTAAATTAATATTACCAAATGAGCGGGAAATCAGAAGTGGCGTGGAAGTCCAATTTTGCAATTGTTCCTCAGGTTCTGCGTCCCAGATGCCTGATATCCCAGCCTCTTCTTCGATGACCGCATCGATCTCCTCAAAAAGGCCCCAGATTCCTTCCCTCAAACCGTTGTCGATGGCATACTCCCGCACTGGGAACGACTGGTATAGATGAGGAATTGGTTTGGCCAATGTTTGATCAACACTTTTGCTCTTCACCCTTGCTCCTCATTAAACTCTGCAGGACCCACCTGAATATCCAAGTTTACCGCACCAAATGTGTCTCTTTGCACTCCATCAAAGGCCTTCACCTTGACTTAACTCTGGTGGAGCTTTTCCAAATCGGATTTCAGCTAGCTCAGATTCGAAAGCGGGCAGATGTTGAGACCGGACCCATCGTCGACCAATACATGATTTATCATTTTATCTCGACATTTGATGGTGACATGCAGAGCCTTGTTGTGCACCTAGCCTTCAAAGGGCAACTCTTCGTCATAAAAGCTGATTTGATTTTCTCGATTGACCTAGTTTATCATGGCTGCTAGATTGTCGTTGTTAGTACCCACAGGCACATAGGTGTCATCCAAGCTCTAATCAAAGCATGTCTATGAAACTGCGAACCCATCAATAAAGCCCACACAGAAATCTGAGTTGGTGTCTTCTCCAAATGTTTCACAATTGAATAATCTTTTGGCTGCATTTTCCTCCAGAACTCTTCGGCTTCAGCTTCACTAATCGGCCTTTTAGTCTGATCCTTCTTTTGCACACCCTGGATCAGCTCTTCTGGCGTGTAGCACCTGCAAGATCTGGTCATACCCTGGGTAACAGCCGTTTCAATCACGAACTTTGATCGAGCAAGAGTTTCTCTTGGCACCAAGGCAACAGCCTTCTCGGGTGTCAGAATCATAAACTTTTTCTTCTCTCTGATGCTCAACGAAGCTACAGTCCTTTCCAGAACATAAGGAGCAATCGAAACTACTGCCTTTGACATGCACCAATCATCATCTGTCTTTATCATATTGATAGTGACGCCTCCATGATTTGGCAGAGGATTACTATTGACATTGGGCGCGACCGTCTGAAGAGAGACCACGTTCTGATCGATCAGGTCTTGGATTTTATGTTTCAAGTTGATACAGTCTTCGGTATCATGTCCAACACTGTTGGAGTGATACGCGCACTTCTGGTTGGGTCTGTAAAGCTTTGAGCTAGTATCAACCGATTTGGGCCCCACTGGATGAATATATCCTGCCGCGGTTAATCGCTCGAACAACTTTGTTCGGCTTTCAATGAGCGTAGTGAAAATTCTACAGTCTTCTTCTCAAATCTAGGACGGGGGGTATCGTAATTTCCTTGTTGCGGAAGAGGCATCTGGCGATAATTTGGAGCGTTTGGATGGGGGACTTGATATCTGGATATGAGTTGGTTTGGTAATTTGGTTGTGGAGCTTAGTATTTCGGGGAGGTATTTTGCTAAAGTGGAGCTGGGGTTTGGTACGTCGGGGGAGGAGTTCGGTAATTTATCTGAACATTAGCACAGTTGGGGGAGACGTTCTGATAGTGATGAGGTGGAGTTTGGTAAATTGGAAGGGGCAGTTTGGTAAATGGGAGGAGGGGTATTTTGATAACTGGGGGGAGAATTATTTTGGTAATCAGCCTGTGTATAACAAGCCAGGTACGAACTCTGTGAAGGTCGAGAACGACCTTGGTATGATGAGGTTTTCCTTAGGGTCTTCTTCCCCTCATAGAAGATAGAGGACACATCCTCTCTTTTCTTCTTCAACAAACCCGAAGATCCGGACGAGGCAGCAACACGAGCAATCTTCCCGGTTCTCAATCCATCTTCGATAGTCTCACCTACCTTGACTATCTCAGCAAATTTTGCTCCAACGAACAACATGATTTTGTCATAATATTCGGGCTCTTGCACCGGCACAAACACTTCGACTATTTTCTTTCTTGATATAAGAGGTCTAACTCTAGCTGCCTCCTTTCGCCATTTATATGCGAATTCTCTGTAACTTTCGATCAACTTCTGTTTCATCTTCTCCAAGGAATAACGATCAGGAACAATCTCCACATTGTAGGCGAATCGTTCGATGAAGTCCTTAGCCAGAGCATTCCAGCTAGACCACTGTCTCGTTTCATGAGACGTAAACCATTCTAGAGCCTCTCCGCTCAGACTTCGACTAAAAAGCCGCATTAACAAAGCTTTGTCTCTCCCAACTCTCACGAGTGGTCACAGTAGGCCCTCAAGTGTGCTAAGGGGTTCCCCGTTCTTCCGAATATGTCAAATTTTGGCACCTAGAACCCTTCCGGGAGGTCCAAATTTGGATGAATGCACAGGTCTTCGTAACTCAACCTGGCGACCTCAGGAATGCAGTTCAACTCCTTTATGACTTTTCTAATTTCCTCCTTCATATCTATCTTGGCGGTCTCTTCCTTTGACCTCCACTCTCTCTCCCTCTCCTCATAGTGGTCGAGCTTCGAACCATGGGCGTTATGCTCATTGGGGACCGGTATATGGAAAGTGGCCTTTTGTGGTAGTGGTGGAGCAATAGAGGGACTCTAGCCATTTAAAGGGGCGTGATAGTTTTGGGAGAAAGTCTGGGGGCTGGTATATTGGTATTGGTGAAGAAGGGAAATGTGTGGGTTATTAGTGTTTTGGCTGTGAGGGGGTAGGCCAATTTGGTGGTTTGCATTGGGGTGAGGAAATGGTGCTTGGAGGTTGGTATTTTGAGGAGGGGGTGGTGTTTGATAAGAGGGTGAGGAGTAATGGGGGTTTTGGGTGGTAAGGTCAATGATGGAGAGATTACGAGTAGGGCTTAAAGACGGGTTCTGAGCTTGTTCCACGTTCGGAGGGGGAATTTGAGCTGGAGGTCTTCCGTCTAGTTGAGCGTTAACAACAAAAATCGGAGGAGGCAAATCGTGTTTTCTTTGCATCTCGACCCTCATCTCAGCAATTTGTTGCATCAACTGCAGAATCAGTTCATTCTGATCAGCAAGGGTAGGCTGAGCCACCACGACATCAGTAAGGCTGGTTTCTTCATTGTTATCACCCATTGATGTTTTTCCCTTTTGTGAACTTTGATTGGGGAAGGAATCTATAGAACCTTTAGATCTAGTGAAATAAGGATGATCAGCCAGCTTATCGACACAGACCAGTTCTAAATACCTGTTGAGAAAAACAACTCAAAGGCAAATCTGTTAGGTTTGATTCAGCACAAATAATGCAAAATATCACATAGAAAGCAGATAAATACATAAAAGTTGTTTTGTTTGAGAACATGCTAACCCACAAATAATGGGGACTGACTTTTGAACAAGCAGGAATTTGCTCATTTTTATGTTGAGGTTGGTGACTCAGAAAGGTTAAATTGTGTTGAGCTAAGGTCTTCTTGCTGCATCTCTGGGCATTTGTTGATCTGAACTCAATGTTTTCTTGTAGAATGAAGGGGAAAAGAAAATTTTGAAAGATAGGAGCCGGGCCTTGAAAGGCTGCCTACGTATCTCCCAAGGAGAATTCAGGCCCTACGTAGTTCGAATACAAAAGAAGTTTCATTTTCATTCATTTATTTCTTGAAGATTACAAGGAAAGTGAAAAACAGACAATAAAGCTCCTAAAAGATAAAATGTGCCTCCACCCAAGCCATTCTTTTTCTGATTGTCGCATTAATCACGGGGGGTAAACTCATATGCTTCGAGGGTGGTTTCTCATTCCCTTCCTTTCACAATCCCTAAAGAGGAGGTCTATAGAAAATTTCCTCCCCAGTATCTTTTTCAGTAGCTTCAGGTCCGGTGTCTTCAGGACCACTGATGTTGGCCTCTTGATTGAAGAAAGAGTGTTTTCCAAGTGGCTTTCGAAGCATCATGGTTATATCTTTGTTGAAGACATCGCGTTCCTTTCGCACATCAGCTATCTCTTTATTCATAACATCATTTTTTGTCATCTTTGCTGTCAATTCCGAGTCTAGTGTCGCATTTGTTGTTCGTGTAATTGTGGTGGCAAACTCCACTTCTATTCTCCTTTCTCTGGTTTCTTGGATCTCTTGTCTGAGCCGTTGTAATTTCATCCTCAAATCCTTCTCAGTTAGCTCTATGTCGATACTCTTCCATTTTTCCATCTTAGCAGCAATTTTACCTATCCTGAGATAATAGAGTAATGTTTTAGGATTTGGTAGTAGGCTTTTATTTCTGGTTGAGAAACTCAAGACTCAAGGAATTTTGGTCGGACATTTGGTAGTGACTTGTATTTGGTATTGGGGAAATTTTTAGAAAATTTTCGAAAAGAAATAGGCTAAAAATGTCCTCATTCAAAGCAACATATCACATAAACAATTAAGACACACAAATATCGCGTCCTAAACATGCATGTGACCCTTTTATGCCCAGGGTAGGCCTAGCGATTTGAAGGATATATTGTGCTTTTTAAAACAAGTTATTTCATCCCCCAAAATAAGATTCATAAACAATAGATAATTCATTACAAAGTTAAGCAAAGGGATACATCTTTTAGGGAAGGGAAAAACTGCAAATACAAGAACATCAATCCCACGCAGAGGAATAAGATAACTAAAATGCTAAAGGACCTGCTCCTCCTCTTGTTTTATCCACTTCTTCACGAATGAGAAACTTGCTGGTTATCACATGCGGCTCAGCGAACACAGCTTTGGAAGACATCGACACGCCCTGGAGGGTGTTAAGCTGATCATCCAAGTTCAAGTCCAAATGTATCAGACAGGCTCTTGCGTCAGCTAACTCTTGTGTGGCAAAGGCTAATGCCCTTTGGCTTTCATATTCTCGATGCTGGAACTCTTGTTCCCTACGCAGGTATTCTTTCTCCCTACGTTGAAACTCTTGCTCTCTTCGGTCCCATTCCTGCTGAAAATGGTAGGCTTGGATTTGGAGCCTTACCTGGACATCTTCAATATGTCAGCCCGTGCGTAGCTTCGGGTAAAGTGTACCACGCAGATCATCCTGCAACCTTTTTTTTTTTCATCCACATACCCGGCTTTATATCTATTTTCTACCATGCTCTCTTTTAGGTTAACCCGTCCAGCCCATTCTTGATCAATACCATTGGCGTAAGGTATCTTGTCGCACCCGTTGTAGTCAAAGACGTAGCGGCTAGTGTCTCCTTTGAAAGGTAGAATTTGTCTTCTGCCGAATTGCCGCATTACCCTGCTAGGATTGTAAGGTCATACCCCTCTAATGCCAGGAAGGATTAGGAAAGGACACTTAGCCCCCTGAATAACTATTTTTTCTGACATGAAATCTTGAAACATCCATTGTACGTTTCCATCTTTTATGTCGTGGAAGACTTTAGCCCATGTTTCCCTAGTGTTGTGGATCATGAACTTGTTGATACTCAAATGAAACTCGTAATGGTCGAGGTGGCTTTCTTTTTGTGGTTCGGCCAATTTCTGTTTCTGAGTCTCGTATGTCTTCACTAGATGTTTAGACATCCACCACTGTAGCAAGATATTACAACCTTGAAAAAATGGAAACCCGTTTTTGCATAGACCCAAAGATCAGTAGATGTCGACCAGAATGATCGGGGCTAGGTTGAAGTATTTCTTAACTTGTCATTTATTACCAACGCCCTCGAAGATGGCGTGTGTAACCATGACAACCCGAGTATCAATTTCATTCCATTCGCCTTGGGGAATACCATCGTCCCTAGGAGGCATACGGCACATGCTAGAGTTTGAGTTTGACTCCAACTACTGTGACTGTTAAACTCATTTGGAAAATTCTTATAATAATTCTCGTGACCCCGTCGTTCATAGAATTTCACAAATGGAATACTCGGGGTGTCTAGCCAGTCTGTATTTAACAATAACAACATGTTTTTCAGTTCTGTGCTGGTTGGCTTAGCTGGTAGCAAAATGTGATGATCTGGATATTTTTTCCTTTTCTGGCACGTTCCGACGTTGTCTAGGCAATCTTTGATTTCTTCAACAGTTGGTGTCATTTCAACATCTCCGAAGCGAAACACCATCTTTTCATCATCCCAAAATCGAGTGACCACCTCAATGAACTTAGGCCAGACTCTGAGATTCATTATCGACGGGAGGTGACCTAAGTGAATGAAAAGTTCTCTTTTCTGATATGCATTGAGATTGTACCACCATACACGGAGAAGGTTTGGCGTCTCGGTGACCATTTTGAAACTCAGGCGTTGCTTAGCCATCTACAAAAACATACAAATAATTAGATACCCCCCAAACTCAAGACACAACATTTTGTCAAATAGCGCATACATCCTTCAAACACGTAAGTATGAGTGTTCATTCGGGTCGTGGGCCCTTTGGATTCAAGGTGGTCTTCCTAATGGACCTGACACACCTTGGGTATTGGGCCATCTTAGGCCAGTGCGCTAAATTTCAGGGATTTGGTCTTGCTCTATCCTAGTATAACTAAGAGTGAGTTTTTTTAAAAGTGGATTAGTGACCCAAGCGGACTACATGGGTTGGGACAATTAATGATCGTTGACTATCCAGTAGCCAACTACATTCGTCAGGGTGCCCCGAGAACAATTTGGTTAACGAACGACTGCGGCCCGCATAATCGTCCTTTAAGTGGAAAATAAAAAATAAGCGTCGTTTGACGAAATATGTTATGCCATGAATGCAACAGTTTATAAAAATTTAAGCATATTAAGCACAAATAAACAATTCAATAATTAATAATAATTAGTCAACTAGTCAAATCTTATGGTTAGAACTTAATTAACTCCCCAGCAAAGTCGTCATTTCTGATGTGCCGTAATTTTCCTATCTTTAGAAAAATCACTTTTTGAAATGTTCTAAGTATAAAACATTTTAAGAAAAATACTTAGAAAAGAGTCGCCACTTAATTTTTTAAAGAAATTAAGAAAACTTATAATTTTCAAAGATTTAAACAGAAAAAATCATTTGAAAATACTAAAGAGGGTTCGGGGTTCAATTTACACTTCGAGAAGGGTTTAAGCATTCGAGGTGTCCGCTAACATACGGTTGACCTATGACTTGACTAAAATATATTTGACTATTTTTAGGAAGAATAATTTAACATAAGAATAATGATTTACAATATTTGGTTAACTTTGAGAAATATTGTTAAATAAATGAGCATTTTATTTCATTTTATTTTTTAGAGAAAGGGGTCCAAAATGTAACATTTGACTTGAAATACAAGTGATTAGAATATAAATAAAACTAGATTAATTAGAATTTATTTAATTCATTTTTTGAAATAATAATTTAAACCAATTTAATAAATTAAAGCATGAAAATATTATTTTTTATTGAAGAGTAAAAGTTTTGACTAACCTTTTTGAGAAAATGACTAAGTAAGTATTTATAATAATAATTTACACTATTACATTAACTTTGAGAAAATAGTTAAACAAAGAGCAATTTTTATTTTTTAAGAAAAATGGGACCTTAATTGAAATATTTGAATTAGAGACAAGTAATAAGAATTTTAACGAAACTAAATTAGTTGGTTTTTTATTTGAGTCATTTTTTGGTTTATGAAAAACTATTTTAAACTAATAAAAAAAGTTTTGACTAAAGATTATAAATGAAAATACAAGAGTTGATAAAATAAGATTTGTTAGAAACAAAACAACACAGAGAAATAGTTCGTCTTTGGGAGAATTCAACTAAGTTAATTTACAATTATAAAGTTAGAGCTAAACAACAAACAATAAATAATCACAATTAAATAATTAAAGAGTAAGGCAGAAATTGAATTTGGGTCCCCTTTTGGGCCAATTTCGTTGGTATTTTTTGGGGTTTAACCAAAAGTGTAAATTTCATATATGACATATATTATAGTACTATTTTCAGGCTATAGCATTAGATTTAGACTTTTAAGCTATAACATTAAAAATTTCAGGTTATAACAAATTCACAAATAAAAGAAATGTTTTTATTAATTCGAAAAAAAGTTAAAAAAGAAAAAGAAAAGATAAACGAAAATTTAAAAAAAAAACGGAATTAGAGATAATAAAGTAAAAAAACTGAAAGTGTGGCCTGTAATTTAATTTGAATTTATTGTAGATAATTAATGATTAGCATGAAATAAGGGATTCAAACAAATTAACAATATTTTTTATCCTTAATTCACTCAAAATCAGTTAAGATAAACTAAAAAATCAGATCATATCATTTTTTTTTTGTAGATAATTAATAAATAGCACGAATTAAGGGATTTAAACTAATTAAGATTATTTAGTATCCTTAATTCATTCAAATCAGTTAAAATCAAATAAAAATTCAGATTTTATCTTCTTCTTTTTTCAACCTTTCTCTCTCTTCAATTTACAACAAAAAAAATTCAACGTTTCTCTCTTCAATTTTCAACAAAAAAAAAATCTCACATTCGAGTAATTGAAGTTTTTTTCATCTTTGAAAATTCTTGATTTTGTTGTGATGGACAACTACGTATCAGTTTTAATCAAACATGGTAAAAGATGGGATCCTTCGGGTTAGTATATATTATTGTTTAACGTTTGTTTTAGAATAATAGCGAAATGAAACAAAATGATCAAATTGTCGATTAATTGAAGGTGAAGTCATATTTTGTTAACTGTTGATATCACTTTATGTTTACTGTTGTGAAATGTAAAAAATTTAGTGTTTTTTTGTTTATTTGTTTATTTTGTATACGGTTGTTATTTTGTGAAATTATAAATTTAATGTGATTTTATGAATAAATTTGATAGAATAAATTAAATAAAATTTCTATGAAAGTGTGCTAATTATTCTGTAAAAATAATTTAATTATAATGTTGACGAATTTATGAAAATTTATTTTATTTGATAATGAATTTGATAGTATAAGTCGAATGAATTATGTATGAAAAGTGTGTTAAGAAATATGTAAAAAAAAATTGAAATTATTGACGAAGTGTATTACAAGTGTTTTAAATTGGTATTAAATGTGAAATTGTTGAGTTTATATTTGTTTTGTTATTTCTGTATAAGGTTGGTGATTAATTATTTGGGACGATAAATGTATATAGTTTGAATGAATAATCGTTTTGTATGAAATGTATATTAAATGAGTATGAAAATGTATAAATTTGGTATGAATGATGATTGTTGTATGAAATGTGTATTAAGTGAGTATTAAATGTGAAATATTATGTTTTGTATGAAATTTGTTTTGTAATGTATTGTCTGAATGATATTTGTATGAAAAAATAATGACGAGTGTGTATAATTTTGTTGTTATTATAATGATTTTTATGAATGAAATTTGTATTGTCTTTGGAATGAAAAATTAATATTATTTAACATATTACTAATTGATTTGTATAATGTTAGACTAATTGTTATTTTTTTTTAATGAAACAGAGAATTATGTTGATTTTCAAATTAAATGAATTATATATGAAAGAGGGTTGCTGATGTGAAATTCAAAAGGTTCAAAGTTACTTGTAGTAGATGTTATCAAGTTGGCCACAACATGAAGCATGTTCAAACTATCTTGTGAAAAACTAATGACTGTTTATTTGTTTAAACTATATATAATTTTTATTTTATTCTGTTGTTTAGATTAATGTTATGTTTTGATATGAAACATAATTGGTTTGAAGTGCATTATAAACTTAGTGTTTAATATACCGTTCATTCTTTATACATTGTTCATTCATTAATCATATAGATTGCATACTGTTAAAAATAAAATTTATTCCAGCTTAATACATAAGATAGTATAAATATTAGTGATAATTATAAAAGGTAATTATGATATCCTGAATATTTAATTTAATATAAGTTTACATGAATATTAATTTGGTTTTCAACAGGTGTCCTACTACAAATAAATTTAAAACAAATTGCATTTAGTGTTTCATTCCCACAATAACTTCAGTTAGTGTCATACACATATTAATCAAAATTTCATACACGTTTTATCCAAACAACATGTATAAAAATTGATAAATTCATATAATCACACAATTTATACCATTTGTATATCAATATTATATCACAATTCATACAATATCCAACAATAAAATATTAAACTCATAGGCATACACGTATTAATCATATTTCATACACTTTTCATCCAAAAACATGTTTAGAATATAAAGTAAGCATAATGTGATTTTTTTAAGAAAAAATCTGTAGTTTGAAAAATCATACCATTTTCATACCAATTTAATAATTTATACCATAAACACAGTTAATAGACAATCACACCAATGTTAAAATGCAATTCATACCATTATTATATCACAATTCATAAAATTTTCAAAATCAAAACATTTAAGCGTAGACATACACATATTAATCAGATTTCATACAGATTCCATCCAATAAATGTACAGTTTGGAAACACACTGATATTTCCAAAATAGTATCTTGAAATTGTAATTGGCAATCAGTAATTCATATGTAAATGGTATCTGTCTAAAAGAAAACATATGATATTATATAACATCAAATACTTAAACACAAAAAAATTGTCCAAAAGTTAAAAAAAATAATTTTTTGTTGTTCTTCTTGTTGATGGTTTTGAAGATGCTCCAACTTCTACATTTGTTTTTTTTCTTTTTGATTTCAGTAACAAAATCAAAATCGGAATCATAAGGAGTTTCAACAATTTTCCCCTTCCTCTTCTTCCCCTTTTGATTTGCAGGGGTGGCCTTTTTTTTTCCTCATTTTTTCTCTCTTTGTCGCTCCTTCAACTTAGATGAACCATCCGTCGTTGAATTTTGAATATTCGCTGGATTTTCAACAATTTTAGGCGGGGGAGAGGAGGGGGGTTGAGTTAATAAATTAAAATTTGAAACATGAACATCATCATTAGATGTTCCTTCACCCAATCTGGGACTCTTTTGAAGGGTTTCAATGGGTTTCTTAGACATAATTTTGTTGGGAAAAAAATTGGACGAAAGATTGAATGTTGGTATAGTTGGCAGGTGAGCAAAAATGGGAGAGAAGAAGGTGAAAGTGGGGTGATAGAGTGTATAGTTGAATGTGTGGGGAAAGGGTGATGAGATTGACTAATGGGAGGTTATGAGTATAACATTAAATAAGGAAGTGTAATCAATGTAAAATCCTTATAATTGTGTAAGAGATAATTATAGGGTATTCTTTATTTAAATAATTTAATAATAATATAAAATTATAAAAAATTACTTATTTAATAAAGTAAAATTTAATTAATTTATAAATAATTAGTGATATGTTATAACCCGTAATTAAACTGTTATAAGCAAGAATTTTTTAAAAGTAGATTTAAAACCTGTGATATTGACTCTTAATAGTGTATATGGGATGATTTTTCCTAACCAAAACCCATTTTTGTATACATTTTCTGTATATTAGTGTATATCGGCATGTATATCAGCCTTTTCCGTGTATTTCCTGCTTCCGAACATCTATATTTCACCTCATCTCTTTATTTTCACATTTTTTGACATGTAAATCTCTGTATAATGAGTGTATACTGCTGTATACAATATGTATACAGCCCATTTTCAACTTTCCGGAACCTGTAATTTAACTTTCCAGTAACTCAAACGAGATGTGGCTGACTCGATAAAAAATCTTGGGACTTTATGGCCCTCTCGAAATGCGAAGGGAAGGAAGATGAAGTCCAAGAGGACTCGGATGGTATATACATGCGGAAAAAAAAGGGGATGGTAAAGATTAGTACCCAATAATAGCATCTCACAGTCGTAGCATTAAATGACAATGAAAGTTAATCAATTACAAAATAAGAAATGCCTAGCTAGTATCACTTAATAACCTTCAAGCTAAAATAAAACATGTTAATTAAGTTGGACAATTTAGTAAAACAAATAGCAGTGACTATGAATGCAAGATCAAGCTATAATGCTAAAAAATAATTATAGGACGAATCTAATAACTCTATTATGATGCGCACTAGCAAGTAACGAAAAAGTCGTTAATTCAATAATATCAAACAAATATAAATAGAAGCAATGATATCATGTCAAGACAAATAGATTTTCATGCTTAAATTATCAATCATGTAACATTGAAGGCAAACAGTTTTAAATAAAAATAAAGGATCTATATAGAGTAGGTAATTTGTCTCCCTTGCTAGAATAAAATATGACTAAAGCCATTAAAGAGCTCTTAATTTTAAGTCAATGGGTAGACTCATTTATCCATGGTTTCTAAGATGACAAAAGAAAATGAGCCACCGGAAGTTCTCCTGGGAGGTCAAAGGATCAGCATATAATACATTGAAAGATCAATACCTAAAAGAAATATGCTTCAAATAACTTTAAGAATGAAACTCTAACAAACTAGAATTTGGAAGAAGAAAATAAGAAATTCAATTCTACATCAACTACAAATGGCAATTCACTTATACAAAGATTATTGAGTAAAAAGGGAGAGATTTGGGCAAGGTTCACTCCAAACAATGAAGTAACGAAACCCGAACAATAATGGAGAAAGGAGGAAG
The DNA here is from genome assembly GCF_900185275.1 of Solanum verrucosum. NCBI lineage: Eukaryota > Viridiplantae > Streptophyta > Magnoliopsida > Solanales > Solanaceae > Solanum > Solanum verrucosum. The sequence continues at coordinate 818,044 of NW_026020401.1, forward strand.
AGAGTAGCCGAACATTACTATGTCGAAATAACTCGGATATACGCACTAAATTTAATCTTAATATGCTTGAAGGGTGTAGATAGTAAGGACGTATAAGTGAAAAATCATTAGCATAGTAGAATACTTTTACATGAAAGATTTAACACAAGGAACTATGCTCCAACAGCTTTGAAACAACTTGTTTATTGATTCTTTTTTTCTATTTCTTTAGCTTATAAGAAACTCGAAATACACTAACTCGCAAACGCAAAACAACTTCGAATCTTTCTTAGAACGCAGACTTTATAAATAGAACGACTAATATCTATCCCTAAAGGACGAATGCCATAGCGAAGAAGGTGAGACAGTAAACACTCAATTCGTATCATTTATATTAACGAAAATAATAAATAAGTGAAGGATATCATATATCAAATTAAAGATGGAATCATTTATGGAAGATGATCCCGAACTAAAAAAACTGAATTGCTACTCACGGCTAATAAGACAAAGTAACAACGACTAGAAGAGTTTAACAAGAAAAAAGGAATTAGGGACTAAAGGGAATCCCTAAGATTTCGAGCAAGTCAGATCAAACAACAATATTCAAAATAGGCAAGCTATGTCACTAGTTTGCAGTCGAAATAAGTAAAAAATGATCTGGAAATTTTAACATTCAAATGTTTTACACGGTCAAGGATCCAACATATCAACACATCAAAAAATAAAAGACATGAACCGAAATAAGGTTTACCTTTTGAAATGCAGCGAAATCAGGACGACAACGAGCCTGAAGGGGCGATTCTTTTACCACAAACTTCAAATACGAACGACAAACTAAGAAAATCCGAGAGTCGTTCTTTTGTAAGCTATTTTTCATATATGACCTCAAAATCCAACCTTTTTTTTTCTGTCCCTAATCATTGAGGGAGAGAACTATTTATATGGAAAGATGGACGATTTAGGGGTAAAATCCGTTTAAATTTTGAATCTGCCCGTTTCTTTTCGAGGCAACAGTGAAGGGATTTAGAAAATCCCAGAAAAAAGGAGAAAAGGGGACGTGAGGGTGGTTGGACGTTGCAGGCGAGGAGGACGACAGATTTTCTCTGAATTTGTCGAATTCGCAGCGCAATTTCCGCTGAGATTTCATCTGGCGTCCGATTCTACGAAGAAGAAGAGAAACAGGGGTGGAACATCTGGTTTTACACGCTAATGCTGCTGAAGTTATGGTGGGGAAATTGAAAAACAAATGGGACTGCTGAAAAAAGGGAAATGGGCTGGAAAAAGTCAGCCCACCTTTGGGTCTTTGGAATTGTTGCTTGAATTGGTGGGCTATTGATAGAGTTGTAATGGGCTGCTGAAATAAGGCAAATAAATGGCCCAATTTCTGATCTCAAAAATGAAATAAGGATAAGGTGAGAAAGTGGCTAGCATTGCAATTACACAATAGCAAAATGAATTTCAATTGTAGCCAAATTGAATTTAATCGGTGAATTCGACTAAAATTTAAACAAGATGAGTTAATATAAATTAATTAATGAGCTTCTTAATCTTAAGGAAATAAAAAATAATTAACTTAATTATAAACTAACTACTTCAATTACAAAACTAATTAACTCGAAATTATAACTATAACTTAAAGTAAATTAATAAAGTATTTAACTAAATGTAAAATCTTTTGTGATGATTTTCAAATATTTATAAAATAACGTGATTGCAAAAATATACATATTTTTTATTAAAAGATGATAAAAATTACTTTTAAAATAACTTGAAAGTATTTTGAATTTCATAAAACTCATTAATTCAAAATTATAACCATCCCTAATATTTAAAATATAAAATCTTTTTTGAGACGATTTTCGAATAATCATAAAATATAATAATTATATACATAATTGTGTAAAACACATGTATCATCAAAAAAATTTGAAACGTGACCAAACTATTTAAAAGCCTTGCAAACTATATTATTATTTTTTGGAGATTTTATAAAACTAATTATTTTAAATCGTTTGAAATTGGAGAAACTCGGAATGATTAATTTATATTGTAGACGGTCAAAATTAGGTGTCAACAGACAGCGTGGTTTTGTCTGTCGCTTTTCTGGGTTTTATTTTTTTTAAAATTCAAAAAAGTCATGGCCAGCGTGATTTTATCCGTCGCTTTTCTGGGTTTTATTTTTTTTAAGTCTCAGAAAAATGACGGACAACGTGGTTTTGTTCGTCGCTTTTTAGGGATTTTCAAAAATAAAATTTTCAGAAAAGCGACAGATAGGGTCCTTTTATCCGTCTCTTTTTTGGGATTTTCAAAAATAAAATTTCTAGAAAAGCAACGGATTGCGTCGCTTTTTAGAAATAAAAAAATGAAAATTTAAATAAAGCGACACAGTTCGTCGCTTTTGTTAACAGTAATAGTCAAAAAGCGACAGACAAAAAGCATCGGGCTAAAAAGCGACGGAGACGACTGCATCACTTTTCCGTCAATTTTGACCAAAAAAGTAACGCAATCCGTCGCTTTTGGCCGGCGCTTCTTGACATTTTTTTAGTAGTGAATGAAGACAAGAAAAAGGTTCAAAGACACATATGCCACCTCCCGTCACTAATGAAAATGGAGGCTTGGCCCGATTTGATTGGGACAATGATGCAATTTTGAGACAACGATAACATGGTATTCCAATTCGGGGAAGTAGAAATGACGCCGACTATCGAGAAAGTTCTTGCAAGTTATGAGAGTGTCGGCATGTGCAACAAGAGGAAGCGTGAACCTGATACAGATCTCCTTGTTCCAAAAATATTGGATTTTTACAAAATTAAAGAAGAACTTTCACTTGTCAAAGACGAATGGATGGAAAAGCTTCCCGGGCTAAACATTCCACTTTAAAAGCTTTATTACCGATTTGGACGCACAAGAGCTTACAACAAGCTCAAGGAAGAATTGGTCTCAGAGGACAAATAGAAGGAAAAACGTCCTCTTACTTTTGCAATATGCCTACTTAGGACAATGGTATTTTTCCAAGGACCAAACTACACTATCTATCCAAGTGTAGTAATGGTCACTCATGCTATCGTTAATGGAGTAGGCTACGAGTCAGTGATCAATCACTACAATTTGGCGCCCATGATTCTTGCTGACATTTACAGAGCATTAGATAAATGTAAAAGTGTCAAACGTTTCTTTCAAGGGTGCAGCCTAATACTTCAAGTGGTGGAAAATGAGACATTTGCTCAAAGCCCATGATGCAGAAGAACCAGATCCACTGAGACGACCAAACCAACTTGGAGGCCACGATTGGTGGGTGTACCATAATCATTTCAACAGAACTGGAGGTCAAGAATTTTGATATCCAAGACTTCAGGGATTAAGAGAAGAAAATGTGCAATGGTCGATCGAAAGTATGGTGGTAACAAAACATGGTGATTCGAAGTGAAAAAAAACCTCTACTTGATATTTGTCGGATTGAGAGGAACTCGACCGTATGCTCCAGCCCGAGTCCTTAGAAACAAATGGTGGGCTGTGTACCGGTCCCTTACCAGCCTGGGCATAATTTTTATCCGGACTGGGCCTCCCCACTATTATAAGGGGCTGACTGTTGGTCCGAGACTTACCGGTCCTGGGTCGTTATCGAGCCGACCTTAATGGGCCGAAACCGGTCGGCCCGACCCAATTGATAGGTTTATGGTAGGATGGTGAACTCTAATTATGTAATGATTGTATTTTGTCTACGAAATTAATAATGTTAAAACTTTAGCGGATCTTCCACAAGTTGTTAAAAAAATTATCCGGGTTCACTCTCTTCAAATTGTTTGACAAGTATATTATAAAACAAACCAATTACATAAGTTATCAAAAAATACCAAAACTATGGGGTGTTTGGTACAAAGGAAAATATTTTCCATTGAAAATATTTTTTTTAGGAAAGCAAGTGAATTTGTAACTTCTTTTCTCATGTTTGGTTGGTGAATGAAAATATTTTCTAAAAAAGTTATATCCTTTATATAATGGCTAGAAGGTAGAAAATACTATTTAGGAAATTAATTTTTAACCCGAAAGTCAACCTAGATAACGATTCAAGACCCAACCTCAACACCTGACGAGGACACGACCCCTACGACCAATCTGAATCTGTTCTTGAGATCTAACCCATGACCTAGACCTGATCTTCAATCCAGACCCGATATTTGAATTAGGACCCGACCCCAACGACCGATCCTAGATCCGATCTCGACATTCGACGCAGAACCTGACTCCAGACTCTCTTGATCATAAACCCAACACCGACACCTAACCCTGATGTCTAATTCAATACTTGATCTGGACCCCTGACTCTGGAACTTCCCCCAATTTGAGATCCAACACCCAAACCAGAGCCCAAATTTCAAACCAAGACACGACCTCTAAGGCTCGACCCGACTCCCAACCCAGGATTCGACTTCTGACCCGAGAATCGAACCTGGCCTGGGGACCTAATATTCAAATTGAGATCTGACCCTGATCCAGCACTGGATATTTGATCCAAGACCTAACCTTGAGATCCAAATTTGGACACGGTCGAATTCTAGATTTGACACTAACACTCGAATCGAGATTTGACTTTCAAATCATCAGGATGCAGGAACCATTTTAAATCGGGACTCGACATTCGATCCAAGATTCGACTTTCAAATTGCAATTCAATCCCGACTTCCGAAGTGGGACCGAACCATACCCGACTCGAAACCTAACTTTCAAACTAGGATTTTAATATATTTTATGAAAATATTTTTTTGCTAAAAAAATGTAGGGAGAGGGGCTGGTTCAGGATAGAGGTAGGGTAAAAAAATTGAAATTTTCTAAAATTTGAAAATATTTTTCAAAAAGAAGCTTTTATTTTTTATGAGGTAGAGGGGGGGGGGTGGATCGGTAGAAGGGTCGGTGTAGGAATGAGGTTTAAAAGAAATGATGTTTTCAAAATTTGAAAATTTTTAAAATAAAATAAAATTTGAGGTTGGAGAAGAGTTCGAAAAATATTTGTTTTAATTTTTGGAGGAAAGCAATTTTCCTTAAATTTGAGAAAAATAAGTTGATTTGGAAAATATTTTTCAAAACATTTAAGTCAACCAAACGTAAGAAAATTGAAAAGTATTTTTCAGAAAATATTTTACTTCATACCAAATGCGTACTCCTTATATGTACAAACGAACCTTGTAACACACTTCATGGCAGGGGCGAATTTATGTATTAAAATTGGGTCACCGGAACCCGTGGTCATCCGACTAAACTCGATATATTACTTGTATAATTATTAAAGAATATATTAAATAAAAACTTGTGGAACCCATTCTCAAAGTCACTGGATGGTTCACTAGTTTGACGGCCTGATTTTACCACTAAGGTCCCGAGTTCGATCCCAAGTTCCAGAAATATTTTATCTTCTCTCTTTAAATTTGCCTTTTATTTTTCACACAAAGAACTCCAAGTCTCCAACTTCAAGTCAAGAATTTAGAAAAATCATCATTGTCAAAGTTTAAGGTAAAAAAAAATTTTAGTTTATGATTTCTCTTTTTAATAAACAAACTAACAAAATCATAAAATTTTTAAATATATCACTTTAATTTTAGAGTTTCCATAAAAAAAATCTTGTCATTACTTATAATAGGAAATCATCAAGAGTTAATGGTTGTTTAGTTTGTAAGATAGAGCAGAAGATATTTGAAAATGTACGTAATGTTGTTATTATAGATCGTTTTCAAAATATGAAGTCTTGTCGAGTACAATTGTAAACTGATGATATTTTTTGTGGTAATGTAATTTTTTAGTTTTGCTCGCTTAGTTATTGTCATTATAAATTTTTTGATCTTATCTTTAGCAATGGTGCACCCGTTTTCTTAAAATTTTGTATTCGCCTCTGCATATGGTAACTAACCCTTTCTATCAACCTTACACACATTCTCATTGGACGCCATTCGGCTTCATACCGGTGCATCTGGTAGAGAAAATAGAGCCATCAGCCGTGTTATCAACAATGGAAGAGCACAACACTAGTTGTAGACGATCAATGATTGCAGGCAGAGGCGAATTTTGGATTTTTTGAACAAGGGTGCACCAAGTAAAATGTATTGAAGTGGAAATTGATCCTTAATCCTCAAGGTCAAAAGCTCAACATTAAATCATGTGGACCATTTAGACTTCTTGTAGTACAGGTGCCAAAATATAATATTATACAAATCTTAGAAAATATATATATATATAATATCTAATTTTACGATGAGACCACGGGTGCCAGTGCCTTATTTTTTGGCTCTAAATTCGCCACTGATGCAGGCAACAATTGTGGCTTAAAAAATGAATGTCAAATTTCAAGCCAGATGAAAATTCTTGGATCATTTCTGTTTAGGTTTTACTGGTACCTTTTTATAGTCACACCTATAACTATGTGAAATAAATCTTCGTGCTAGTTGGGACTTACTTTTATCTCAACCGGATATAGCCACATATTATAGAACTCGTTCTAACATGAATAAAATTAACTATTCTCAAATTAATATATTAATTACTTGCAAACCTCAACTTTGACAATTTAATTATTATTGGAGAATCAACACATTAACATAAATTATTATTTTTAATTACTGTATTCTTTTCAATAATAAGCACTATGCAAATTGATAATATTATAGGCCTGGTGGACTAATTTAACCTTCAATATCATAGAAGTAGCACCTGAATCATATCCCAACACCAACTCTAAGGAAGGTAGATTGTACATTCTTATAAATTTAGATAGCAACTACTTCCTCCATTTTATTTGTCCATATTGATTTGGCATACCTCTTTAATTAGAAGAATAAATAGGATGATAATTTTATTAAATCATCTTTTCAATATAATAGATTTAGTACTTTGAGAAAATCTATAGTTAATAAAAATGTAATTAGAAACGTTTGGATTGGCTTAAAAAAAGTAGTTTTTAAATCAAAAATAAGCAGTCAAACTGAAATGACTTTTAAGTCAAAAAATAAAAAATTAGGGGGAGACCTACTTTTGGTTTTTGACTTATTTTAAGTCATTTTAAATTTATTTTAAGTTATTTTTTACCTTGTCAAACACTTTGCAGTTTATTTTAAGTCATCTTTTACTTATTTTAATTTATTTTTCATATTTGCCAAACACTTCCAGAAGTCAAAAACTGACTTAAAAATATATTTGATCAACTTTTAAGCCAATCCAATTATCTCTTCATTTTCTAAATCTACAAGTACAAATGGAATTAGACATTATTTTATTTAAGATTAAAAAATTCCTTTTGTTGCGGAGGTAATTTTGCTACATTATAACCAAGTTCAATTAATAGTTTAATACAAATTTCATTCTACAATATCAGTATAAACAAACTAAAAGAGACATAAAACGTATTATTCAATCATAGTTGTTGATCAAATATCTTCTCTTCATCAATATTTTGTTTAATAGATTTTTTCGGCGTGAGACTCGTTATGGTCATGGCCATTAATTGATTAATATTGAATTAACGTACCATATAAATAATGATTAATGAATGAGCCAATAATAAATTAGACTAATGGCAAGTATCCACTCTATTCTTTAATGAACTAATAAAGACCTTCATCATCAATGATAGCCATTGGTTACCCTCATTATAACTAAATTATTTGCATGTTGTTTATTTTTAACGTTGACATGAGATTTTTTTTGGTAGATATAGTCCCCGTTGAGTTGTTATTCGTCTTTCTATATTTTGACTGTTTCTCCAAATTTGGAGCGGGTACTTGCTTATAATATTACTAATGGAAATTAAAGGATCAGAAATATCCTTATATTATGTGAAATTGAATAATAATATCTTAGTTAATAGTTTTTTAAAAAGTATTTTTTTTCTTTTATCTTTATCGATTGAAGTAGGATAAGCATTTTTGTAACTGAAAACAATATAATCATTAGGAAAATGAATGTATTTAAAAAGAAAAGAAATAATATATTAATTAAAAAATAATATTTTTGACTCATTAAATAACAATAGAAACATTTTTGGACCAAACTATTAATGTCAATACAATTTTTAGACCAAACTATCAATTGAGTACATTTTTGTTCAAACAATATCATATCATATATAGTTGATAGTAAATACTCCGTAATTAGTACGGTTTATTTGCCAAGTCAATATTGATATTTGATAGTTTTTTAATTATATTAATACCGACCACCCACTCAAATTTGTAATAATTGATTATCAATTTCTATGTCCGAACTTTTCATGCAAGTCAACGTCAAGAAAATTGTCCGCGTAGTGGTGGTGATTTCAATCTTGCTTCCCTTGATCCTACACCTGCTCTTTTCGACTCCAAATATTTCACTAACTTGGTGTCTAAGAAAGGGCTATTGCATTCTGATCAAGCATTGTTTAGCGGAGGAGAGACCGATGAACTTGTTAAAACCTATAGTACGAATCTAAGGACTTTTTCAAAAGATTTTGCTGAGTCTATGATTAAGATGGGTAATATCAAGCCATTGACCGGAAATGAGGGCTAGATTCGTGTCGATTGCAGGAAGGTGAACTAATTAGCAATACAAATGATGCTGATAAACCGTATTGTGATTTTTATTCGTTTGTAACATTTGTTAAGTTTATTGTTTGGTAATTTATTTTCCCTTTCGTTATTCTTTTGAGTGAATTAATCCCCTTTCGTTTTCAATAAGTAAATTGATCATATATCTTCCGCGTTGTTTGATATATATAAATAGATACAAAATTAGTAGCATAAGTTATGTCTAACGTACAAAGCATTAGAAAAAAAATAAAAACTTAAAACATTAATTATGATTGTGTTTAGTTTCATTAAACTTCTTCTCTTGTATATTTTTTTTAATTAATTCTAGCCACCAAGGAACAAGTCCTGCTTTGTTGGGGGTTCGACATCGTCCCCTATTTAGCTTGTTTATTAATTAATCAAAAAAGAGTAATACAAGATGGGGGCCAGGACATTTAGGAACTAATTGAAGTTCTCCAAAATGGTGTCAACCAGTAATAGAATGTACTCCCTCCGTCCACTATTGTTTGTCAGGTATACTAAAAATAGTTGTCCGAAATTAATTGTCAATTTAAACAATCAAGAATTAATTAATCACTTTTTTCCAATTTTGCCCTTAATAATTACATAACTACTTTCAAAAAGTACTGACCATTTTAAAGTTACTATACTACTTTAATGTGAAAAAGTTATTTTTACATTTTTCAAAAAGTACAAACCATTTTAAAGTTACAAGAAAACTTTTAAGAAATGCCCTTAGTTAGCTTAAGTTACATTTTAAGTTTACATATTCTAAATTTGATAGTTGAAAAAATTCATTCACGAAGAAAGCGGTAAAAAATTTCATTGTAGTGTAGAAAATTTTAGTTCAATTGAAAAGTTGTCTGTTGGTATACTTTATACATACTGGGTAGACTTTTGGTATTCTTTAGTTCACTTTTGATTGCTTTAGTCTTTATGCATTTAATACTCCTAACAAACAATAGTATTAAATGTGAAATTGCACGGTAAAAATACATTTAAGACTAGGTATTCTATAGTTCAATAGGCTATTAATGAAGATTAATTTTCATAGTAGGGTTATATTAGTCAAATTGTACTTTATATTAAATTTTTCTTAATGATTGTGCCAAACCTTATCCTGACAAACAATAGTGGACAGAGGGAGTAGTTAGACAATTGATGTCACAACATATCACAGAAAATTTCAGTAAAAAAGGCAAACTTATGTGGGATGGAAAATGTGTATGTTGTATGTATTATATTTATATGATTAATAACTAGAAGAGGCATCCACTAGATGAAAAAAAAAACACGAATTATAACTCATAATGAACTAAAGTTGTCAACTAATAATGTTTTGTTCAGCATCAAAGACAAATATCGAAGTTGTTTCATTTAATTTAAATTAAGACAGACGCTTTTTAAATAACAAGGCCAATTAGCTTAGTTGGTTAGAGCATTGTGCTAATAACGCAAAGGTTGCATGTTCGAGGCCTGCATGGGCCATTAATTATTATTTTTTTGATATATCAACTCTAAATCGCAAAGTTGAAGTATATATTAATCCTTTTTCGCCTATATATTATACACATATTGTATCTTGAAAATAGTATTGGCTAATTTTTTAAAAAATAAACAAACTTAGTAGTTATGTAAATGCTGACTTAGTAGTTATGTAAATGCTGCATATATAAATAGGTTAAAGCGCAGATGAAAAATAATATTAGAAGTGGCTAAAAAGCTTTAAAATAAACAAACTTAGTTATGTAAATGCTGCATATATAAATAGGTGAAAGCGCAGATGAAAAATAATATTAGAAGTGGCTAAAAAGCTTTAAAATAAACAAACTTAGTAGTTATGTACATGCTGCGTGTATAAACAGGTTAAAGCGTAGATGAAGTGAGCAGACATGAAAATCCTACTAATTCCTTGACAAACAAGAAATTCCTACTAATTAGATTAACGAAGTTTTAGTGTTTACGAGGGCACTCCTTAGTGCAATCGTAAGGATCGATCTCCTCTTTTTGGATCTGGTTAAATGTAACCACTAATAAACACTTGACCTCTTATAATCAACAACAGTGGCGTAGCCATAACCATCCAGGGTGGACACCCTTCGTCGGAAAATTACGTTGTATATATATGTCAAATTCTACATTTAAAAGATATATATTTAAAGTTGGACACCCTAGACAAAAGTTATGTCTTTGGTGCAGTGGTAATGGGTGTCCATTTGATGAAGCAATTTCGGCTTCAAACCCCAAATATTACAATATTGTTTTTGTTTTATTTTGATAGCCACACACTATTATTCTTGCACACCCTTAATAAAATTTCTGATTCCGCCACTGATCAACAAGATATGATATATGAGGAACCTGATTATCCTTTTGACTCCCTCAATTCTTGAAAAACTCGATAACCTCAAAGCAATTTGTAAATACTAAATTAATATTGAATTAACCGATACATTATTAATTTGATTAGCAAACTAATATATTTTAAAAATTAATAACTAATAAATTAAATCGATAAACACATCTATCCGATCGAACCATCCATAAGCATCATATATATATATATAAATAATACGCCCTTTGTCTCTAATTACTTGTCCACTTTTGAATTGACACACTTATTAAGAAAACAATTATTGTCATAGTGAGTTTACCATTTTATCCCTATTAATTATGAAGTGGATGAATTAAAAAATTTAAGATTTTCAAGAAATTGTACATTTTTTAAAGTGATTAATTGAGGGTATAATAGATAAAATTATTTTGTCCTTTCTTGATTTGTCAAAATGGACAAGTAATTAAAAACAATTATAAAAGGAAAAATGGACAAATAATTAGGAACATGTATCTAATTTAAGACAAACCTATGGCTGTCGGTGGGAATCTTTCAACGTCACGTTTCAATAAAAGTATTAATAAACATAGCAATTTTTCTCTGACTTTTTGGGAGATTATGTTTCCTAAAACTTATAAGCATGATCACAATATTAAATTTTGTGAACCACTTTATTCAAAAATTCATTGTTAGAGAATGAATCCGTTTTATTAATTTAATTCTGAACACACCTTCTCATTTACGGCATCTGATTTTTATCATTGGAACAAATATATATTGGATTATTAAATAAATATTTGTCGATAATTGACGGTGAGATCTTTTACTTGTTCAATACCATGAATTGTATTGTTACACCTAATTCAAAATTTTAAATTATTAAAGTCAGGACCTTCTTAAAAATAATTAAGTATTCTTTTAAGTATGCAACATAAACAGAATTAAATGACATGGAGAACGAGCCTTTAAAAAGGAGTGTTTATTACTCCCTCCGTGCCTAATTACTTGTCCATTTTTTCTTTTATAGTTGTCCATTTTGACAAATCAAGAAAGGATAAAAAAAATTTACCTATTATACCCTCAATTAAATGACTAATTATTTTGAAAAATGTAAAACTTTTCATCCACTTAATAGTTAATAGGGATAAAATGGTAAACTCACTATGTCATTAATCATTTTCTTAATAGGTGTGTCAATTCAAAAGTGAACAAATAATTAGGAACAGAGAAAATATATTTTAGAATCAGCTATTAAAACGTCTTTAAAATAAAATCTTATATATTAAATCATACGAATTTGGACTCAAAATGAATATATAATACGTTAACAATCGAATCAAAACCATTATAAAAAGACAATTTCCCCGTGAAAATAATTGTCACGTCATATAGTCGATTTTTTGGCTTTTCAAAATCCCGAAAGATACTCTTTCTCATTTCTATCGCTTTTCATTAATCTATTTTGTCACTTCCAAATCAAATTCACTTCATATGTCGTTAACAGTGATTAAATTTGTCTCTAATTGTTTGTTTAGCTTTCTTCATGCCTAGTAAAAATAATCTTAAATATAAAATATAATTTATTAAGTTATCTTTGTTTAGTAAAGGTAAACTGATTTTTTACTCTTAAATATAATAATATTGTGCATACTTCCTTATTGTTAAGGGTATAGTTATAAATATTCCATGTTTTTACTAGCGGACGGGTGAGTAACGCGTAAGGACCTACCCTTGGGAGAGGAAGTGGGGAACAGCAGCTGGAAACGATTGCTAATACCCTGTAGGCTGAGGAACAAAAGGAGGAATCCGCGCGAGGAGGGGCTCGCGTCCGATTAGCTAGTTGGTGAGGCAATAGCTTACAAAGGCGATGATCAGTAGCTGGTCCGAGAGGATGATCAGCCACACTGAGACTGAGACAATCAACTTTATCTTGAATTTCTAATATGATAATTATTTTAGGATAAATTTTATAAATTAAAATGACATTTTACATTGATTGTATCTTTCACATCCTCTGCATACCTCATCTTCACTCTCACCCCCATATCCTCACCACCCCCACACGCTTACACATCTGTCACAAAAAAAATAAGTAAGAAACTCACTTATTTTCTTGAAAATTATTTTTTGTTGTATCATCAGACACACTCTGGGTAGAAAACACATCAAAAAATTGAAACTTGACCTGATAAAAAAAAGCAATCTCTTTGTTTCAATTTACGATACATACTTTTCTTTTTAATCAGTTCCAAAAAGAATGATATATTTCTATATTTAATACTCCATGTGTCCCAATTTATGTAACACATTTCGTTTTTCGAGAGTCAAACAATTTAAGTTTGACCAAGAATTTGCGTATGAAAACTTCATTTTTTTTTTGAATTATTTTTTATATATTTATAAACTATGTAAAAAAATTACAAGTCACAATAATTAACAATTCAAAATATTTAAAAGATATATGAAAGATTTACGGTCAAAGATAGACTTGTTTAAATCTCAAAATTTAAATTGTGTCACATAAATTTGGACGGAGGGAGTCACAATTTTACTTTATAATGCTCATTTTATACTTAATGAAATGATGCATAGTCATATAAATATTTATGACCTGTTTTAAACTACAAAGGCCGCTGATGTGGCACACTTCATAGATCAGGAACAACATTTATTTATTTTTGTGATTTTTTGGCTTTTTCTCTCTCATCTCTATTTATTTTATTTAAATTAAATCTTTAACAACCTTTAAAGTCATTAAAAAAAATTAAATAACTATTGAATTAAAAAAATAAGTAACTGCCAATTAACTCACCCTTCACCTTCCAATGATGAAAGTCCAAAGGACATCCTTCCTTTTCTTACTTATATATCAATGGATGAAAATATATCATTCTACATAATCTCATTTTTACTTTTTTATATGTAGTATTAAAAATATTTTTTTTTCTTTTGGTTGCTGATTTATTTATTTTTTTGTTAACGCAGCACACACATTGTTGGTGGGAAAAAAATCTATATATTGCCATATAAAGTTTAAGGTAAGTGAAAAATAAAGATCTCAATATAATTGTGGATTTTTATTCTTAACTAGGTTATCTTTTCGTTTCTAGATGGTTACACCTTTGTTCTCTGTACTTGTACTGTGTAATTTGTTTATACTCCTAATTTCATATTTCTTAAATTTAGATTTTGCTCTTTTATTTTTACTTATAAAGCAGGAACATAAGGCCGCTGATGTGGCACACTTCATAGATCAGAAATAACATTTATTTATTTTTTTGTGATTTTTTGGCTTTTTCTCTCTCATCTCTCTATTTATTTTATTTAAATTAAATTTTAACAACCTTTAAAGTCATTAAAAAAATTAAGTAACTATTGAATTAAAAAAATAAGTAACTGTCAATTAACTCACCCCTTCACCTTCCAATGATGAAAGTCCAAAGGACATCCTTCTTTTTCTTACTTATGTTTCAACGGATGAAAATATATCATTCTACATAATCTCATTTTTACTTTTTTATATGTAGTATCAAAAATAATTTTTTTTTCTTTTGGTTGTTGATTTGTTCTTTTCTTTGTTAATGCAGGATACACATTGTTGGTGGAAATTTTTTTATATATTGCTATATAAAGTTTAAGGTAAGTGAAAAATAAAGATCTCAATATAATTGTGGATTTTTATTCTTAACTGGGTTATCTTTTCGTTTCTAGATGGTTACACCTTTTTTTTCTGTACTTGTATTGTGCAATTTGTTTATACTCCTAATTTCATATTTCTTAAATTCAGATTTTGCTTTGTTATTTTACTTTAGTAGGTTGTTCTAAGGGAGAGGTCTGTAGCTAACAATGAGTGTGTACTTATTTATTCTCTTTTTTTTTTACGCTTTTCTTTGAATAATTTCAAAGATCTTTGTTCATGTTTGTCTCATAATACTCTCTTGTTTTTGTAATTTATGATATTACCTTATCTCATATATTTTAATTTTATTGAAACAATTTCTATTTACTAATTATTATCAATATGGAAAAATATGTTTAAACTAATTTGACTCTTGAGAACAACTTGGGAATCTCCTTTACTGTATATATAGAGAGAAAACAAAAAAATTGTGATAACATACAATGGCATTATGATGGCACACGAAAAATAAATTTGAGGGGAGATAAGTGATAGCAAATGAGTATGAAAGAAAAATAAAATGCATAGTCATTAATATACATTAATTTTTCAATTTAATTAGAGATTAAAATGATTGTTGACACATTGTAATTATGTTTGTAAATATTTTAAATTAAATGAAAAAGAGGAGAGCTAACAAAGAATTTCCATTTCATTATTTCCAATTTCATTTTATAACTTATTTTATTTTATTTTTTTCTATCAAAATGAGAAAATATATCAACATTATCAAACATAAATGTTGCCAATTAATACTAAAAAATAAAATACACAAAGACGGCTATATATCAAATTTACATTCCCAAAATATTACATCATGTTCTTTTCTTCTTTATAATTCTTTTTCTCTTTCTGTTTTTTCATAATTACATTCACATACATTATTTAATTCAGTCATTATGTATTTAAGTTGAAATATTTTTTTTTCATATAATGTTTTTTAAAAAAAATCATAGAAAATGTCAGAATCACAAAAGATATGTAAATTGAACATTAATATTTGTATAATCTCTCTATATATAATAAAGCTATGTATAAATAAAGTAATGTGACACCTTGCTATGATCAAACTTTTTCCCCATCCTTTTCTTGACTCTTTTTGCAATTATATTATTTTTAAAAAATATCTCCATAACTCACATTTTTCTCAAAATTCGGTTAGTATGATTTATTAAGGCCTTTCAAAAAATTTAAATGCATTATTATGGTAAATAGTCTAATAATTTTGTCTTTGATGGTTGGCAAAAGAAAAAAAAGTGATGAACAATTGAAAGCATTATTTCCTTCCCACAATAAAACCACCTAATGTAATAGGTTGAAATTAGATCACTTCCTAAAAAGGGTTATAATAATACTTTTCGTATGGAAATTAAAGATTGCTCATTTATTCACTGCATCAAATATTTCATTGAAATATCTAGGAGGCTAGAGTGAAAATTCTATTTATATGTGTGATGCTACTTAGAAGATTCTTTAATCGAGATTTTTGAGTTAGATTTATCTAAACAAATAAATGGGATAATAATAATTTATATTTATATATATATTTATATTTATATTTATACATATATTAACTAGGTCAAAAGAAGTGTTAAAATAATTAAAATAAGAAAGATAAATGTAAAATTATAAATTTTGAAAGGTAAATATTATAAAGCAAAAGATGTAAGAGGCAAGACTGAAAATTCTAATAATCTCATTTTTTCTTGATAGATCAATTATTTTTATATTAATTTTCATTTAGTTCTACATTTTATGCATTTATATTAGAAAAAATAACATGATTTTAGTGGAAGCAAACTTTAAGTTAATCCTTACAGATCTTTATTTTATTTATCTACTGTAAATGTATATTTTCCTTCATTTACCACGTCATAACCCTATAAAAAATGCATTCAAATGAATAATAAAATCATAAATTTTAAAGTCTTTTTGCTTATTCTTTTCTTTCAAATAAAATCAATATTTTAAGAATCAAATCAAAATTACAAAAAATGTTTTTAAAAAAAAATCAAAATTACAAATTCAAGTGTAAGAATTTTTTTGTCTTATTTATTTGGATTTGAAGTTCGAAAAGAACCTTTAAAACATTTTTAATAATTTAATTTTATAAAAAATCATAAATTTAATAATTTTTTCACACCGCGCGTAGCGCGGCTAAGTTTACTAGTTTCTAAAGAATTTTAAAAAAAAATTCAATCAAGTCAAACATCATCACATAAACTGGGATGAAGAGAATATCTTCTTTTGGAGATGAAGCAAAAGTTTAATGGAAGGAAATCTATGGGAGTTGATACTAATTGGTGCAAGGTGCCTTTTTTTTTAATTATCTCAAGACAACATAACCAAAATACCATAGGTACTGATGGAGATTTATAGTGGACTATTATTTATGTAAAAGAAGACACAATATCTCACCTTCATTGCACAATTGTGGAAAAATAATTAAACTTTTTGCTACAAAAGTGAGTGGTGGTGAATATAAAGCCAAGGGGAAAATCTCAAAGCTTTATAGGGATACACTTTTGTACTTCTACTTATCCTAAGTCCCCTCATGAACCAATCGTTTATTTTTAGTTCCACCTAAATGATACTTTCTCATTTTCATAGAATTCACTGTCCAATATTAGAAGCAAAATCAAGATTTAAGTTTTCGTTTGATTATAAATTTTTGAAGTACGTAGTACTTATTACAATGTTTGAAATTTTTAAAAAGACATCAAAAAGTAAATTTTAATATTTTTTATAACCAGACAATAGTAAGATTTGTAGACGATAATAAATTTTACAGGATATAATGAAAAGAAGATTTGATCATTTGAAAGACTTCAGATTTCAGAATAGTCAATTGAGAATACGAAGGGAATAGAAATGATAAATATATGAATAATAATAGGTACCTCTAAGTAAAAAAGCACGCTATAATTACCTTAAAAATCATCTCATTCCAAAATGATTAGAACGATCTCACATTAAAAAGGTAAAAAGTCATTGTACTTTCTCTCAAAATTTCTCTTCAAATTTATTACTCCATAGAAATATTCTTTATATATATATATATAACCCCAGGTTTCCAAAAAAAAAAAAAAAGGTCACCCAGATAAAGGTTAGGTATGTTGGAGGGTGGAAGAATACAATCAATGTGAAATTTCACTAGCTATAGTAAAACTTGTTTTCTTGATTTCATTAGGAAAATCATGTTCCTCATTTTAAGTAGCTTGTTGACTGAATATGAAAAAATTAGAACACATTTTCAATTCACCTTTTACTTTTTTTTTCACGTCACTCAAATTTTTGATTCTTAAATTACAGACACATAACGCTAAACGGAGGGGGTATAAATTATCATTTACATCAAATTTACGCAAGTGAGGTTACGCACGTTACTAAATAAAAATATTGAAGTGGCTATAAAATTTGTTAGTAATCTCCAACTAATCTATAGCTTAAAAGCTCCTAAGGTTTCTCTTTAATTCATTTACTAAGTATATTAATTTAGTTCATCAAATTTGCCAAAAATGAATATCTTAGTATTAGTTAGACGCTAACGCTAAGTACTAGTAGTATTATTATTTAAGCATATGGATTTGAAATGTAAAAGTGATGGAAAACGAAATGGAATGAATGGGTGATAAGCTGCTGTTAACCAACTAAACACTCACTAATTATCATTATTAGGTTCAAATGATTAATTAGTTAGGACTTAGGAGTACGTAGGCGGCTGGTTAATGCAAAATATACCTTCCAAGTCACCTCAATCAATGAAGAAAAAGTAGGCAATTATTTGAAAATGACCGATACAATCGTTTGCTCAACTAGTTTATCAACGTGATTAAAATAAATGAATTACATATTAAAATATAAAAGAATAAAATCCCTTTTTCACCTCTTTAATGAACATTTGTACTACTAATTAACAGAAGATTGTTTCACTTTATTAAAAATAGTGATTGTATTAGGTTAAATGTGAGCTTTCATTAACCCCACAAAATCAAATGACAAAACAACAGAAGATTTTTCAGTTGAAAAAACGCATTTTGCATAGCAAACAAATCTCACAATCAATCATTCCTAATTTCATGATTTTTAACGTATTGACTGATTAATGCATACACATGCCCTTTTTATTTTTGTCCACTAGCTAGGTACCTTGTACCGATTTTTTTTTTACTGTTTATATTTGATTTAACACACTTTTAAATAAGTAATTAATAAAATAATAAATATTATATTATATTATTTTTAGAATATAATAAATTTAATATATTAGAAAACAAATAATACTTAATAATAATAAAAAAATAACTTTTAATTTTTTAAACTGAACAAATAAAAATAGAGAAAGAGGGGATGTGACACTTTTGCTATTTTGGGTGCATGGACGTTTTGGCTCTCCCTGTCTACCTTAGGAAAGGTAGTAACTTGGCTGTCTTTGCCTTCTGTTCTGTACTATATAATTATAATGAAAGTGCCTCCTAATTAATACGGGGTTTTTTTTATTTATGGAAAAATGCATATATTGTAATGGCAATATTCCATTTTATAATAAATTATGTTTTTAGTTTGGGCATATATTTAAAGAAAATTATTGACTCGTAAAAAGTAAAAAAATGTATCTTCACTAGTTTATTTTTTTCGTTTTAAAATAAGTGATGTTTTTAGTTTCGACGCGCCTAGTCCTTAAGAAAATATCTCATTTCTAGGTCCACAATAGGCATCAAATTGTTTACCCCCAGAAAGTTATAAGTAAATTTGTATATGAGATTTCAAGAACAACAGGTGGATTGAATCGATCTATATATATATATATATATATATATATATATATATATAAAAGAGGTCAAGACAATTTGGATGAATTTAATAAAGATTAAGTGAATTTAGTGTGTTGGCCTAGAGCTAATGAGCAATTAACTCACGAATTGATAAGTATTGATGGAGAGATATTCAAGTATTCAATAATAGAATTTGATTATCTACAATGTGATGATTATACTCTTTTTATCAGGGATTAATTCTCAAAATCTGATAACCAAAAATTATTTTCTCTAAACTCATACTATTTTTATGGGGGAATCAATATGATGAAAAATACATCATAAAATGTTAATCAAAATTCTTATCGTTTGATTCTAAAAAAGAAAATTATAACAATTAAAAGTGGACGGAGGAAATATATTTTTATCTATTTTTATTCCATCCACAAAATTCCAAGAGTTTCTTGGCAGTTATTGTCCAATTGTATATTTTTTACACTTCTGACAACTTATATCAAATAGTAATAAAATAGACTGTCATATTGACAAAAAAAATAAAGAAACGACTTTTCATTATCTTTCGTTTTCTTGTTTTGCCCTTTTTTAGTGCGTACGTGTGCCTATTTTGTCTTTATACATAGAATTTTGGTGCAATCTAGCTCATAATAAGACACACATGAAGAGGATTTAATTATTAAGCAATGTTCATATCGGACCATTGCATAAGTATTTAAATCAAGTCAAATAATTTCAATTTTTATTTTAATAATAAAAAATAAAAGTAATAGTAATAGTTAAAGTAATAAATTTGTGTTTAAAATTGATATAAAAATTTATCTAAGAATTTGATAAATTTCTTAGGATTAATATGAGAAAACTATTTGTTATTAGTTGTGTGGTCTCTCTATCTTTATCTTAATTCTTTACTTTATTTTCCCACTTTGTTATTTATTGCAGTAGAGTATCTTTAGTTGATCTTCCTAGTTGTTTTATCATTTGCCATGTAGTATTCATCGCAAGAAATAACAAAAGTCTTATGTAATTTTGTTTAGCTATGAATTAACGATAAATTATATTCAATTAAATAAAAGTTATTTAGCAACGAAATAATTAGTCGATAAATTTTGTAGCTAATTTTATATTTGATGTGATTCTTATCTTTCATTAGTCGGTGCTTTATGGTAACCAACTAGCTAGCTTTATCCATGTCACTATATAATTTATTAGCCACAGAATATCATTTTTACATTGCATAAGTACTTTTTATGGTCCTGCTTCAAGCATTCTTTCTTTCTTTTATTTTCAGAATATAATTAAATAATAAAAATATACTCATTCACCGTCAAAATTAAAAAGAATTTTCAAGTGTTTATCCCACGAAAAGTGTTTCATTTATGTCATTAGTTTTTTTTTGATAACTCATTTATCTCATTTTTTGTTTTGATATATTTCTCTTATTCATTTGTTTTAAGATGTTATATTATTTTTCACAAAATAATTTTTATATATATACAAAATTTTCATTACAATTCGATGTGAATCATACAGTACCGCATAACTTTTGTGATTATATATATAATATTCAAAATAGAGGGAGAGAAATGTTCTGAATCCCAAAACACAAGATTAGAGGTTAGTGATTTAGAGGGTTAAAAATTCAGCCTTAAATTTCAAATTCAAACTTCATGGACGAAAATTTTATTTTTGAACTTCTTTAATGAAAATAAAAACTGGGTACGAAAAGTCATCGTATTTATTAGGAGAGTACGTAAGTAAATATTGGGAGGCAGACAAAAAAAAAAGACACAAATTATCGTGGATTTTGCCTCGTGGGAGTTGTCATTGTCTTCATCAATTTCCCAATTTTTGTTACACGTTTCAATTCTAACAAATTGATAATGTTCCACTTTTAACCTTATAGCATGTGTCACATCTATACTTGCACCATGGTTATAATTAAGATGAAAAATGGTTAAAAATATCTTTAATGTATTAGAAATAATTGAACGATGATTTTCTTCGACCAGCTGAATTAAATTTGTCCTCTTTCATCTTTCGGATAATAAAGAAAGGATAAAAAAAATGTTCTTTATGTAATAAGCTTCAAGGAAGAAGAGCATTGTGTCGTTAATGGGGGTAGGATTTTAAGTTTGAAAGTAATATTAGGGGAAATTTTTTAAAGAAAAATATTAGGGGAAATTTTGATTTAATAGGGAAAGAAAGACATTTTTTGACTCATTTTCAATACGATAGAAACATTTTTAATTCAAAGATGGAAGGATAATTTTTTTGAGCCATTTTTAATACATTGAGTACGTATTTGATTGAAATGGTCTTTAATGTATAACAAATGTGTTCATTTTGATCCTTAATATATTTCACTTGATTCAAATGGTCCTTAATATATTACAAAAGGTGTTCATTTCGATATTTACCCTAAAATTAATATATTTATAAAAAAATATATATTAAGTTTAACTATAGACCCTAAAATCTAACACTATTTTCTTTTTTTCTTTAACAAAATTTACTATTTTGTCTTTCCTAAAATATTATTCCACTGACCTAATATTCATTTTTGTTTTAAACAAGAGAAAATAGTAAATTTTTTGTTAGAGAAAATAGAGATAATATTATTAAATTTCATGGAGTTTTCCTTTGAATCTAACGAAAAAGACAATAATGATAGATTTTATTTGTCAAGTGAGGTTCACTTTAAATTTATTAAGGACCGTGTGGGGTTAACATGTGGGGGTTCGATAAATAATATTTTGTGAATTCTTATGTCTTTTCGTTTTCATGAAAATGATTGTTTTTCTTGAAGTATAAGAAGAACATCCAATAATTGACACTTATAATTTTGAACATAATGTGATCTAAAGAGAAATTACTTCGAATCGTTTTCTTAATAAATAATGTTTTTCTTAATTACTATTTTGGGATACAGCTTAGAAGTAGAGTTTCTTCTTCTAATTTGTCAATTATAGCACCAGACATTCAAAATAAGACCAAGTGAAATAACATCAAACTTTAATTAGTTGGTAGCTGAAAAAAATCTAGTTAAGGGTCTCTCGATAGCATAATAAAATATTTCATCCATTTTAATTCATGTGATTATATATAAATTTTAAAAATGATTTTAAATATATCATAAGATTTTTATTGACCGTAAAAGTACAAGTGGAACACATCAATAACTTTTTAAATTAATCAGTAAATTTTATTTAAATACTTAACTTAACTATGACCGGTTCTAACATACCATCTAAACACATAATTATTAAGTATTATTATTAGACACTTCTTATTCGAATTTTTAAAAAGCTTTTCATATACATATGTTTTCCAATATAAATAAATTTACTATTTAATATAAATTACTTTCTTTAAATACACACATTAACCTCAATAAGATGTAAAACTCTAACATATTCACAAAAAATGAAACAAAGAAAGTAATATACACTTTGAAAAAAAATTTGATTATTAATTTAATTTAGAGTACCAAATTTCAATGGCTAGTATTTAATACATGTATCCCACGGTCCCCTCAATTGAAGGAGTTATGTAATGGTACAATATGAAAAGTTGAATGGTCCATTATGAAAGAACATTTGTCCCCTCTTTCTCTCTCTTCTTAAAGTAAATGTGTCCGACTATACGGTTCAGTTGTTTGACTATTTAATTTTTTATCGTGCTATAAAATTGGAGAGTTCAATTCTCGTTTTGTAATTCTCTTCCTCATTTTCCTTTTTTTACCACCAAATTTTAAAGGAAAAAGATATTATTATTTTACTTTTTTTGGGAAAAAAATTATTCAAGGATTTTTAGCATTTGATTTGCTTTTTTCCACAAAGCAAATTCGATTATGAGCAAATTTCCATTTTCGTAGGTGAGTATAGTTAATTAATGAACCTTTTCAAGATTATTTCATGTCATTAATTATAATTTTAACTTTTTAGATTTCACCATATATTTATAATAAGTTATTACTATACCAAACATTTAGATTTAACGGCAATAACTTAATTTTCACTAAATACTATATATTTTTAACGGCAGTTAACATTCTTTGTAAATGTCTCTAAAACCTATAATAACATTGAATCCAATGAGAGTTAATAAATAACGATAGACACTTTAACACTCTATATGAATATGAATATTTATTATCGAGAAAAGCGGTATAGAAAATTTGATCTAGAATACCCAAATGAGAATTTTCAAGATTCAAATGTAGGGTACTTTCATCTGTCTATGTCATCTCTGTAAACAATGTTTTGTGAGTACAAATTATAGTTATTGTTGGTTTGATGATCGAAAAGTGAATAGATGAAATTTTTTTAAACCAAAAATAAAATAAAATAAAATGGAACTTGTTAAGAAATTAATTGGGGAGAAATGATGGAATCATTCAATGGATGTCGAATTTTATGTATTGCATCTTTTATTATAAAATGATGATGGTTTCAACCCTGTATCTTATTTTTACAAATTCACTATTTCAAAAATAGATTTTCACTTTTAAATATCATTTTCAACATATTAAGAAAAAATAATTTTTCTTTTCTTATTTTATTCCTAAAATTATTTATTTATTTCTCATTTCATTTTCTAAGACCTAACTATTCCATATTAACCGAATTTTGAGGGGTTTTTTCATAGTTCAAAAAGATAATTGTTTTAAACTTTCTTTTTTCATTTTTGCCCTTCATTTACATTTGCTAGGTTATAAGTTCAAAAGAGTTAATTGTTTTTACTTTGAATTATTTCTATTTTTAAGAATAGTTTCACAATAACTAAAAGGATAAAAATGGAAAGTAATGTTCAATTTATGTCCTAAACTTTTTTTTCTTAAGAAGTGTCCATCATCTAACAAATTCACTTAATATAGAATAGAGAGAATACTAAACATTAATAAATATGGACATTATAATAAAAAAATTATGTTGATCATTATTTTTTAATAGACATGCAAAGTTCAAATTGGATAAATAAAAATGAATGGAAGAAGTATTAGTTGAAATTCACAAGTTGGATAGCTTAATTAAGTCAAAATGTTCTTAGGTTAAAGGGAACAAAATTGAAATATTTGAGTATGTATATGATGTATATTGAACCTAAGCCTAGTTATTATTATCAAGTGAATTGTGAATTGTAGCTTTAAGTTCAGAGCTAATAAGATTTAATTTATTCACTATGATTTCAAATGCCTATTCCAGTTGAGGCATTTTAGAGGGAAAATTGTTTAAATTAATGACATGATTATAACTTAAAACTAACTTGCAGGAACATGTTCTAAGAAACATTACCTAAATACACAATTTATTTCAACATATTTTTAAAAAATTTCTACCATTTGAAAAAAAATACAAAAATGCATACTCTCTCCTATTCTCGAATACATCACTTTACACAATGTATTGGTCGGATACATTACTTTAGGCGGTGTATCGAGATGTACGCGATGTATCGGAACGTATAGTGATGTATTCGAAACTAAGAAATGATGTATCGGGACATTGAGGGATGTATGCGAAATCGAGATGCGATGTATCGGGACCTTTTGAGATGTATCCGGATTCAATCAAATTTAAGAGATTTTTGTAATTTAAAAAAAGAGTAGAGGATAGAATATAATTAGCTCTTAACACTACAAAATTTGTGTAAAACTCCAAACATTCTATTTGTGTAAAACTCCCAACATTCTATTACTAAGCATTCTAGCAGAATATAATTAGGCAAAAACTATACTATATTAATCACAAGAGGTAGTTGTCCAATTTAAGACAAAATCTTTGCTGTCGGTGAGAATATCTTTCACCAGCAAAACGTCATTTCTAAGACAAAAAAAAGTTAGGTTTAACAAAACCATAATATTAACTAATTAAACAGTTTTTTTTTTATATGTCTTTTCGGATATAATGATTCTCAAAATTACAAGCAAAGTGTGAGACTTCGAATGATCATCTCATCCAAAAACTTAATTATCTTTAGATATGAAATATGCTTCCCTACATAGTACGCACGTATAAGTTTAACTCTTTTTATTTTGTTTATTTTGACTGACCACATAAAGCTTTATGGATGAATATTATTGATAATTGAAGTCGAGATTTCATAATTCCATAATATCATATATCGAATTGTACGAATCATTTCATCTAAATAATTTTATATGTCGAATTGTACGAATCATTTCATCTAAATAATTTTATTATTAATGAGAAGATAATTTTTTATACTAATTACTTTAGGTATGAGTCTATGAGATACGACAAGGAGAAACCCCACTCTAAGAAAATAATATAATTGCACTAGGCTAATAGAATAATATATTGCCATTGTCTTATTGAGGCAGGAATTAGGACAAGTAGCCTTTTGGCTTATTAGTGATAGTGCCCCTTCTTTTAGACGATTTCCATATTTTCCCCAATTGTTTATTTTGGGTTCTCCACCTGATGTTTAGAGCCTACGTACATTGGAAGTTCGATTAGTTTCGAATCACGCACTGTAGAGCTTATTTTTGGGGTGACGCTCTCAACAAGATTTTCTTTATATCTAAGGCTTGAACTCGAGACCTTTGATTAAGAGTGGAACAATCCCACCCGTTCATAACAACTTATGTTGGTATTTTCCTCAATTGTTGATAACCTTTCACTTGCATTATTGAATCCTCCGACCAGAGGCGGAGCTAGGTAGGGGTTCGTGGGTTCGGACGAACCAAGTAGTTTTTCTGTAAGTTTTGTATTTGTACGAGAAAATTAAATAAATATATATGTATATTAACTCATGAATCCTGAAAAACTGTTTGACATCTTAGTAGTAAGGAAGCGGTAGTGTGGAAATGTTTTCCATGCTAGAGTTGTGGATTCAAATCCCACTATTAACAAAAAAAATAAAATTTAGAACCCCAAACTCCTAATCCTGACTTCGACTTACCTCCAACAATGGAACAATCCTATTCATCCCTTACCACAAATATTTGCGTACTAATTTCTTTCTATAATTCAAGTATGTAGTTGGAAAGGAGTACTTGAAAACAAGTTTACAAGAATAGCGTAAGCTACCCTATGTGCCTCCTCTATATCTTTACCTAGCTAGTTCATGAGGGTAGAATTCCTTATATATATACATGCATCCTATTAAACATAGTTGATCACATCCAAACTTGTCCTAAAAAAAATAAGCGGCAAATAATTCAGTTTTTAAGTGCATATATAATGATATTAACCCAATTATTGCTAAATGTTTTTGCAGCAATAAATATTACTACTAAGAAATAGTAGTTATTATTTTGATATGTTAAAGATAACAATCTATTTTTAAAATAGTAAACAAGTAAAAATAAACGAAAAGAGTACATAGTAGAAGAATCATGATTTGATTTGGATCGGTTGACGTAATCGAACCATGATCGTCCCTAATTCCAAATTATGCCCACCGATCCAAACCAAATCAGGAGCATCCCTAACTCCAAATCATGATCCAAACCGAAACACAACCACCCTAGTTCCAAACCATGTCAACGGTGGAGTAATTTTGTATTTGATGATAGATTAAGCAAGACTTTTTTGGATTGATGGAATAAATTAATGGAAAAGGGCCTAAAATATCATCGAAGTATTGAAAATGGTACACAAATACCCTCCCCATCCACCTATTGACTCCCAAATACCCTCCCCATCCACCTATTGGCTCACACATACCGTTCCCGTCCACCTTTGGGTTCAATTTTAGCCACTTCATTAATGGAGCACCATTTAAAATAATTAAATAATTCTTTTAATTACATGGCGCTCAATCATTGGTTGCAATTTAATTATTTAATATAATTTTAAACCCACCCATTTTTAACAAAACCCTCTCCAATACTTATTAAATCCGCCCGCCCCAATACAAAAAGAATCCAACTAATAAAAATTGTTGGATGTGTAGAAACTGTTGAATTGCCGGATGAATTCGTTCTCAACTAACTTCCGCGGACAATGATGGATTGATAAGATACTGGAGACCTATGTATAGCTCTTTTAACATTTTACCCTGTATAGAAAATTGGGTTTTTTTTATTAGTTGAGGTGTTAGTTGAAGGCGATGGGTTTACACATTCAGCAATTTTTATTAGTTGGGTTCTTTTTGTATTGGGGCGGGCGGATTTAATAAGTATTGGACGAGTTTAGTTAAAATGAGTGGGTTTAAAATTATATTAAATAATTAAATTGCAATTAATGGTTAAGCGCCACGTAATTAAAATAATTATTTAATTATTTTAAATGGTGCTCCATTAATGAAGTGGCTAAAATTGAATCCAAAGGTGGACGGGGTGGGGGGTGAGGCGGGGGGGGGGGCGTATTTGTGAGCCAATAGGTGGGTGGAGAGGGTATTTGGGAACCTATAGGTGGATGAGGGATAGTTGTGTACCATTTTCAATACGTTGAAGATATTTTAGGCTCTTTTCCGATAAATTAATGAAATGAACAATAAAACATGCATATGGCTGAAACCATTGACAAGATAAATAATATGTGATATATATATATATATATATATATATATTCTCGATATTTATGTTTATTAATAATTAAGTGTATTATCTTCAACACTAGGTTCATAACCTATATTTTTCCTTGTCCCCAAAAATTTATAAATGAATATAATTAAAGGTAGATAAAAATTAAAAACCTAAATAAATACTTAGATAATCTTGACCCCACACCCACACCCACTCACACGCCCACACCCTAGATTAAGATAATCTGGATGGCTGACATAATACTATATTCAAACATGATTGGAAGGAATTAATTTCATTACCTTTTACCTAATTGGGAACTCTACTTTTTTGTACTAAGCTTAACAGCTTGTTTGGATGGTTGTTATCTATTGTACAGTATTGTTTTGTTAGTTAAATTTTATTATTTTAATTTACTATATCATATCGTTAAATTAATAAGTTTGTTTAATTTGGAATTTTGGGTGGTTGTTTTCTATTATTGTATTGTATTATTTTGTTAGTTTAAATAATTTATTTTAATTGTTACTTAAATTTTATTATATAGTAACAATTGTTACGTTTATTTGGATGGTTGTTTCCTACGCATTGTATTGTTTTGTTAGCTGAAATATAAAACTTATTTTGATTGTTACTTAAATTTTATTATATTGTGTCATTAAATTATAAGCTTGTTTGGATGGTTGTTTCTTATTGTATTGTTTTGTTAATTAAATATAAATTTTATTTTGATTATTATTTGAATTTTAGTATATTGGATTATTAAAATTGTAAGCTTTTTAATTTGGATTGTTATCACCTATTATATTGTTTTGTTAATTTAAAATATAAAGTTTATTTTGATTTATTATATTGTATTGTTCATTGTTATGTAACAACGAAAAATCTCATGATATAAGTTTGAGATGATTGTATATAAGTTATTAATAGCCTTAGTAGGCGTTAATATGTCCATAGATTCCAAAACAACTTTCACTTTAATTATTTTCAATTTATGGAGTTAGAGTTGAAGATATAGAATTGTGTTTGATTATATTTGTTACAAAGAATGATTGGAATAAATAATATTCATGTTTGAATGTACTTAAATACAACTTCAAAAGTGAAAACTAAGTTCGTATTTGTATTTATATTTCAAATCTGAAATACAAATTCAAGTTGGATTTAAATTTTCATGGTCAAACACTGATTTTCAAATAAAATAAAATTATTTCCAAATAAAAAATGAATGAGTAATTTTTATGACCAAACGATACTAGTTTTGCTAGTACGATTCAATTCCATTCCATATTTCTTTTTCTTGATTTAAACAACATAAAATAATTATATTAATGGCTATCACACACATAATAGAAAACTAATAATTACAACATTTAAAATGCTATTTTATACTTGGTGCATACACATAGTATAATCTTAATTTTTCATAGCATCACCCAAAATACTATCGATCAATTACATTGTCCAATTTCACAATATTTATATATGTAGGCAACAAAGTAATTATTCTTGTTTTTCTTTTGTTACTTAAAGTGAGGACAATAAAGCCCGCTCTTATTCATGCTCTATCTATGCTTTTTTTTTAAAAAAAAAAATGTACTTCTAGGATCATTATATATATCTATAATCTACACTATATGCTTTACAAATACGTGTGTGAACACATGGAAAAATACCTTGACAAAAAAATTATAATTTCAAATTGTGTTTTGAACCGTTAGCAGTGAAAAAGTAATTAGATAAATGCGTAGTTATGTTAAAGTCAAACTATAAACTGTTCTTCTATACAGAGTTAACTTGTATACTCAAAATTCAAAAATAGCACTAAGAAAATTTTATAATAAGAGATGTCAAAATATAAAGGAGTAAAAGCGAGAGAAATTAATATATAATGTATACACACAAGAAATAATGTATTTATTCAATTATATAGTATAATTTTTCGATCAAAGGGTGTCAACTGTCACACGCGATTTTGCCACTACTATAGGTCCTTCGAAAATACATGAGGAATATGAAAATTGTAACCCTTTTTAAAAAGTAGAATTTTAATTTGTACTAATAAGTAAAAGTAAACCGATCGTTATAAAGTTATACCTAATTCTTATCAAACTTATTAAACTAAAGGTAGTTTTTTAAAAGTTTGAAATTGACACAAACTTTTGTAACTTTCGAAGCAACTTTAGAAAAAAATGCAGAAATTTCAAAAAGCTTCTTTAAGCCCATGCGGGTTAGCTTACACTTCACAGTACATAAAATTTGAATAAATAAATATATTAACTCCGTTTTAATTAATTTATTTTTTAAAAAAAATTATTTAAAAGAATATATATATTAATAATTTTTTAATTTCAACTTTTCTACTGACATATTTAATTTTTAATATAAAACCAAAAATAAATAAATTATGCTCTCAAATTATGTGTCAAATCAAGAAAACGATAATCAAATTAAAATGAAAAAAGTATAAATAAAAATGAAAGGACAAAGAAACTTGTGCTTAATTTGAATCTTCCTGTGAGAAACCTTTTCTCTATGGACATTTGCATGTATTATGCACATTGTCAGTGAGTTTTTGTAGATATGATTTACAATTTACGTGACATAATTGCCATTTTAAAATTTTGATCATGAATTTAGTATAGAAATTTTAACTGTACTACTTAAATTGAGATGAAAAAAAATACTTTATAAGACACTTGTGAAATCAATTAATGAAGAGTGAAAAAAAGTTTCTTTATTTTTGCTACATATAAGTAACTTATAGAAAAAGATAAAAGGTGAAAGCTCAAGCTTTATAAAGGGCCCTCTTTTCTGCTATGGAATTAATCTATCACTGCAAGATCAATGTCATTCATACGCCACTTGTACCCTTCCATGATACTTTCTCCATTGTCCTTTTTCTATGCTAAAAATACATAGTTGATATTTAAATTTGATAGGTTTAATTGTTAAAGTTTTTAGCATTAATATGGTGTACACTAAAAGGGGTGATTTGATAGGTGTATAAAGATGGTATTGAATTGTGTTTGTATTAGTTGTACTGATATTATTCTTATGTATTGTTTGATTTGATATATTAAAAATAAAATGTGTTGCATAATATTTGAGAGATAATTGTGTCTTTAATCGTGCTAAGACATGCAGTAAAGCTTTTTGCATTACTAATGTTATGAGTTTCCATATATTAATTGTATATACATTAATATCAAATTAAATATATTTGCATAGTGTACCGATCAAATACTAATAACACAAAGTTAATGCGTGCATTTTTTTTTAACAAATGATAGGGAGTTCGATAAAGTGTATAAAGATGATATTAAATAAGACATCTTAATAATGATGAAATTAATTATGTTAATACTATTTTTTTATCAACTGTTTGATTTGTTATATCAAATGAATTATGTGTATTAAAATAGAAAATAATACTAAATAGAGCGTGTTAAAATAGAAACAATACTCTGTATTGATGCTATGATTTTGTATGTATAATTATATAATTGAATGTCATAGCATAAACATTGTGATTCTGTAATAGAAAAAAACAAGAATACTGTAACAATTATAATACTATTCAATAGGTGATCATAATTGACCATATAATCTATAGTATAACAAACAATTTCGAAGATGGTGAGGTTTGTTTAAAGTAAGACTTTTACTACCACTTAACTCCCACAGACAACACTATCCCATAAACGTACACAATCAAGTCATAGTCAGACAAATCTTCTTATTACAAGATTTGGTTTTTGTACTCTTTTTTCCCTCCGCACATTCATCGAACAAAGACCTCTGATTAAGAAATAAACATATCATTCATCTATCATATTCTTTGGCGATAGATTTTTTAAAATTTAGTTATATATTTATATATACATAACATATAATAATAAATATATGGCAATTGATATCTCTATCCTCTAATTATAGATATGTATAAGCATACAGTTAAATTATCATAAAATTAAACAAGTAGACGCATGTGTTCTACCTCTGATAAATTATGTCAGATTTGTTACGTAGAACATGAGTGTCTGATTATTCAAGTTTATAATAATTTAAATGTTTATTTATATATATAAAAAAGTTACTGAACCAAATTAAATGACACATTTATGTATTAGAGGAGGAAATTAATACATAGATTCTTATACTAGTATTTACTTCAGTCGAATTTCAGTGATGTCGAACCAGATTTGCTTGAAGACTTTGATGATTAGATCATGATACTCATCTGAATTTAATGAAAGATAGCAAGCAAGAAGTTCTTCCAAATCCTTTGATGTTCTTATATTATTCTCAACTATCATTTCCACCATTGATTCTCTGAAATCTTTCTGAGGATTTCTTGATGATTTCACCACTGCAAAGCTCTCTGTAACACTTGTCCTTTTTGATGAAACATTCTTTCTGCTTCCTTGAATCTTCTTGCTGTTTGTTGTTATTCTTGGTGAATTTGTTCTCAGCTTCACACCATTTGTTGATACTCTTCTCACTATCCTCTGTTCTTGTTTCACAATCCTCTGTTTTTCTTCTTTTTTTTCATCGAATTTTTCGGGCTTGGTTATGATACGAGGAAGGTCAATTTTAGAAACAGAGTGAACCCCATGATCAAGATTGGCTGAATCTTGATTCATGTAATCAGCTCTGCAGTCACAAGACGGTGAAATTGAAGTCATGGGGTTTGATTTTTCAGGCAAAATTGAAGATGGTGATGAGGACGAGGAGGAGGAAGATGAATTTGGGTATTCTTCAGGGGTGGAATCAGCTTTAGTCCAGACAGATTCAACAGAAGCGCGGCAACTACAATTGGCTGAAACAGAGGGATTGACAAGTTTGGGAGAATTTCTCATCCTGGAATTGATACTACGCCTTTTCTTGTAAGACTTTCTTGATGGCTCAGTGAAATGAACATCGTGATCGGGTTTTGGGCTGTTAGAAGAGATAGGATTCTGAGAAAATGTTTCAGGTGGATTACTACTAGTGAGGTTTCTTGAAATGTAATATGATTTTCTTTGACAACCAAGGTTATGGGGTTGTCTTTTTTTGTCTGGTTGTAGATTTGATAATGATGTTGATGTTGATGAAGTTGTGTGGCTATGGCCTCTGCTGTTTCTGGTGCTGCTGCTGCTGCTTTTGCCTATTTCTTTGAGCTTGTAAAACCAAGCATTTGGCATCATATCTGACAATCTAAACCTATAATTCCCCATGATTGGTAAAAGAGTTGCTTGTGTTTACTCTGGTGGCTAAAGAAAGTGGGAAATATTGGAGTTAGTGAAGGTAGATAAATAGAGAAGAGGAAAAGGATTATTGTTGTTTGGGGGTTGGTTTTGGATGGGGTGTCGCCGGGGGGGGGGGGGGAAATAGTTTTTTGGCATATTTTGCCATCCATTTTTAAATTGAGTGATTTGTTTTGACTAGATACAGAGGTTTAAGAAAATTAAAAAGAAAGTTTTGAATTTTACAAGTTTAAAATTTAAAATCACGTGAAAAATTGAAATTAAAGAGTTGTTAAAAAAAAGTTATATTTTATGGAATAAATTAAAAATAAAAATAGGTCAAACGAATTGAAAAAGGATAAAATATATAGTGTAAAGATATTTATAATTGACATAATACATTAATACATAAACAATAAAACATATATAAAACTTGGCCTC
Source organism: Solanum verrucosum (assembly GCF_900185275.1). NCBI lineage: Eukaryota > Viridiplantae > Streptophyta > Magnoliopsida > Solanales > Solanaceae > Solanum > Solanum verrucosum. Next base: position 851,527 of record NW_026020401.1, read on the forward strand.
ATTAGACAGGTAATACTATAATATTGAGTATGCATATCTAAACACTTCAAGTAGTCTTTATTGTGTTAGTTGAACACTTTAACTTAAAAAATGATCATCTAGTCATCTTCAAAATTTATGTGCAATGTCACTGTTGGGTGTCCATGAGAAATAGTGAGAACTAGTTAAAGTATTGAATAATTAGTTTAGATTGTTAAAATATTTCAATGTGCATTCTCAAAATTTAAGTATTTATTTTTCAACTAAAATTAAGTTTGAGTATCTATTTGAATATTATGCCTTTAATGATAGATATTATTATAATATTAATTTAAAATTGTGGTAGAAATCTATGAACTTCAAAACAAACCCTGAGGGGTAGCTCAGATGGTAAAGGCCTGGGACAAAGTCCTTCAGGTCGCCGGTTCGAGCCCCAGCAGGGCCACTGGAGGCATTACAAACCGGCCGCGTCTCCAGGGCCCCGTGGAACTAACTGTGGTGGACCCGCCTTGAAACAGCGGGACCCGGTGGGTACAGCTAGTCGGGTTCGCAAAGCGACGCCCGGAAACCACGGTAAAAAAAAAAAAAAAACTTCAAAACATACTATGTGTATGGAAATGGGGCCAGGAGGAAGAAAAATGAGTCGCAAAGTAAATAAAATAGGGGCCCAAGTGTTTGAGAGGGCATTAAATGGCCTTTCCAAATTAATATTTATTTAAGCCTAATGGCCAAATTCTCATCATAAAGTTAAAGAGATGGTATTATCATGATTATATTGCTGTAACAAAACAGTAATACTTATTGGCTTATTCCTAATTATGCTAAACTTTCAAGGCCATGATGATGTTCAAATTGGAATTATTAAAAAATGAACAAAAAATGAGATTCTCTAAGGGTACCACAAGATGTGGGGGGATTAATCGAAAATAATCACTTCATCTTAAAATGAAAATTATGGATTTATATTAAACGAATCAATACTTCAGAATATTTAATTAGTGAAAAAAATAATTCCTAGACATTATTATGAATTTAACGTTAGATAATCTCTGATTACTGTGCGAATTTAAAACATGTATACTGATTGAATCAACAACCCTAACTTTTAATTGTATGAAGCTTTAATGAATATTATAATATTAATACTAGTTTAAGTGGATTGATTATACAGTAAAACTTTATATTTAAGTACCCTAATTTAGTTTAGACTGAGTCATCATATCTTCTCATATTTAAATTCATGTTTGGACGTGGGAAAAAAGTCTGAAATATATCTGAATTTTGATCGAAATTGTTGTAATAATATCAAACTTTAGAAATGACCTTCTACCCCCTTGCACTATTTAATAATGTATTTTAAAGGTATATATGTGTTCACGTGGACATCATAAATATTACATCATTATAAACAGTAACGTGTCTACGTAGACACATATATATCTTTAAAATATACTATTAAATAGTGCAGGCTGGTAATAGGTCCTACTCTTTGAATTGTTACAACAATTTCGATCAAAATTCAGATATATTTCGCACCTTTTTCCTTTGGATGTTATACTTGTTTCACAAAAATGTGAATTTTCACATCTTTTAGAGTTTTACCTAACTATACAATCTTAAAGACACATTACAAAATTTTGGCATTATTGATAAAATAACAGTAGTGGCCAAAAATTAGTTACATAGTTACATATTTTAGGAAATCCAAACCTAAACAATTTGCTTTTTGTCTAAATTAATTCATTAATAAAGCTATGAAACAGCTGTAATTAATCGGACTCCTTTCCCCACCTAAAAATAAATACAAAATGATGAATTCCTACCAATTTTTAGGGGCATGGATCAATGCTGCCAATTGTTTAGAGTTCTTTATGTTTTGCACTAATCTCTTAATTTTCTTGCAAAACAATTATAAAAAATTGAATAATTTACAATGGTAAATCAGGATAAATATAAATTTGACATAGCGTCTTATTAGCTTTGAAACTAAAATATAAATATACAGATATATATTGTATCGCCTTTAAAATAAATACGCAAATATAATTGGTATCATTTTTTTGCGATATACAAATGAAAACTTATCGATACAATATTTGAATATTGTAATACCCCTAAAACAAATACACAAAATACAATCTTTTTATGATAATAGTTGTATCAGTTTATATTCGAAACACAGATACTATTCAGTGATAGTGGTATCACTTTTTCTGATACACAGATACCAATTTTTCTATACTTGGATACAATTGGATGCATCAATATGTATCAATTGAAGAAGATACAGTTTGATTATAGGTACAACCATTTTTTTGATACACATACAATTTTTTAAAAACGAACTCAACTTTTTTTTTGGGGTGACCGGTGAAGGGGTGGGTGGTCGAGGATCGGGATGAAAAAATAAAAATTTGAAGCTGAAAATATTTTTTAAAAACAAACTTAATTTTTTTTCTTTTTGAAGGGGGTGGGGGCTGATGGGGGTAAAAAAATAAAAATTTGAAATTAGAAATATCTTTTAAAAATAACTTTTAATATTTTTTTGGGAGGGGGTGGTTGTAGGGAGTGGGGGTGGGGTAAAAAAATTGAATTTAAAAACAAGCTTTAAATTTTTTTTGGTGATTGAGGGGGCTGGTTTGAGGGTAGGGACAAAATAAATTGATTTTTTCAACAAAAAATAATTGTAATTTGAAGTTGGAAGAGAGTTTTAGAAAATGTTTTCCTTAAGTTTTGAAGGGAATTCATTTTCCTTAAATTTGAGGAAAATGAGTTGATTTGGAAAACATTTAACCCAACCAAACATGAGAAAATTGGAAAACATTTTACGAATTTTTTTTCCTTCATACCAAACACACCCAGAGAGAGAGACGAATGAGAGAGGAAGAGAGGAGAGATTTACTATAAAATTCTAATGTATAGCTATGTTAGATAATTTTCGGAAAGTATCGCCAGATTATGGGTATATAATAGCTCTGTAGTTTTTCCTAATTCAATTAATTCTATAATATGCATTATAAGTAAATTACTCTTTACATTATCAATTTATGTAAGTTAAATTAAATTCTATAAAGTTAGATATATCATACAAGTAGACAATAGTACTTGTCATGGTGTTGCACTTGATATTTTCTTAATCATGGTTGTCTTGGTTGAAATGTGTCATAACTATATATACACTTACATAGTTTTGCACATTTTGTCTCTAGTTAATTTTGTGCAATTGACTCTTAATTAAGCTTTAACTTGTGAAAGCTATATATGTTGAAGAGTTGTTTTCATGTTTGTTCTCATGAAAAATTAGCCTATCTATCTATCTATAATTTTTAAGCTTCACAAAGTTTGTATTGAGAAGAAGAGGACAAGTCAAATCAAGAATACCCAAAAAAGACATCTATAATTTAGGCTAATAAGACGGTATCTATTTTGCATGTAGTCACCAATCAGTTGCCTAACCTCATGAAGGCTCATATTATTCTTTTAGGCATCCACTATCCAAAATACACTTGCCAAGTTGGCCGTATCAAATCAAACTAGGTTATTTTTTTTGAAACAGAAAAAATATAATTTAAGAACATTTTTTACCTTGTTCCGAAAAGACTATCACTATATAAACCCTACCGACAAATTCACCTCTAATTCTGCTAATTTGAATTAAACACATTTATCTTTCAACCAATTAACAAGAAAATGAAGCTAGCAAATATTCATTAAGGACATGGTGTAGTGGATGAGATAACTCCTTCTTGACAAGAGATCTCGCGTTCAAATCCTGAGTATGAAAAAAACCTTTGTGGAGAGCACTTCCCTCTAAGCGGAGCTTATGTAGTGCGAGTCCGGATATAGTCAGACTCCAATATGGATACTGAGAATGAAAAAAAAAGTGCATCTTTACAATCCTGAACTTTGGCTAAAATGATGGGTTGGGCCTTTCTCCACGGGGAAAATTTACAAAAATAACCGCAAATTATCATTTTCCATTTTTCCATGAATAAAGGAGCTTTTTGGTGGGTTTGATTGATATTGAGAAAGATTTACGGGTGATTTGAACTGGTTCAGAGTCAGAGTTAATAGTAACTGAAATTGAGTTGAAAAATATATGTGACACTTGTATATCATAGATATTCATGCATAGTACACACAGATATACATAAATATACACACATATAAAAGGGATATACGTATACACCCGAAAGTTATACATGCTAAATATTTATTATTCCTTCCCATGAATCGTAGCTCAAATTTCAGCAATAATGTTTCACAATTCTATCTAAAGTATGTAATAAATTAAGAGTTCCATTTTAGCGAAAACAACATAAAAAAATTTAGACCAAAAAAAAATTACCATTGGAAGTATAATGGTAATTTAGTAGTTGTTCATCTTAGAATCTCACATGGAAGTGAATGTCTGTAATGATTTTTGTGAACAGATTTGCACGAGTTCGTAACTCTTGCAAGTCTTTATACAATATTTTGAAGAAAACATATATTTATAAAATTGTATTTACGAAATGTAGCTATAGTTTAAAAAAATATGAATGTAGCTATTATATGTACGAAATGTAGCTATCAACGTTGATACAACTCTTTCACACAATTTTCAGCTGATACAACTCTTTGACGCTATTTTCATGTGATACAATATGTGCTAATACATAAATTAGTAACTGCTGTAATCTGCAAACAAACATATAGAATATACCTGTTTCTTATTAGGCAAGTATTCCAATATCAAGATTGTGTGTTCCAGAGGAGGGTCATTCTGAGTCCCCAGCACTCCTAAGGCTAAGGATGTATACACTGACTGTTTCAAGTAATACAAATGATACGGGCAGATTGAGAATCAAGCTTGAAAAAGTTATCTTTGTGAAGAAAGTAAAGATTATTCTCCTGCCTTCTCAATTCTCATTTTGATAATAATTAGTATATCTTTTTTTAAATTATTTACATGCATGGTACGTATATCACATGATAATTAGTATTATAAAATTTGTATTTTAAGCACTTGTCTTATCAGTGACATAGCTACATTGAACCAAGGACAGTCATATCCCAACATTCTTCATGAATTCTTTTATTGTACATATAAGAAATAATAAAATGTATATAGGTTAGGAATAACTTTTTCGAAATATATACTAAGGGCATGTTTGGAAGGACACCCTGGTAATTGGATTTGGTGTAATTGGTGTAATTACACTGTCTTGTTCTGTTTGGAAGGACATGTAATTACTTGGTCAACGGGTAATTGGTGTAATTGGCAAGGGGTAATTACACTCTACAATTCACAGGCAGAGGCTGTGAATTGCTGGTAATTACATGGTGTAATTACCACCTGATTACTTTTTAATTTCTATTTTTATTTTTTTGTTTTAATTTTTTTACTTCTATTATTTTAAGTTCTTTTTTTATTTTTATTATTCTAAAAAATTGTAAAAGTTTATTTTTTATTTTTTATTATTATATTTTATTTTCTTCTTGTTCTCAACCTTACTTTACGTGATTCTATGTAATTTTCTCGTATTATCTATTTCTTTATGCCATGCTTATTTTCTCATTAGCATAATTTTATTAGTATTCTAATTTTTAAATTAAAATATAATTTATTGTTAAGTAAGGTTATAGACTTACGTTTTCTTTATTAAGAAAAAATAAAAATAAATCATATTTATTGCTATGTTGAAATTTGTTATAAGAGTATTATGTTAATTTTTTTGTTTTGAATTTATAACCTATGTTATATTTCCAGTTTCATTTGTTTTAGTAATATTGAATTTACATTGCACGTCATTTTTTAATTAGACTTGATAGATTATATTTTTGTCAAACATTTAATAATTTATGACATTTTATTTATATATTATTCTTTTTATCAAACATGCATTTCACGATGTTCGTAGAAACTCATACTTTTAGTTGTTACGATCAATTCAATTGAAATATATTAATTTGAAAAAATATAAATCAATTATTTTTTCATAATATTAGTTACATAAAATATGTTTATTAATTAATATATTTTCAAAAAATAATATATATCTTAAATATTTAATTTAATGTCATTTATAAAGTTTCTTATTTGTCTAGTATAAATTTTAAATAATTAATTTTTATTTTTAAAATTTATTATAATTTTATGATTGCAATTGTGCATCCAAACAAAACATGTGTAATTACACTGTGGCATCCAAACATGACAGTGTAATTACAGTGTAATTACACTATGGCAATCAAACATGTCAGTGTAATTACTAGACAATGTAATTACTAGGCTGGTAATTACTACCCTAGTAATTACACCAATTTCAATTACCAAGTGGCTTTCCAAACAGACCCTAAATTTTGAACATTCTTAACAAAATTCTTAGCTTCGTCATTGCGTCATACAAAGTTAATACAAAGACTAAAAGAACAAGAAAGAGTGTATTTTGAAATATTTTTCGTTTCTAATGTGAATTTGGAGTATTAGAATAAAAATCCTGAAAACATGGTAAGTAATTTGTTGTTTTATAACAATGAAATAATGGGCTTATGATTAATACAAAAAAATATTGCATTCTTAACATTCCCGTACGAGAAAATAATGAGGCTCACAAATTAATTAAAGGGCTAAACAATGAACAAAAGTAAATAATGATGTTTCTAAGAGTTACTTAATTATTATCACAATTTTAGCTAATGTGAAATGCACATACGAAAAGGTAAAAGTTCGATCAACATATCTATTGGAGTCTCATGGTTTTATAAGCATACAAATATAGATATATACATATAAGTAGTAAAATATGAGTTCACAATTAAATATTGTTGGTAAGAAACGTTTTCAAAATAACGATCATGTGTACATATCCTTCTTAGAAATTCTGAAGATGTACAACAAGGAGCACAACAAGAACATCGATGAAGTCTACAATGAGGTGATAAGTCATTTTAAATTTGGATACACAAATATTATTAGATGATCTTCATGTTATAATTTGTCAATATGTTTTTGTTTTATGTGTAGGTTGCCATATGTCTCATGATCATCCAGATTTACTTGATGACTTAACAATTTTTTTACCAGATTCTTCAATATTTGTCGCAATGGTTACATCATATCAATCAATTACCCATCCTCTTTAATTCATTATAATAATGTATTATCAGGACTAAAACTTGGTAATTATTCTCAAAAAAGTGTTAGGGAGATTGGTTGGGTTGTTTGGAATTCTTTTGTCAATTTTATTAGCAATAAATATTGTTAAATGGTGTCTTTAATATTATCATCTTCACTTCTATCAAATTAAGAAAAAAAAAACATTCATTCTTTGTTTTTCTTCTCATATATATAAGGGAATAATTTTATTGGTAATTGTTTATTCATATGGAAAGTACCGATGTAACTAAAGCAGGGTTAACCTCCTTGTTCGGATTGACTTTTCATTTTTGACTTATAAGTTAAAATTTATAAATTAGAAATTTTAACTAATGACTTAATTTTTAGCAATTTGGCTTAAAACAAAGTGCTTATAAGCATTTTTTTAACTCACTCACACACTCTAAAAGTGCTTTAAAATTATTTTAGCTTAAAATAGGCCAATCCAAACAAGCTCTAAATCAGGGGTTCGATGTAATTTCAAGAAGGTTAAATTTGTGCTTCTTTAATAATAATAATAACAACAATAACAACACCACCAACCACAATTTTTTTGATGAGGTTTGATATTCCATAAATAATTTTGACAAACGTGGTATATTGATGAATAATTTTCGATGTTAATCCTCGTTTTATGCTTGAGTTTGTTTATGGATGTTAAATTGAGTTGCATAGTTGTTTGCTGGTTTGTTCAATCAAAAGAGATAAATTCGCAAATATTTCTTCACTATCTTGTTTGGATTGAATCGTTATTTCTTTCAAGTAATTGAAAGAGCTTTTTGAATTTATCTATTGAATCAAGAGGAGATATTATTTTTTCTTAAGACTATCTCCTAACGGTTTTTCTCACACACATTCATTAGTGGTTCTGTAATTAGTTTATTCAAGGGAGACTGGATTTAATCAAAAGAGATTATATAGAAACTATAATGGCCCAATCCACTAGTGATATATTTCGCTTTGGGCCTAGGCCCGCCCGATTTAAAATGTGTCACTAGTTGGTAAAATTTGTTTTCATATATACCCAACATCTTTTCTATATTTTATCAATATGAGACTTCTTATCTTATGTTGGGGTGTCACATACACCCCTTTATGGAATCAATGTCCTCACTGAGGTTGTCCCACCACTTGGAATTGGCCTAGACTCAACACTAAGGTTTACCTTGCCATATTAAATTTTTTTCTAAACTCAGTTGAACTCTGACCCACATCGATAAGGCTGACATATGAGTGACTCTGAGACCATTTGTAATGGCCAAGTTCGCTAGTGACATTGTCCGCTTTAGACCTAGGCATGCATGACTATAATTATGTCACTAGTTGTTAAGGTCTGCTTTACTTATGTACCCAACATCTCTTGTATGTTTTATCGATGTGGACTTCTTATCTTAAGTTGCAGCGTCAAATTTTTTAAAAGATTTGATAGAATTCTTGTTAATCAAGCTTTTTTTTTGGGGATGTATGGCACTATGAAATATGAAGCACTTAACTAGAACTGGTCTAATCATGCACCATTTCTTCTGTCTTGTAGTAATCAAATTTCTCCTAGGAGAAGTCTTTTTAGATTTTTGAAATATTGCGTGAAAGATCATAATTTTGAAGAGGTTGTTGTGAGAGAAGTTTGGGAGTTTATTTACTTAGAAGATGTCTTTTTAAATTTGAAGTTGAAGATGAAGAAGACTACTGTTACTCTTACTAAATGGAGTAAAAGAACCTTTGAGAATATCTTGAAGAAATAAATATAAAGGAGGATATAGTCAAAATAAAGGAGGCTTTATTTAAAGAACTTCTTACAATTGAGAACATGACGTGTTAAAACATGCTCATGCTGAATTGACACCTTTTTTCAAAAGATCAATTTACACAGAATTTTGATGTTGTTAAAGTCTCTTTATTAGAAATGGTTCCAAAATTAGTAACTGATTGCTTAATCATTTATGTTCTGCTGATGAAGTCAAAATGGTGATTTTTAAGCTCAATGAAAATAGTTTCAATGTGCCAGATAGTTTAAATTTATCTTCTTTCTTTCATCACACCTCCTAAGTGTGAAATTTACGATTTGCATAGATCATTTGAAAGGTTTTTGTAGAACTTTAAAGAACACAAGAGGAGTAAATATTGTGTTTCATGATCTGATTTTTGTTTGGCTAAAGATGAAGAGGGTTTAAGCTTGAGATCTCTCTTTGATGTTTTCAAAGTATTATTTGTTAAGCTTGAGTGAAACTTTAGAATTAAAAAAAACTACGCGTTCCAATTTTATGTGGAATAAATACTGCAAGAGGCATAAACCTCAAGCAGTTGAATGGTGCAGGGGGTCACAAACTTGGAAGCTTGTGTTTGAGCTAGAGGGAACATTGTCCAGAAAATTTAGTGGGAAATTAAGAATGGTCATGCTAATGTCCGGTTTGATAATTGGACACAATTGGGATCATTGTATTATTATCTTCTTATTTCAGATCTCTTCAGTTGAAATAGAGGATATATAACAACTTAGACAGAATAGGCAGTGAAATAACAAACTTTCTACTGAAAATGTTCCTATAAGAAGTTTATCAACACATTCAAGAAAAAGTTAATATTTTTGTTGATCAAAATTGTTAGGACAAGCATTGATAGATGAATAACAGTTCAAGTAAATTCTCTGTGGCGAGATTTTGTAGGATGTTGAGGCATAGAGGAGGTTCAACAACATTATAAGCATTTATGAATCAAATGAGATCCTTTCAAATTTCTTTTCTTCTTCCAGAGGTTGTGTAAGAAAAGAATTCCTATTAAGACTATAAGAGTAAGGAGGACGAAAGTTGTTGTTCAAGAATATAAAAACGGTAAATTAGATATTGGGGAGTTAACTTTTCAAGGGTAATGGCTTTAGCCATTTAAGGCTTTAAGCCTTCAAGTCTACAATGTACTAGTAATCTAATATATGTTATGTCAAGCCTCAAAGGTCAAGGGTCTACTCGGCTCAAGATTATAAGCCCAAAATTTAAATGGGCTTTAAAATTTTTATCTCAACCCTAGCCTAATAACAAATTGGATTGGAACGGCCTTATGGGCCAAGTCCATTTTGACAACCCTAACTATCTATACCCTAAACCTAATCTATAAAAGGAAATAAAAATACCTACTTTGAGGGGGACTCTTAATAAACAACGGCAGGAGCAGCTGTAGTAACATATATATCTCTTCTCAAAACCTACATGCTCACCATTTATTTGTATCTCTGTCTTCCTTGACATCTGAAGGTCCGATCTTTAACTCTGCCTCTCATTTATATATTTGAATGATGTCTGTTTTTTCACTTTGAATGAGTTGATTTTATTACTTACTTCTTTTTGTTGTTTGTTTAAGAAAGACTTTCTTTTCATTTGTGGTCAGATTTGAGTGGGAAAAGACTTTCAAATATTAAAAAATGCTTTTTTTAATCAAATGCCTGCAGTGGCTAATCATAATTAGATTTTGTTTGTCGGCTTTATTTTGTTTTGCTTGCCAAATAATTCAAGAATTTAAATGCTCTTTAATTAATTAATGTCTCTGTTGTGTGTTTAATTTTTCGTTTTGATTAATATTGAATCATCTTCGAATTAAATTGGTTAGTTCTTTCCAATTTTTTGTTGGTAAACTTGAAATAACAATTAGTTTCTTAAGTTAGAAATTGTCTAGGCCTAAAATTAGTGTTTATGGCCTCAACTTTAATTTAATCACTAAAGTGAACAAAAGAAAAAGAAAAAGTGGTCTTAAACAAAAAACCATCCAAATGGAATAAGATAAAATCAACTCTCCCAGTTTATTAAAATAATCTATCAAAATGATAAACACTAACGAAATGTAAACTCTACATTTAGGTGTGATATACAAAGAGAGATCGCATTTATGTATGTCAAAGTGAAAATCGCAACTTTGTTTCTTAGTCAAGAGAATAAAATTTAACAATTTAAGTGAACCATAGGCAAATGATCTATCTAGAAATAATTTGATAAAACCAACGGTTTTAGCACCACAGGATTCAGGAATGCCTCATACCTTTCCTAGGTCAACAAAATTCTTTATCCGGTCTTTTTTTTTTTGCAGACCGATAAAAATAATTATTCTTTTTTAATAGAGATTAAAAAAGGTGACTTGGAACACTATAACTCATTCCAAGTGATAACTCATCTATAAATAAAAAATCTCTATTCAATACCATCACTTTAATTGAAAAGCCCTTTCTTCTTCGTCTTCGATGATGAAAAAAGAAGTGTGGCAACTAGTAATTAGCTTTCTTATTAACTAAGAATTATGAGTCTTTATTCAACTAATTGGAAATAGTATATATAATTCTTATTATTTTTTCTTCAGTTAGTTGCTTTTGTCTTATTACTTTTAATAGGTATAATATGCTTTAAAATACTACCACAACTATATAAATAAATAAGTTAACTATTTTTTCACAGAAACAACACATTTTATTCTTTTTATATTGTATCGGTTAAACTTAAGCGATGCCATGTTTCTTTCTACAATCCTGACGTAGTTAACTTAACACTATGCAAATGTTGCAATAGGGTTCATGTTTTCTTCTTGCCTGATTGTGAAAACGATTTTATCTCATATATATGCATAGTTTCTAAGGAGCCTAAGTTTGAAAAATCATGTTGAAATTGTAAAATTTTGTGATGGAACCAACATGTTCTTGGTGCCATTGCAACCCTAGCACAATTTTTTAAACTTAAGTTCTCCGGAAATTCTATATGTGAAGAAAAGTCCTTTTTACTATTAGGCAAGACGAAAATAAATTGAACCTGAAAAAAATATCTGCATAGTGTTTAGTCAACTTGTCTAATCCTGTTCCGTCGTAGAAATTGACTATTTCAAACATGTTACCACTTGAGATAATTGACAAAATCCAACTAATTGGAACTAGTATATATAATTCTTATTATTTTTCTTCAGTTAGTTGCTTGTGTCTTATTACTTTTAATAGGTATAATATGCTTGAAAATATTACCACAATTATATAAATAAATAAGTTAACTATTTAAACAACACATTTTCATTCTTTTTATATAGATTTGTGTCGATTAAACTCAAGTGATGACATGTTTCTTTCTACAATCCTAACGTAGTCCATAGCTATGTCGGAAGGGTTAAATAAGTTAACTTAACACTATGCAAATGTTGCAATAGAGTTCATGTTTTCTTCTTGCCTAATTGTGAAAACGATTTTGCCTCATATGTGTCGTTTCTAAGGAGCCTAAGTTTGAAAAATCATGTTGAGATTGTAAAACTTTGTGATAGAAACAACATGTTCTTGGTGCCATCGCAACCCTAGCACAATCTTTTAAACTCAAGTTCCCCAGAAATTCTATATGTGAGGCAAAATCTTTTTTACTATTAGGCAAGAAGAAAATAAATTGAACCTGAAAACAACATCTGCATAGTGTTTAGTCAACTTGTCTAACCCCGTTTCGTTGTAGAAATTGACTATATCAAACATGTCACTACTTGAGGTAGTTGACAAAATCCATATAAAAAGATTAAAATAGTGTATTGTTGTCCAGACAAAATAGTTAACTTATTTATCTATAATTATGGCAGCATTTGAGTGCCAGAATTTAAGCACATTACACCTATTAAAAGTAGTACGATATATGCAAATGAATGAAGAAAAATAATAAGGAACATATATACTAGTTTCAATAAGTTAAATCAAGACCCATAAATCTTAATTAATAAGAAAACTAATTACTAGCTATATTATAAGAGTCTAGTCAAAACATTTGTATTATGCAAGTAATTTCAAAATTAGTTGCAATAATGTTATATCAACAAAATAGTAAGACCATGTTAGATATTTGAATTTTGACATTATATATTACTCAATTTCCATAATTGAAAATCAGATTATGCTATACTACTTTAGATTATATCATATGACAATTAAGAAACTTACTAATATTTCATAGAGGAAAATCATTTTTTTAATAATATTTTGATTAAATAATTATGATTGTCGTAAACGCAATCTACCAAAAATGGCAAAAAATATATTGATATTAAGTTGTAGTTCAAGTATATGAAAAAGGTAAATAAGATATTAAGGACTTCACTTTTTTAAGGATAATGGTTTAGCCTTTTAAGGCTTTACGTGTTCAATGTACCAGTAATCTAGTATAGCTTAAGCCTAGGTTGCTCTTTGTGGACTCAAATGGTATGTTCAAATTATGGTATTGATAATCTTATCTTGGAAGAAGATTCTATGTTAATTATCAACATGATAAAAGGCAAAGTTCTTCCACCTTGGAACCTGAAAGATACTATCATAGAAGATCAAAAGTTGGCGCAAAAGTTCAATTGTCAATTCCAACATTGTTATCGAGAGGTTAACCAAGTTGTAGATGCATTGGCTAAATGAAGCATCCATAATTTCTTTACCCTGAAGGACTTACTGCAAACTGCGAGAGACCCCTATAAGATGGATCAAGCACAAATGCCCTCACTAAGATTCAAGCACAAGAAACTTACTTTTTGGTAAATAAAATCCTTGTATTATTAGCTGCTAGATGTTATTTGTTGGAACTTAAGTTTAGGTAGTTCTATTTTGCAGCTATGATTTTGGAGGTAAAGATAAGACTATCCACCCTCCTTTGTATATGTTTGGTGTTGAATTTTGAAATTAATACAACACCTAGGCTTTACTAGGAAATTGAATAAAAAAAATTCTAGTATAAATTACATCAAATCTCAAAGGCCGAGGTCTTACTTGGATTAAGTTTGTAAGACCCAAATTAAATGAGCTTTAAAATTTATATTTCAACCCTAATAAAAGATTTTGTTGAAACGACCCGATAAGTCAAGCCCATTTTGACAGCATTAACTATCTATATCATAAAACTAGCCTACAAAAACAAAGAAAAAGACTTAATCAATAGGGGGACTCCTAATACGCAGCGACAACAACAATATTAAAACATGTAAAACACAACTCTCATTGGTGTTTCTATTTTCAGTCACGGTTCTCCTCTTTAGCCAAAGTTTAGATGCCGAATTTGTTTGTTGAAATAATCATAATTAGGTTTGAAATTAACATGTAACACAACTCTTAAAATATATATTTTTGAATCAAATGCATGCAGTAGCTAATCATAATTAGGTTTTATTTGTTGGCTTTGTTTTGTTTTTCCTGTCAAATAATTCAAGAATTTGATTGCTCTTTAATTAATTAATGTTTTTGTTGTGTGTCAAATTCCTCCTTTTGATTAATATTGACTCATATTTAATTGGATTGGTTATTTCTTTCCAACTTGTTGCTGGTAAACTTGAGACATTAGTTTCTTAAGTTAGAAATTTTCTAAGCCTAAAATTAATGTTTATTGCCTCAACTTTAATTTAATTACTATTGTGAAGAAAGAGCGAAAAAGGGATAAAATCAATTGTCCCAGTTTATTTTCGTTGAGTGAGTTCGAAGTTTAGCGGAATATGAGGTACCACTATTATGATGAAGTAAGTCGTTCTATCTTAAGATGATATATTCCATAACCTCGAGTACTTGAGGAAAATAATTTTGATGATATAATAATTTTGTTTTTTCTTAATATATACATTAGTATGTAACGTTACGAATGATGTAGTCTAAATTCATTTGTTTTTGTTAACAATTTTTCTTGTGATATAGATATATGCTTCGAAATATCTTTTCCAAAATTTAGAAAATTTTCATGATTTGTTTTTTATGCTCAAGACAAATGAATGACTTTATTTATCAATGCTACTTATCTGATTTAGACTCTCATGAATTTTTCTTCAAAATAATTATTACTATATAAACATTGCCCTTTTGTGTTACTTATTTACTATTTCTTAATATTTCAGTATTTTAGACGAAGAAAAGTTCATATGACTTGTAATAACACCAGCTGAAGTTTGTATTAGTAATTTTTATTATTTATTTAATAGTTAATTTTATGAGATAAATATTTTCATTGATGCAAATATATATTTATATTTGGGTAGGTATTTGTTTTTAAATTAAAGTATTATATATGTCAAATATGTATTATCAAGTGTAACGATCTGTTTCTGTCATTATAGAGAAGCCAACGGGGGAAAATTTGGGGCCAAAAAGCTTTTTCGTAGTATTTAGATTTTCCCAACCTAGTCCAGATTTGGTCAAAATCAGAGTCTTTAAGGTGTAGGGAAATCTGGTAACAATCGGGTGATTTATTTATAATTCTGATTACATGAGTGGTTAGATAACTCGTTAAGGAATCCGTACGACTTTACAAAATTGAATTCGGGCTAGTAGAACTCCCGAAATCGATCTTAACGTGAAGGGTATTTTCTGAACGTCGTTGGTTAGAAGTGTGTTGTGAAATGAGGGTCTTGAATTTATTAAAATAGCTCATTGGTTCGTGGAAGCCGCCTTGGCGGGGGTTTTTGCCGCTCTGGCGGGACCGCTGCAGTGGGGTGAGGGCCGCTGTGACTGGTTCGACGCGACTTTAGGTTGTAAATAAACTCCTAAACGACCTCATTCTACATTTTTCAAATTTTAGAGCTAAGGAACGAACCCCTGGCGACTCCTACCAGTTTTCCACCATTCTTGAGGCTAAAGGTAAGCTTTTCACTCCCCGAATCTGTTTTTTGATCCGTAGAACGAAATAGAATGGGTAATTATCAATAGAGGAGGGTTTTGATCTAGATTCTATAGTGGAAACAACCCTATTTTGGATACTTGGGATCATGAGAATGATCTAAGGTTGTTAGAATTGTTAGTAATCCGGGTCATTAGTTATCGTTTGATGATTCCCGTGTTATAATTGTTGTTTGTAGACCAAGAACAAGTGGAACGAATTCGGAAAGGGAAGGATTAAGTTTCTTCGGGTTTCACTTTGCTTCTATTGCCACTCACTTGACCAATTTGACCAAAAATGAGATACCATTTGAATGGACTGAAAAATGTGAGGAGAGTTTCCAAAAACTCAAAACTCTTTTGACCACCGCACCTATTTTAGCATTACTGGTTTAATGTAAAGATTTTATTGTTTATTGTGATACTTCACATTCTGGGTGATGTTTTGATGTAGGATGAGAATGTTATAGCTTATGCCTCACGTCAATTGAAGGTGCATGAGAGGAATTATCCAACACATGATTTAGAGTTGGCAGCGGTAGTGTTTGCTCTTAAAATCTAGCGGCATTACCTCTATGGTGTTAAGTGTGAAGTGTTTACTGATCATCGTCGTTTGCAATATGTTTTCACTCAAAATGATCTGAATTTGAGATAACGAAGGTGGATAGAGTTACTTAAAGATTATGATGTCACCATTCAATACCATCCGGGCAAGGCTAATGTGGTGACAGACGCTTTGAGTAAAAAAAATGGTGAGTATGGGTAGTTTAGATTGCTTGAGTGTATCCAAGAGACCTTTGGCAAAGGAAATTCAGACCTTAGAGTCTAAGTTCATGCAGTTGGGCATCTCAGGAAGAGGTGGAGCGTTAGCTAGTATTGAAGTAAGGGCCACATTCATTGAAGATATCAAGGCCAAACAATTTGAGGATGAGAATTTGGAGGAGCTTAGAAAGAAGACAACGATTGGTAAGGCACAAGAGACCACTTTTGATCGGAAGGTGTGCTTAGTTTCAAGGGAAGAATTTGTGTTCCCCGAGTTGATGATTTGATTCAAAAGTTGTTGATAGAGTCTCATGGGTCGTGATATTCTATTCATTTGGGTGTGACCAAGATGTATCGAGATTTGAAGCAAATTTATTGGTGGTCGGGCATGAAGAAGGATATAACGGAGTTTGTGGCTAAGTGTCAGAATTGTCAACAAGTGAAGTATGAACATCAAAGGCTTGCAGGTTTGCTCCAAAGATTGCCAATTCTGGAATGGAAGTGGGAAATAATAGCCATTGATTTTGTGGTAGGTCTTCCCAAGTGTAACACCCCGTAACTAGAAAGAACTAGAAAGAAATTAAAAAGAGGAAATAGTCATTTTTGGAAAGTATAAAAAAATTCTGGAAAATTTTAAGTGTATTAAAGTTGAGTTTTTGGTCAACTTCAAAAGACAATAACTTCTAGCTTAGGATGAGTTACGTGCTTGGAATGATCTTTCCAACGCTATTGAGTTTCCACAATTCTGAGTTTGTATGAGTGAGTTATTCCCTTTGGAAGTTGGGTTGTTGGAATAAGGAAAGTCCAATCCGGATTTTGAAAGGGTAGTTTGGTCTTTTCCTTGCCCAATTAGTTAATTTGGTTTTTAGCAATTAAGTTGGGATCTAAACTGATTAGATTCAGTTTACGCTTTTCAGAAACAAGTTAGGGTGTTGAGAGAAGAGAAAAGAAGAGGAGAAAAGAGGAAAAAGGAGCAAGGAATCGTCAAGTTCTTGAAGCTAGGCTCATGGATTTCGTCAAGGGGTGATCCCTACGAGGTATGTGAGTCTTTCATAGCGTTGGGTTCGTTCACCTACGCGCCAAGCATGTTTATTTCAGCGAAGTTAGTTCTAGAAAGCTGAAGGTTGATTAATTTTGAATGGTGTTCTTGAATTTGTTTTTCGTTCTTGAATTGGGCTGAATTGAGAAGCTTCTAAGATCTTTAAGCCTATTTTTAGAGTTGTTTTGAGTTAGGTTCATGGGTACATATGCTGGGTATCTGAATCTAAAGAAAAGTTGAGAAGAATAGTCGAGTTTAGGTGAATTGGGACTGGAAACAAAAAGAAGGCAAAGTCGGGCGAATCTGGGTAGTGGGGCTGCGTCGCAGACCTGTCCCAAAATATCACAAAAAGTTTCCTCGCGGAGCAGAGCAGTCACAGACCGTTCTGCGTCAAAAAGTATTTTCGCGACCAAAATTTAAATATACCTCCGCGTCGTGGACCAGCTTTTAGGCAGTAATTTCTTGATCTTTTCTCATGTTTAGCTATCTGAAATCATTCCTAAATATCATGAGATCTTTCCTATCACAAATCACAATCCTTGAATCGATAATTCAATTTAAGGAAAGTTAAGAGTCAAGTCAATAGAAGTTAAGAGTCAAGTCAATAGAAGTTAAGAGCCAAGTCAAGAGAAGTTCATAGAGTCTTCCAAAAGTCTTTTACAAATGATTTAACTTTGTTTTAAGACTTGAGTTTTGAGTTCAGTAAAGAGTAAAGTTGAAGTTCATTTCTTCGAAAGTACATGGGGACTATGTATTCCCAAAGAGTTTAAAATATTTTCACATTTAAACAAGTAAGGAAACTTTGATTTCCAAACGAGCCTTTGAGTTAGTTTTCCGTTAAAGAGTAAATGTTTTCACATTTGAGCAAGAAAGGAAACTTTGATTTCCAAATGAGACTTTGAGCTAGTTTTCAGTTAAAGAGTAAATGTTTTTAGTTAAAGAGTAAATGATTTCACATTTGAGCAAGAAAGGAAATTTTGATTTCCAAAAGAGCCTTTGAGCTAATTTTCAGTAAAGAGTAACTGCTTTCACAATTAAGCAAAAGAGGAAACTGAGATTTTCAAGATAGCCTTTGAGCTAAGTTTTGAGCAATTATCTCAAACCACAGAAAGAAGTTATGTTTTTAAAACATAAAAAGCTAGTATATTTTGGGAGTCGTATTGAGCACCGATATGAGGGAGAGTTTAGAGAACTCCAAGCCGCCATAAACCATGTAACCATCATGGGTAGAAAAGGGTCATACTTTTTAGATTATTCCATAGTGCTTTTTAGCATAGATTAGTAGATCCACTTAGTAATTCAGGTTTTATACCCCTGGCAAGGTATATGACGGCCCTGACAGCGTGAGGCAAAACGATGTATCATCACGATAACTCTTAAGTGATGGTTGTTTGTTAGAAAAACTCCTACAGCAGTACTTTGTATTTTTTATATACATCAGAAATATTTATATTTTCATATACAAACAAAGTTCATATTGTATCTTTGCATACACACAAAGTTATTATTGTAGTTCTAAATACACAGATTTGAAAACCATGTTTTAAATCTTTTCTTTATACTGCATTTATTTACAATGCTTTATATTGAAATCAGTTCAGTTGAGATGAGCCAGGTCAGTTCTTCAGTTCCTTTCAAGGTTATGTCTTGTTTTAGCATTCCCCTCGCATAGTCGTATATTCAATGTACTGATGTCATTTGGCCTGCATCTTTTTATGATGAAGACACATGTAACCAGGATCAGCATCCAGCGCATCGTTGATTCTAGTTGAGCTCCAGAGTTTGTTGGTGAGCCTCTTTGCTTCAAGAGGATCCTTTTTTATTATTTTTCAGTACTTAGTTCATTAGGATGTCGTGGATCTCGTCCCGACATCCATCTCAGTTATTAGAGGCTTCATAGATAGACAGTCAATTAGTTCATTTGTCTTTATATTGTTATTGAATTATGTTCAGTTTTGAGTTACCACTTTGGCTAAGTTAAATGTTTATTTCTAAAACATTATGAGTTTAGTTTAAGACAGTTGAGTTATCTTGCATTTGAGTTTTTTTCTTGAGTAAAGTCTTCCGCTGAGTAAGAAAGTCAGGCCAAGGGTTCTCTTGGGGCCATCAATGGTTCTCGAGTGCCGGCCACATCCAAGATGTAGGCACGGGGCGTGACACCAAGACTTTGGGGAAGTTTGATTCTATTTGGGTAGTGGTTGATAGATTGACAAAGTCAGCCCATTTTATTTCGGTAAAAATAGATTGTAATGCTAAACAATTGGCTAAAGTTTATGTGAAAGGGGTAGTGAGGTTGCAAGAGGTGCCCCTCTCTATCATCTCAGACCGTGGTACCCAATTCACATCCAAGTTTTGGAGGAAATTACATGATGAATTGGGCACACAACTCACTTTTAGTATAACCTTCCATCGATAGATAGATGGACAATCAGAAAGGACTATTCAAGTGTTAGAAGACCTGTTAAGGGTATGTGTGCCTGATTTTTGAGGGCATTGGGATAAGTTCCTACCTTTGTGTGAATTCTCCTATAATAATAGTTATCACTCCAACATAAATATGGCACCATTTGAGGCATTATATGGGAGGGGATGTAGATCACCCATAGGATGGTTCGAGGCTGGGGATGTGAAACCTTTGGGGGTTGATTTAGTGAAGGATGCTCAATATAATGTGATGAGTATTCATGTTAAACTTTTAGCAGCCTAGAGTAGACAGAAGAAGTATGCAGATCATAAGGTAAGAGACATGCGTTTCAAATCGGTGAGAATGTTCTTCTTAAGGTATCACCCACGATGAGATTTGGCAAGAAGGGCAAACTAAGTCCATAATACATTGGTCCATTTAAGGTTCTCGAGTGTGTAGGACCGATAGAGAATAGATTGGCTTTACCTCCTAATCTATCGGGAGTTCATCCGGTATTTCATGTGTCCATGTTGAAGAGATATTATGGAGACGGGGATTACATCATTAAGTGGGACTGAATTGTGTTAGACAACGACCTCCAATATGATGAGGAACCCATTGCAATTCTTGATCGTGATATGCCCAAGTTGAGGACCAAGGAGATTAAATCCGTGAAGGTTCAATGGATGCATCGTCCAGTTGAGGAAGCTATTTGGGAGACTGAGAGGGACATGCGGGACTAGTATCCCCAATTGTTCGTCGATTCAGGTACTACTTCGTTCTTTCCTTAGCTTATTTTTCCTAAGTTTGGTCACTCGGGGACAAGTGATGGGTAAATTGGTATCAATTGTAACGACCTATTTCCGTCATTATAGAGAAGCCAACGGGGGAAAATTTTGGGCCGAAAAACTTTTTCATAGTATTTAGATTTTCCAAATCTAGTCCAAATTTGGACGAAATCGGAGTCTTTATGGTGTAGGGAAATCTGGTAATAATTGGCTGATTTATTTATAATTCTGATTACATGAGTGGTTAGATAACTTGTTAAGGAATTTGCACGACTTTACGAAATTGAATTCGAGCGAGTAGAACTCCTGAAATTGATCTTAACGTGAAAGGTATTTTCTAAACTGTTGGTTAGAAGTGTGTTGTGAAATGGGGGTCTTGGATTTATTAAAATAGCTCACTGGTTCAGGCAAGCTGCCTTAGCGGGGTTTTTGCCTCTCTGGCGGGGCCGCTGCAGCGGGGTGAGGGCCGTTGGGCGGGTTCGACACGACTTAAG
The DNA here is from genome assembly GCF_900185275.1 of Solanum verrucosum. NCBI lineage: Eukaryota > Viridiplantae > Streptophyta > Magnoliopsida > Solanales > Solanaceae > Solanum > Solanum verrucosum. The sequence continues at coordinate 872,742 of NW_026020401.1, forward strand.
GTCGTAAATAAACCCCTAAACAACCTCATTCTGCACTTTTTGATTTTTAGAGCTAAGAAATGAACCCCAAGCGACTCCTAACAGTTTTCCACCATTCTTGAGGCTAAAGGTAAGCTTTTCACTCTCCGAATCCATTTTTTAATCCGTACGAAAGTAATATAATGGGTAATTATCGATGGGTGAGGGTTTTGATCTAGAATCTATGGTGGAAACAACTCTGTTTTGGATACTTGAGATCATGGGTATGATCTAGGGTTTTTAGAATTGTTAGTAATCTGGGTAATTAGTTATCGTTTATTGATTTCCGTGTTATAATTATTGTTTGTAAACCAAGAACAAGCGGAACGATTTGAAAAGGGAAGGATCAAGTTTCTTCGACCATCTCCAACCCAACACCAAAATTTACACCAAATCCTAGATTTGGTGTAAAATTTGGTGTTTTGAGCTCCAACCCACGCCAATTTTTACACCAAATTTGGTGTGTGAATAGTGTTACACCAAATTTGGTGTAACACTATTCATCACACCAATTCATTTTTTGAATATTTTAATATTATTTCATTATACAAACTTTTAATTAAATATTATATAAATTGTATTTTTTAATTAAATCTCTTGTATATATAATTATTTTTATGTAATATTTTAATAATATTAATTTTAGATATAAAATTTAGCTTTTTTATAAATTATTTTTTTCATATATGTCTTTTAAAAAAATTAAATTTATGTTAATTCTACTATAAATTATAATTGGATATAGCTACAATTAACCTTCAGAAAAATTAAAAATGCAAACATATAACCGAAAATAATAAACATTCAACAAAGTAGTAATTAACATACATCAATTACTACTTTTATTTGTATTATCCATTATTATGTATAATGTATAATATTTGCTAGCAGTTTATATTATATAAAAAATTATGGTACAAAATAATTTTATATCAAACAATTATAATTGTCACGCCCCAAACTTGAGGGGCGCAACTGGCTCTTAATGCCAAAACTCAGGTCTGAGTCGACCCTGCTGAACCATTTGCTACTAGCGCATGGTAGCCATACGCAATCAAGAAAACAAACAAGTATATCTCGGCTTAAAACTAAGCCCTCGATCGGCAAGGCCCCTGTCAACTGATCTATAAAAGAAACAGCTACTCCCAGGATATCATTTAAATAAATAGCCAACTAGCACAGAAGTCCTGATTAGACCATCGAGGCCATCATGATATCTATACCAAAACTAGAAGCAGGTATATACTAATACAATACATCAAACAGCTCACAAGCTTCAGCAAACCAACAACATAGGCCAGTATGGCTATAACGTAGCTATACACCCCACACACTAGTCTGCAAGCCTCTAAGAGTAGTAAATATTAGTGGGACAGGGACCCAGCCTACCCATAAAGATATATACAACAAAAGGTAACAAACCTCCCAACTCTGGCAGCTCCGGAGGAAAGGGGCTAGCCAACCGGATAAAAGTCAATCCTGCTGCTGAGGAGGTCTACTCTATCGTCTGTCAGGACCTGCATGCATGAATGCAGCGCCCCCAAGGCAATGGGGCATCAGTACAAAATAATGCACAGAGTATGAAAGGCAATAGACTATGAGGAGGTATCATGATATACTGGAATAATCTGATAAGTAAATCAAGGAGAAGATAAGTGTACTAACCTGCTCCTAAATCTAAACTTATTAAAAATAATAAAACAACAACTTAACAAAGCCCCCATAAGCTCGGCAGGTACAAACAACACACAAGACCACCTACTCACTCTCTCATAAGCCCGGAAGATGCCAATCAACCTATATACCCCTATTGGTAGACCCCTAACCCCGTAGGCAGTCACATAGCCCTTTTAGGCATCAATATAGCCTCGTAGGCAGCACATAGCTCTCTTAGGCATCAACATAGCTTATAGATAACTCATTGCCCTCTTAGGCAACAACATGACCCTGTAGGAAGCACATAGCCTTCTTAGGCGTCAATATAGCCATGTAGGCAACTCATAGCCCTTCTAGGCATCAATATAGCCCCGTAGGCAACTCATAGCCCTTTTAGGCATCCATATAGCCCTGTAGGCAGAACATAGCCCTTTTAGGTGTAGATCACATTCCTGCAGCTAACCACAATAGCCCCAAGGTCAACAATAACAATCCAATCGCTAAAAGCGAGCAATTTAGTTATAAGCAACCTATACAAATAGACTATAAGTCGTGTCCAACATAGAGACGCTACTAACTGAATAAGAATCCCGATAAGGGATGATTATATCAACTCGAGCAGCCAACAATCAACCATAGTGGCTACAAATGTAACAAGGATAACAACCCAATTACATTGCTCCTAAGCTTTAAGGAAACATGTCGTAAGTAGGAAATAGCCTTAACATACCCTTTTCGCTGAATTCACGTGGTCTGACGACTTTTACTAATAACTCCCTCAATACTACAACAAGATATGACCATAATCAACACATAAAAATAAAAGATACCATGACAATACGATAAAAGATATGTATTTCCATCGCAAATTGCTATTTGCTGCTTATAAAAGCTAGAGTCAATGAAAGAAAGGCCTTACCTCGATCTTAAGGTCGTAATACGCCTCAAAACCTTCAAATATATCCAAACCCTTGCTGTCCCAACACTAAAGTGTGATATACTACGAAATTGATAAAACAAATTATACCACGATAATGAGCCCAACACGTAGAACAACTTTCGTCAAGGACTTAAGTCGAGAAAATCTATACTTTAGTTGATCCTAGAAATGGGTTTCTCTATTTTTTTTTGGTTCTTAGCTAAAAATAAAGAAAAGGTTCGAAGAAGAAGATATATGTAAAGTTTCACCGACCTAGGGCCCTACCTCACGTGCCTGCTTGCGCAGCCCACAAAAAGGCAAATATCTTTTTATTCTGAAGTCGTATGAACAAATGGTTTAATGCGTTGGAAACTAGACTCGTAGACCTTCAATTTGATAGGTCGTGGGCTCCATAACTCTTTATAGATTGAGAGAAAACCTCCAAGGCTTTTGACCTAAATTTAAGAGAAATCTTTAAAAAGGAACTTACGATAACTTTCGCCAACTTTTATTTTGCCACTTATTTAACTTCAAAACTTGAGATACAACCCTTGAACACTTAAAATATGACATACCACATCATTTTTAATTCATTACTCACCCTCCTTGTCTTTCTACGAAGATAAGAGTTAATTTAGACGTTTTAAAAAGTCGGGGTGATACAATAAAATGAAATAATATGAATTATATATGGTGAATGTTTTAGAAAGAATTTGTTTTATGAAATAAGGAAATATAAATGAAATAAGAAATACTAATATAATAATAAAGAGAGAGAAAAATATTCTTTTTTGGTGTAAAATTTGGTGCAGTGGGTTGGAGTTGATTACCTCAAAAATAGTGTTGATATTAAATTTGGTGTTTGGTTTGGAGATGCCCTTAGGGTTTCAAGCTTGTTTTGAGGTAGGTGATGGTTCTGATTCTATGATTGTGTGATGTATGTTTGTTCTTGCTTCATTATGATACATGTATGCATATGAGTGTTGCATTATTGATCACACTTGTTGTAAATGAGATAGATGAATTATGGCATGAAATCATGACTTAAATGTATGATCTTGAGGATATACTTGTGATTGTGAATGTGGTGTGTTGAATGGATCGGTTGCCACGTTCCGGCATAATTATGGGATCGGTTGCCACGTTTCGGCCTAATCATTAGATCGGGTACCACGTTCCGGTATGCTAACTATTTGGGTTTGGATTCCATGAGAGGACCAATGACTTGTCATAATTGTGTATTTTGAGAAATGTGAAGTTGTTCGTTGTTCGTAAATGTTGATGATATTGTATATGTTCGGTATTTTACATATTTATAATGTTTTATTGACTTGCTTATGTTACACTTAGTGGGATAGCCACGTGATCCTACCAGTACACTATGGTTGTGTACTGATACTACACTTGCTCTTATTTTTGTTGAGTACATGGCATTTCCCGACAGTTATTGACAAACCTCGCTTAGAAGATCAATGATCGTTGTTCGAATTCAAGGGTGAGCCAATTCTTCCGGGCTGCCATGAGTTCTCCTTTCGTCTATGTCCACATTTCAAACTTAGACATTTCTATTAGTTATTAGTACATTGGTTGGGGTTGTATCCCTTCTTGTTTATACATTGTTCATTGTTAGATATTTTGGTACATTGACTTGCAGGTTCTAGGCATTACTTCCGCAATGTTAGTTTATTATTGTTAGACTTTTGTTAGAGTTTATGGGAACTCTATTTCTTTCCTTTGTATGTTTCCTGCGTTCGTATACTTAAATGTCTTAGTTTTGGTTTAGTTGCTTGGTAGGGTTGTAGTGGTTCTCCCACCGGAGAGTTAGGGTGGGTGTCAATCACGATGGTCTGGGTCGTGACATCAAGTTAACAAGATCTTCTAAATTCAAAATATATTATTTTAAATTGTTTCAAGTCTTTTTTAAAAAAAAATCACAACAAATGTGAAAATATGTGAATATATAAAATGTAGTTGTTCTCTTCACATGTTCATATGAGATCTAAACAATTTAATGTGAAATACACTTGCCAAACACATCTGGTTAGATGATAAGAAAAATACAAGGCAAATACTGTCTATAAGGTAATAATAGTGGGATAAGAGGTTTGCGTGAATAAGAGATATATATGACGATCCACATTGAATATTCACAAAAGAATCTGTAATATTATATTTTGCTAAGCTTATTATTCAAATCTTCACTTAAATAAGCAATACTCATTACTATAACATATATTTTTGGAATTGGTATTCACGTGCAACACACGTGTCAAAAAACTAGTTAATTAAATGGTTAAACAATGAACAAAAGTAAACAATGATGTTTCTAAGATTTACTTAATTATTATCACAATTTCAGCTTATGTGAAATGCTCATACGAAAAATTAAAAATTCGAGCAACATATCTATTGGAGTCTCATACTTTTATAAACATACAAATATAGATATACATATAAGTAGTAAAATATGAGTTCACAATTAAATATTGTTGGTTATAACTTCGTGCAGGAACGTTTTCAAAACGACGATCATGTGTACATATCGTTCTTAAAAATTCTGAAGATGTGCAACAAGGAGCACAACAAGAACATCGATGAAGTCTACAATGAGGTGATAAGTCATTTTAAATTTGGATATGCAAATATTATTAGATGATCTTCATGTTATAATTTGTGAATATCTTTTTGTTTTATGTGTAGATTGCCATATGTCTCAATGATCATCTAGATTTACTTGATGACTTCACAATTTTTTTACCAGATTCTTCAATATTTGTCGCAGTGGTTAACATCATACCAATCAATTACCCATCCTCTTTAATTCCTTATAATAATGTATTATCATGACTAAAACTTGGTAATTATTCTCAAAAAAGTGTTAGCGAGATTGGTTGGGTTGTTTGGAATTCTTTTGTCAATTTTATTAGCAATAAATATTGTTAAATGGTGTCTTCAATATTATCATCTTCACTTCTACCAAATTAAGAAAAAAAATCATTCATTCTTTGTTTTTCCTTCTCATATACATAAGGAAATAATTTTATTGGTAATTGTTTATTCATATGGAAAGTACAGATGCAACTAAAACAGGGTTAATCTCCTTTTTCGGATTGACTTTTTATTTTTCACTTATAAGTTAAAAGTTATAAATTAAAATTTTTAACTAATGACTTAATTTTTAGCAGTTTGGTTTAAAACAAAGTGTTTATGAACATTTTTTAACTCACTCACACACTCTAAAAGTGACTTAGAAATTATTTTAGCTTAAAATAGGCCAATTCAAACAAGCTCTAAATCAAGGGTTCGATGTAATTGAAAGAAGGTTAAATTTGTGCTTCTTTAATAACAACAACAATAACAACACCACCAACAACAATTGTTTTTATGAGGTTTCATTTTCCATAAATAATTTTGACAAACGTGGTGTATTGATAAATAATTTTCGATGTTAATCCTCATTTTATACTTGAGTTTGTTTATGGATGTTAAATTGAGTTGCATAGTTGTTTGCTAGTTTGTTCAATCAAAAGATATAAATTAGAAAATATTTCTTCACTATCTTGTTTGGATTGAATCGTTGTTTCTTTCAAGTAATTGAAAAAGCTTTTTGAAATTATCTATTGTATCAAGAGGAGATATTTTTTTTCCGCAAGACTATCCCCTAACGGTTTTTCTCACACAAATTCATTAATGGTTCTGTAATTAGTTTATTCAAGGGAGACTAAACCCACACGATTTAAAACACGTCACTAGTTGGTAAAGTGTGTTTACATAAATACCCAATGTAACACCCCAGAAATTTCTTGAGCTAAGACTCGAACCGTTCTTCGTAGTGAGTGAGATTTTTTGCAAGGAATTTTAAATTTCTTGAGTATTAAGGTCACTAGATGTTGCACCTTGAGTTCCAAGAAGAACCTAAGAGAAAAGCATTCAAGTCATTCCTAGTTTTTCTTAAGTTTTGTGTCAACTTCAAACGACCATAACTCCTAGTACAAGATGAGTTAGGTGAGCTACAAGATAGAAAATTAAAGCCCTTCGAGTCCTCTTTGTAACGCCACTGAGTTTGCTCAATTACAATTATGAGTAAGAAGTTATGACGGATTTACTAACGTTGCACAAACCTTGCAGCAGCTCAACGACGTGGAGCCAACACGGACCTTACTGCCTGGTGAAAGATCTTTCCGACTCTCAGCTCATTTTAATTATTTCTTTAGGGATATTTTAGACCTAAAAACCCTTAGAAGGTCATCTAAATTGCCCTAAACGTGTAGAAAATCAGTTTTCTTAAATCTAAACCCTCTCATCCACTCCAAAAAATTCTACGCTAAAGAAATTCAAGAAAAGCTAAGGCTAGGGTTCATCTTTCAAGTCTTTCCTTCAAGTTCTTCAAGAAAATGATTCTTTAGGTATGTAAGCTTCCATAGTGTTGGGTTAGTTCAGCCGCACGCCAATCATGTTAATTTCAGCTTTAAATTCGTTCTAAAAGTTGAAGCTTTGATGTTCTTGTTATGTATTCATGAATTTGCTTTCGTTCTTGAATTGGGCTGAGATTGAGGAGTTCTTGAGGTTAATGTGTCAATTTATAGAGGGGTTAGAGTTAGATTCTAGTGTACATGTGCTTGGTATCTAAATCTAAAGAGAGATTGAGAAAAAATAATCGAAGTTAGGCGAATTGGGGTTAGAAAACGAAGAAGAAATTTTGTCGGTCGAGATTTTGAACCTGCCCCCCGCGTCGTGCCCCCAATCCCCAGTTTTGAAAATTTCTGCTTCGCGTCGCGGAGTTGACACGAGGTGTTCTGCCTCAAAAGCCATTTTTGAAATCAAATTTTAAAAGCCTCTCTGCGTCGCGGACCCACCCTCAAATATTGGTTTTCAGTCTTTTCTCATGTTTAGCTATCTAAAATCATTCCTAAACATCATGAGACCTTTCCTATCATAACCTTGAATTCATAAATCACATTCAAGGTAGAGTTTAGAGTCCAGTCTTGAGAGTTCTTTCGAACAGTTTTCAGAAAATCCCTTTTTGTCTTTTGAGGAGTCTTCTACAATTTCTAATAACTTGTTTTAAGACTCGAGCAAGTGAATACGAGTGAGGAGAATGTATTCATAAGTCTACCTTGTCATCACGAGATCCTTCATACCATGAAGCATAACTCTTGAATTCATAATTCATATTCAAGAGAGAGTTAAGAGTAGAGTTCAAGAAAGTCTTTGAGTTCAATTGTGAATCCTTTGAGATCCACCATCGATTTGAGTTATGATTTTGAGGAAGTAAGTCAGAGAATAAGAAGAGTCATATACATGAGTTTCATATAGTTATGTAGACCATCGAGTCTAGTTGTTTCATGCCCATAATTTCGCATGAACTTTGTAAGTTGAGCATCTTTCAAAGAAGTGGTATCTTCAAGTTCTAAGTCTTGAGTATTGAGTTCTATCTATAGTTATTGAAAACCTTGCATTGAGTCGTTCATGCCCATCATTCGGCATGAACCATATTTTAAGAAGTCTTTTACAAATGTTTTAACTTTGTTTTAAGACTTAAGTTTTGAGTTTAGTAAAGAGTAAAGTTGAAGTTCATTTCTTCAAAAGTATATGGGGACTATGTATTTCCAAAAGATTTTAAAATGTTTTCACATTTAAATATGAACGGAAAACTGAGATTTTTAAAAGAGCCTTTGAACTAGTATTTCAGTAAAGAGCCTTTGAGCTAGTTTTCAGTAAAGAGTCTTTGGGCTAGTTTTCAGTTAAAGAGTAAATGCTTTCACAATAAAGAAAGAGAGGAAACCTTGATTTCCAAGATAGCCTTTGAGCTAAGTTTTTGAGCAATTATCTCAAATTATAGAAAGGAGTATGTTTTAAAACATAAAGAGCTAGTATCATATTTTGGGAGTATTATTGAGCACCGATGTGGGGATGCGAGTTTCATATTAACTCAAGTCTCCATGAAAACCATGTAGCCATCATGGGTAGAGAAGGGTCATACTTTTTAAATGAATCCTTTTCGCATAGAATAGTGGATCCACTAAGTTTAGTTAGGTCCTATACTAATGGCAAGGTATAGGATGGTCCTTGGCAGCCTGAGGTAAAGTGTTGTATCATTACTATAGCTCTTAAGTGATGGTTGTCGATTAGAGAAACTCCTACAGAAACTATATTACTTTATTATATAAGTAAAGTTGAGTTTGTTATTGCATTTTCTTTAACGAACTAAGTTGTTTTACTGTTTTATAAAGCTTTCCATATATTGCATGTGTATTTTTGCTTTATATTGAGTTGAGTATCCAGAGTTGAGTACCCAGAGTTGAATATCATATCTTTGAAGTTGAGTATCTAATCTTTGAAGTTGAGTATCTAATCTTTGAAGTCGAGTATCTAATCTTTAAGTTGAATATCTTATTCTTGGGTTGAGTGAGTTGAGAAAAGGTAAGTATGTTTCTTTTTTTATCAAGTTTCAAGCTTATGTTTATGCTTTAAAATTCCTCTTACATGCTCGTACATTCCACGTACTGAGCCATTTGGGCTGCATCTTCTCATGATGCAGACACAAGTATTCAAGATCATCAATAGGAGCTTCGTTGTTACATCCGAAAGTTCGAGTTAACTATGGTGAGCCTCCTTATTTCCGGAGGATTTCATTTACTTTTCAATTCAGTCAGGATGTCGTGGGTCTTGTCCCGACTTCTATCATTATCAGTTAGAGGCTTCATATATAGTCAGTATAATTGAGAAGTCTGTATCATTTATTTTATTAAATGTTTTAAAGACTTAAGTTGCCTATTTTATGGCGAGTTGAATAATTTATTTTTATTCAGTTTTCTTTTGAGTTAAAGCTTGTGTTTAAGTTTCATGAATTTTATTCAATTTTTAAGCTTTTGTATGCTTGAATCAGTTTTCCGCTTGTAGTCAACCAGGATGAGGGTTCGCTTGGGGACCAACAATGGTTCTCGAGTGTCGGCCACGTCCAGGGTGTAGGCTCGGGTCGTGACACCCAACATCTTTTCTATATTTTATCAATATGAGACTTTTTATCTTATGTTGGGTGTCACATACACCTCTTTATGAAATCAATGTCCTCGTTGAGGTTGCCCCACCACTTGGAATTGGCCTAGACTCAACACTATGTTTTATCTTGCCTAATTGAAATTTTCTAAACTTAGTTGAACTCTGACCCACATCGATAAGGCTGACATAGGAGTGACTCTGAGACCATTTCTAATGGCCAAGCTCGCTAGTAACATTATCCGCTTTAGACCTAGGCTGCATGACTATAATTGTGTCACTAGTTGGTAAGGTCTGCTTACTTATATATCCAACATTTCTCTTATGTTTTATCGATGTGGACTTCTTATCTTAAATTGCGGTGTCACAATTTATAAAAGATTTGATAGAATTCTTGTTAATCAAGCTTTTTTTGGGGATGTATGACACTATGAATATGAAGCACTTAGCTAGAACTGGTCTAATCATGCACCATTTCTTCTGTCTTGTAGTAATCAAATTTCTCCTAGGAGAGGACCTTTTAGATTTTTGAAATATTGCGTGAAAGATCATAATTTTAAAGAGGTTGTTGTGAGAGAGGTTTGGGAGTTTATTTACTCAGAAGATGTCTTTTTAAATTTGAAGTTGAAGATGCTGAAGAAGAAGAAAATAGAGTAAAAGAACCTTAGAGAATATCTTGAAGAGATAAATGTGAAGGACAGAAGGAGGATATAGTCAAAATAAAGGAGGATTTATTTAAAGAATTTCTTACAATTGAGAATCTGACGTGTTGAAACATGCTCATGTTGAATTGACTCATTTTTTCAAGATCAATTTATAGATCTAGAATCTTGATGTTGTTAAAGTCTCTTTATTAAAAATGGTTCTAAAATTAGTAACTGAGGAGCTGATTTGCTTAATCTTTCATGTTTTGCTGATGAAGTCAAAATAGTGGTTTTTGAGCTCAATGAAAATAGTTTCAATGTGCCAGATGGTTTAAATTTATCTTCTTTCTTTCATCACACCTCCTAAGTGTGAAATTTATGATTTGCATAGATCATTTGTAAGGTTTTTGTGAAACTTTAAAGAACATGAGAGGAGTAAACATTGTGTTTCATGATCTGATTTTTGTTTGGCTAAAGATGAAGATGGTTTAGTCTTGAGAGTTCTCTTAGATGTTTTCAAAGTATTATTTGTTAAATTTGAGTGAAACTTTAGAATAAAAAAAACTATGTGTTCCAATTTTATGTGGAATAAATATTGCAAGAGGTATAGACCTCAAGCAGTTGAATGGTGCGGGAGGCACACACTTGAAAGCTTGTGTTTGGGCTAGAGGGAACATTGACCAGGAAATTTGGTGGGAAATTAATAGTGGTCATACTAATGTCCGGTTTGATAATTGGACACAATTGAGTACATTGTATTATTATCTTTCTATTTTAGATCTTTTTAGTTGAAAATAGAAGATATCTGACAAGTTAGACAGAATAGGCATTGAAATAATAAACTTTCTACTGAAAATGTTCCTATAAGATGTCTATCAACACATTCACGAAAAAGTTAATGTTTTGTTGATCAAAATTGTTAGGACAAGCCTTTGTGGATGGATAACAGTTCAAGTAAATTCTCAATAGCGAGATTTTGTGGGATGTTGAGGCATAGAGGAGGCTCAACAATATTATAAGCATATATGGATCAAATGAGATCCTTTCAAATTTCTTTTCTTCTTCCAGAGGTTGTGTAAGAAAAGAATTCCTATTAAAACTATAAGAGTAGGGAGGACGAAAGTTGTAGTTCAAGAATATAAAAACGGTAAATTAGTTATTAGGGAGTTAACTTTTCAAGGGTAATGGCTTTAGCCATTTAAGGCTTTAAGTCTTCAAGTCTTCAATGTACTAGTAGTAATTTAGTATATGTTATATCAAGCCTCAAGGTCAAGGGTTTACTTGGGTCAGGATTATAAGCCCTGAATTTAAATGGGCTTTAAAATTTTTATCCCAACCGTACCCTAATAACAAATTGGGCTGGATCGGCCTTATGGGCCAAGTCCATTTTGACAGCCCTAATTGTTTATACCCTAAATCTAATCTATAAAAAGGAAATAAAAAGATCTACTTTGAGGGGCACTCTTAATAAACAGCGGCAGGAGCAACTGCAGTAACATATAGATCCTTTCTCAAAACCTACATGCTCACCATTTATTTGTATCTCTGTCTTCCTCGACATTTGAAGGTCTAATCTTTAACTCTACCTCTCATTGATATATTTGAATGATGTTTGTTTTTTTCACTTTGGATGAGTTTCTTTTATTACTTACTTCTTTTTGTTGTTTGTTTAAGAAAGACTTTCTTTTCATTTGTGGTCAGATTTGAGTGGGAAAAGACTTTCGAATATTAAAAAATAGTTTTTTGAATCAAATGCCTGCAGTGGCTAATCATAATTAGGTTTTATTTGTCGGCTTTGTTTTGTTTTTCTTGCGAAATAATTGAAGAATTTGAATGCTCTTTAATTAATTAATGTCTCTGTTGTGTGTTAATTTTTAGTTTTAATTAATATTGAATCATCTTTCAATTAAATTGGTTATTTCTTTCCAATTTGTTGTTGGTAATCTTGAAATAACAAAAAATTTGAGACATTAGTTTCTTAAGTTAGAAATTGTCTAGGCCTAAAATTAATATTTATGGCCTCAACTTTAATTTAATCACAAATGTGAATAAAGAGAGAAAAAGTGATAAAATCAGTTGTACCAGTTTATTAAAATAATCTATCCAAAAGATAAGCACTAACGAGATCATTCATAATATATTGTCTTAACTAAAGTCGCAACTTTGCGCCTTATATAAAAACAATCAATAAAATGGGATGGTCGCATTTATATGTCTTGACCTAAAACCTCTTTAAATTTTATTTTTTTTGATACAACGAACATGCAAATTCTATATTTAGGTGTGATATACAAAGAGAGATTGCATTTACTCATCTTGATAAGTGTATGTCGAAGTTGAGGTCACAACTTTGTTTCTTAGTCAAGAGTCAAGACTAATAAAATTTAACAATTTAAGTGAACCATAGGCAAATGATCTATCTAGAAATAATTTGCTAAAATGAAATTGTTTTAGCACCACGGGATTCAGGGATGCCTCATACCTTTTTTCGGTAAACAAAATTCTTTACCCGGTCTTTTGTTTTTGTAGACCGACAAAAAAAAATCATTCCTTTGTTATTAGAGATTTAAAAAGGTGACTTGGAACACTTTAACCCAATTACAAGTGACAACTCTATAAATAAAAAATCTCTATTCAATACCATCACTTCATGAATGAAAAACCCTTTCTTCTTCGTCTTTGATGATGAAAAAAGAAGCGTGACAACTAGTAATTAGCTTTCTTATTAACTAAAAATTATGAGTCTTTATTCAACTAATTGGAACTAGTATATATAATTCTTATTATTTTTCTTCAGTTAGTTTCTTGTGTCTTATTACTTTTAATAGGTATAACATGCTTGAAAATACTACCACAATTATATAAATAAATAAGTTAACTATTTATTCATGAAAACAACACATTTTTTATTCTTTTTATATAGATTGTGTCGGTTAAACTCAAGTGATGACATGTTTCTTTCTACAATCCTGACGTAGTCTGTAGCTATGTCGGAATAGGGTTAACTAAGTTAACTTAACACTATGCAAATGTTGCAATAGAGTTCATGTTTTCTTCTTGCCTGATTGTAAAAACGATTTTGACTCATATGCGTTGTTTCTAAGGAGCCTAAGTTTGAAAAATCATGTTGAGATTGTAAAACTTTGTGATGGAAACAACATGTTCTTGGTGCCATCGCAACCCTAGCACGATCTTTTAAACTCAAGTTCCCCAGAAATTCTATATGTGGGGCAAAATATTTTTTACTATCAGGCAAGAAGAAATTAAATTGAACCTGAAAACAACATCTGAATAGTGTTTAGTCAACTTGTCTAACCCCGTTCCGTCGTAGAAATTGACTATGTCAAACATGTCACTACTTGAGGAGTTGACAAAATCCATATAAAAAGATTAAAATAGTGTATTGTTGTCCAGACAAAATAGTTAACTTATTTATCTATAATTATGGCAGCATTTGAGTGCCAGAATTTAAGCACATTACACCTATTAAAAGTAGTACGATATATGCAAATGAATGAAGAAAAATAATAAGGAACATATATACTAGTTTCAATAAGTTAAATCAAGACCCATAAATCTTAATTAATAAGAAAACTAATTACTAGTAATCTAGTATAGCTGAAAAGATTAATTAATTAAGAATGCACTACATTGAAAACTTTTGGGGAGAAATTGCTTGCTTCAATCAATGAGCTCACTGCTGCATCAGGGAATCCCGAAAGACAAAGTTCCTCCGGACAAGGATGCAACATCAACAAAAGAGATCGAAATGGAGGAATCAACAAGCGAGAACAAGAATACACCAAGGATCGACAAAGCAATATCCTTTAAGGATATGCTCACCACCCCTTATTCGAAAGAAAGTATTCCACAGATAGTACCAAGGAAAAACCAAGAAGAGGACATGATAATAGACGAGCAGCAGCAAAAAACAGAGGAACCATGGCAAATAGTCTCGTTCCGGAAAAGGCAAAATCCACACCTGCGGAGACAAGTACGGACAAAGGTATCCATGTCAATTTATTTCATGCTGACTCAGGTAAGTATCTCGAATCAAAAGTTTTTAAATATAGAAAGACATCAAAACCATCGGGGGAGACGTGCCAGAGTAAAGCTCATATCAAAAACCCTTATCCAAACAATCTACAAACATCCGATCAAGCATCGGAACTAATTAATGCAGTACCAGATGCACTGCAACCAGCACTGGAAAAATTAATGGCGACATCACAACACGTGACGAAGTCAATCAGCAAACAGTCAAAAACTTGATTAAAATAATACTCCCTCCGTCACATTTTATGCCGCAACATTTGATCGGGCAGGGAGTTTAAGAAATAAATGAAGACTTTGAAATGTTTACCAAATTGCCCTTTAAAAAGTAGACTCACTTTTCTCTCTTCTCATAAATGTATTGGAGTATTATTTTAAGATTAAGTGGGACCAAGTTCATCGAACATGAACCCACCCCACCCTGCCACACCTTTCCAAACGTTCCCAGTGATCCTGGGGGAGCATACCTTCTATGCGACCCATGCTCTGGAACCAAATCTATCCACTCAATCATGGCTGGAAATGAGCTTTGCAAGGACAAGCTCTATCCTTCAGTGCGATAGTGGAAGGGAGACCAGTGGCCATTCTAGTCCAAAATCCAACTTTCTTGGCCCAGATTGTCTCCGAGGGAATGATGTTGGCAATGGAAATTTACAACAACCACTTGTGGTTGTCAAGAGTGCTTCAGCCACCTCTAAGCTTCCCATTCCCACAAATCCCTTTTTACCACTACCCCACTTTGGAAATGCCCCTTTTCAACACACCCCCCATGAACACAGAGCCTGTCCTGTTCCCACCTTTCCTGTTCCCCCCATCAGATACCGGGGAATGTAGTGACCCCATGGAACAATGTAGGGACAAATCCGATCTTCTCAGCAACAGTCCACAATGAGCTGATGGAGATCCCCCCCAAGTTGTTTCCAATATCCCAGCACCCCCCCCCCCCACCAGGTAATCCCTCCTCACAGAACTCTCCCCTCCCCTTAAGTAGTTCCAGAACACGAAGAGGAAATAAATGTGCAGGAAATAGAAGATGCAATAGCAATGATGAGGGAAACTCGATCGGAAATAGCGGTATTAAAAGATATAAAAATAGTAATATTCAAGGAGAGATTCGAAAAAAAAACTCATACTCATCTGTCCACCAAATCTGTCCAAAAGCTCAATAAATATTCGAGCTCCATCTAACCCAGAAATAGGGAACTTTCTAGTGATAATGAACCCGACTCTAATAATGGAAGAAAAGAGGGAAATAATGGAGACCATACCACCCACCCTGAACAAATCAATGAATATAATAGTGTGGAGTTGTAGAGGGTGTAATGGGGATGTTTTTAGGAGGAACTTTAGGGACCTCGTTAACTGGCATAAACCCCCTTTGGTTGCTCTTGTTGAAACAAAGATACATGATCATCAGGCTCTTCTAGACAACTTTCCTTTTAACAATATGATTCAATTCCCAGCCATTGGTAGCTCAGGAGGAATGGTGATGCTCTGGGACGATGAAATCCTTGAGCTAGATGACATAGCTACCACATGACAAGAAATCCATGCAATGGTCAAGGTACGCTCAACTAAAATGTCTTGGTTATTTAGTACTCCCTCCGTCCCTTTTTAGTTGTCCACTTTAGAAATGACACACAGATTAAGGCAACAATGATTAGCACAGTGAAGTTACAATTTTACTCTTATGACAACTTTTCACTTTAAAATTACAACCACTTATTTGAATTAAAGTGAAATAAATTGGAGGGAAACAACATACACTTTTACAATTTTCAAGAAGTGTAAATAAGGGTATAATAGGAAAAAATTTGTTGTCCTTTCTTGATTTGTCAAAATGGACAACTAAATAGGGACAACTAAAAAAGGAAATATGGACAAGTAAATAGGGACGGAGGGAGTACTATATATGCTAGCACACTTAGAAACTCTAGGAATATACTATGGCAGAATTTAAGAATGATAAATGATAACTTCAAGGGGAATTGGTTTCTAGGGGGAGACTTTAATGAACTCCTAAGCGTAACCGACAAAAAAGGGGGTCGACCTATTATTAGAAATAAAACAAAAGAATTTTGGGGAACAGTCAACTACTGCGAATTAATAGACATGGGTTTTAAAGGTAGCCGCTACACGTGGATAAATAAACGCTTTAAAAATAAATCCCAACTCATTTACGAAAGATTGGACAGATTCTTTGCAAACGACAATTGGATACATGCCTTTCCTGACTACCAAGTACAACACTTACCACATACCCACTCAGATCATTGTCCTCTCCTTCTATCACTATTTCCCCTCAAAAACTTAAACCAAGAAAAAATCTTTAGATTCGAGACAATGTGGGCCACTCACCCTGACCTACAAGGAATCATCAGAGACTCATGGGGGGAGGGTACAGAAATAATAACTTCAATACCTACTTTTCAGGAAAATGTAACAGTATGGAATCATACTACTTTTGGGAACATTTTTGCTAAAAAAAGGAAAGTAATGAGAAGACTGGAAGGAATTCAACAGTCTCCTAATTACACCCATAGTTACTTCCTTACACAACTTGAAAATGAACTTATTAAAGAATATAACTATCTGCTAGTATCGAGGAGGAATTCTGGAAATTAAAATCTAGAGTCAATTGGTTAAACGAAGGAGATGCGAACACTAGATTCTTTCACACAACAACCCTTAATAGGAGAAGGAGAAACAAAATCATTGCCTTAACCTCCGATGAAGGGGAATTGTTATTTAATCGGAATGACATTAAAAACACTACTTTCAACTATTTTGAAAAATTATTCCACACTTCACATCTCTATTCAAAAAAGCTCCAAGAACCTCCATCTTCATCTGAACCTAAATAGGACAAGTCCAAAGGACCAAGTCCTCGATAGTAATCTCCTCACTCTTGATACAACTTCCACAGTAAAGGAAGTCCATGGTGCCATATGCTCCTTCCAACCACTAAAGGCCCCTGGGCCTGATGGACTTCATCCATTTTTCTACCAGAAATATTGGAATATTGTCGGAAGTTCCCTTGTATCTCTGTGTCAGAATTCCTTCATACAGGGTTGCATTCCTGAAGGAATCAATGACACACATATATGCTTAATCCCAAAAAAGAAAAATGCAAACAATCTAAAGGACTTCAGGCCCATAAGCCTGTGCAACGTCACATACAAAGTAATAACAAAAATTATCTCTCAACGACTAAGACCCATAATGGATAAAATAATTGGGCCTTTCCAATCAAGCTTCTTAAAAAATAGACAAACTACAGATAACGCCATCATCATACAAGAAATCGTTACACACTTCAAAAAGATGAAAGGCAAGAAAGCCAATTTAATCCTAAAAGTAGACCTAGAAAAGGCTTTCGACAAAACTGAGTGGTCTTTCATAAAAGAAACTCTGCAATTCTTTCACTTCCCTAACAAGATCGTCAAGTTAATCATGTCATGTGTCTCGACAAGTCGAATGGCAATCCTTGTTAATGGGACCAAAACAGAGTACTTTAAACCATCAAGGGGAATACGCTAGGGAGATCCTATGTCACCATACATATTTATCCTTTGTATGGAAGTATTATCTAGGAAGATAGACCAAGAGGTGCAACTAAAAAACTGGATACCAATAAAAATCTCAAATAAGGGACCAAAAATATCACACCTCTTTTTCGTAGACGACCTAGTACTCATGAGTAGAGCCAGCGTAGCAGGCTGTGAGTATATACAAACAGTCATGGATAGTTTTTGCCATGCCTCTGGACAAGTAATAAATACTGCAAAATCGAAACTCATATTTTCATAAAACTGCCCACAAACACTAAGCGAATCCATCACGGAGAAACTCAAAATAAAATATGGGAGAGACTTCGGGAAATATCTTGGCATCCCCATCTCCCAAAACAGAGTTACAAACAACACCTTTCAATATATTATAGATAATATGCAATCGAAACTGGTGGGATGGAAACAAAATTCTTGAACATAGCAGGAAGAACCACATTAACAAAATCATGCCTCAATAGTATTCCAATCCATATCATTCAAATCACCAACCTTCCAAAAACAATCACACGGAAAATAGACCAGATACAACATAACTTCATATGGGGATCAACTAAAGAAAAAAGGAAGTTGCACATAGTAAGATGGGAAGTAGTGACTTCTAAGAAGAATAATGAGGGACTAGGAATACAAAATCAAGTGTTAAAAACAAAGCTCTTCTGGCAAAACTCGCCTAGAGAGCTTATAAAAAACCAAACTCTCTATGGGCCTCAGTCCTACTTAAAAATACTCAGAAAATGGAAAACTCGAAAGAAACACTAAAGCTTCCAAATCACATAGCAAAATATGGAAGGACCTTATAGTAGGATGGGACATAGCAGAGAAGGTATAGAATGGGTACTGGGAAACGGTAACTTAACCTCCCTCTGGTTCGATATCTGGATGCCAAATGGAAAGACATTAAGGGAACAAATCCAGAGACCTCTAAAAATGGAAGAACTAGACATGAAAGTAGCGGAAATTGCTCAGGGAAACAACTACATGAACCTTCAATCAATATCCTTTGAATTCCCAAAAGAGATCCTACTTTTGCTAAACTGTACGTACCTTACACATTACAAAGAAGATACATCTATATGGAAACCGAACCCAAAAGGGAGATTAACAACGTCCTCAGTATATAAATTCCTAACAAGTAATCATAAAATCGAACCCCCGGACAAGTTCAGTTGGATCTAGTTCCTAAAATGCCCCAACAAAATAAAACTCTTCATATGGCTTTACCAGCACGGCAGACTACCTACCCGTATGTACTTGCACTCTATTGGTATAAACATTGATTCATCATGCCATATCTGCAACCAACCAGAATCTATAGAGCATATTTTTATGGAATGTCGTGTTATTAAAAAACTATGGAAAGAATTTAAAACCTTACAATACATTAATCAAATTATGAATAACCAGGGAATAGATTGGCTAAACAAAATAAGAAGTCTACAAGTCCATATAAACCAACCTCCCTTGACTGGCAATTGATATTCCCATTCTTCCTATGGAGCATATGGTTACAAAGAAATTAAAACTACCATCAAAATGCAAAAAATTACTTATGCATCAAAAAAACTCTTTACCATGCTATTGAATTCCATGCTCTCACTGGAGATACCCTCACCAAGAAAACGAATAAAAAAACACTCATTAAGTGGACACCACCAAAAAAAGGATACAAACTAAATAGCGACAGATCATCTAAAGGAAATCCCGGCATAAGTGGTACAGGGGGGGTTATCAGAGACACAAATGGAGAGTGGATTGTAGGCTACATGGGCAATATACATATGGCTAACAATGTCAAAGCTGAACTAATAGCTCTTATGCAGGGACTCAAGATAGCGCTAGCAAGAGGACTACTTCCTTTGGAAGTAAATGTTGACTGCAAGGAACTTATCGACTTTATCGAAAATGACCACCCATCTTACACAAACATGTTGTCTGATTGCAGAGATCGGCTGACCCATCTGGGGAGCCCCCCAGTCCACCACACGTTTAGGGAAGCTAACAGAGTGGTGGATGCACTTGCTAAGAAAGGATTGCAGATTAACCAGGAAAATTCAGTGTTTTGCCTAGAAGTTCCACCAGTGTTTGTTTCGGAAAAGTTAGACGCAGACAAGGGAGGAACTCTTTTTGCTAGACTACAAACCTCTAACTCCACTTCTACTAATTGTAATAGCTATAATGATATTGTATCATCCCAGAACTACTCTAGCAGGCTTACAGCTCTGCCACTATCATGTAATGACACATATTAACATATTAATATAAGTATCTTTTAGTACCAAAAAAAAAAATAGTATAGCTGAAGCCAAGGTTGCTCTTTGTGGACTCAAATGGTATGTTCAAAATGGTATTGATAATCTTATATTGGAAGAAGATTCTATGTTAATTATCAACATGATAAAAGGCAAAGTTCTTCCACCTTGGAACCTGTACTATCATAGAAGATCAAAAGTTGGCGCAAAAGATTAATTGTCTATTCCAACATTGTTATCGAGAGGCTAACCAAGTTGCAGATGCATTGGCTAAATGAAGCATCCACAATTTCTTTACCCTGAAGGACTTATAGCAAACTGCGAGAGACCCTTATAAAATGGATCAAGCACAAATGCCCTCACTAAGATTCAAGCACAAGAAACTTACTTTTTGGTAAATAAAATCCTTGTATTATTAGCTGCTAGATGTTATTTGTTGGAACTTAAGTTTAGATAGTTCTATTTTGCAGCTATGATTTTGGAGGTAAAGATAAGACTATCCACCTCCTTTGTATATGTTTGGTGTTGAATTTTGAGATTAAAACAACACCTAGGCTTTACTAGGAAATTGAATTAAAAAAAATCTAGTATAAATTACATCAAATCTCAAAGGCCGAGGTCTTACTTGGATTAAGTTTGTAAGACCCAAATTAAATGAGCTTTAAAAATTTTATTTCAACCCTAATAACAGATTGTGTTGAAACTGTTGGGTTATGAAGGATGATTAGGGCGTCATGCGGAAGCTTACAATTTGCAAATCATATGGTTGATAAATCAGATGACAAAAAACTTATACTAAAAATCAAAATATTGTTATATCAAAACTAATATAAAGAAAAACATTGAAACTTTAGAGAGAATAAATCTCTCAATAAACAAGACTCTTAAACGACTACATTGTGGATGTTATTGTTATTGTGTTAGAAGAAACAAACCTATATTTATAGAGTCCTAAAACCTCTTCTTACTAGAAAATGACTAGCTACTCCAAAACTTTTTCCTAAAAGGAAAGAATAAATTAAATATGAAAAAATATTATATCCAGAATATAAACAACTCAATATCACAAAAACTGATAACGACAAATTAGATTAATTAATAGATATTATATCTAAAACAGAATATAAATATATTCAATATTTAAAGATACAATGAATAACGAGAATAACGAATATAGACAAAAACTTACTGAAATAATTATAGCAAAAGACAAGAATTAAGACTTAGGCAAAATAGACTTAACAGTAATATATTTGTAGGAATTTGTAAAAAATCTATAGTAGCACAGAGAAAAACTATTTTATATCTACAAATACAAATAGAAAACTTAAAATATAAACTACAACACAATTTATAAATGAATAAAGAAGAATACGCAATAGATGAAAAAACATATGAAAACTATGACGGACTAAAAATAAAGATAATATTTTCTAATCTAGAAAGAAGATATAAGAAAATAGGTGACAAACTAAGTTTAATGTTAGAAAAAGAAACAGTAAAATTAGAAGATAGTTTAACTACTATGATAAGAATAATAAAAGAAAATGAAGAAATAGATAGAAAAACGAAAATTGAAAAAATAAAACAACAGGCAAAAAAGGAAGTACAACAATTAGAAGAAGTAAAAAATACTAAAATAATAGAACTAGAAAAAGAGTTGGCAATGTTAAAAGAAATGTATAAAATTAAACAAAAAGAAAAAGAACAAAAAATAAAATTAACAATGAGATAATTAAATTAAAAAAAAAAATTGCAATTAGAAGATGAATTAGAAGAAAAAGAAGAAAATAACCAAGATAATCTACCTGAAATAAGAATTGATGAAATAAATGACGATGATCTAGATGAACAACATTTGGAAACAAGCGAAACATAAACGAAACTTTTAATAAACATAAATAATACAGAGAATTTAGAAGTAAATACAGGAGACATAGACATGGATGAAAAACCTAGTACATCAGGAATTAAAAATCCAAAAAAATTAAAATATTATAATACAAACTATGAACAATATGATAAAGAAAAAACTATATGGGATAAAAGATTGAATAAAAAATGGACACCCAAACCAATAACTGAACAACATAATTTTTTAGATTTAGACTGTGTAGCAGATATAAATAAAACAATCCAATTATGGATGGATATATATCAAAACAATTAATAGATAACAAAATAGGAATAACAGAAACACCAGGATATATAGAAAGAACACTTATAGGAACAATAAAATTATGGCTACAAAATTTATCAGATGAAAGTTTAAAAAC
>NW_026020401.1:2172058-2467699 GCF_900185275.1 Solanum verrucosum
GCCATCTCACTTCTTGCCTATAAATTCCTTTAACTTTGCCACTTTCTTTCCTATCACATTTTACTACATTAAAATGAGAACTCCTATATTCACTACTCTTTCTTTACTATTTTCTCTCCTTTTGCTGATTGCCTCGGCGGAGCAATGTGGTTCACAGGCCGGAGGCGCAATTTGTGCCTCAGGACTCTGTTGCAGCAAATTTGGCTGGTGTGGTAACACTGATACCTATTGTGGTCCTGGCAATTGCCAGAGCCAGTGTCCTTCTGGCCCCTCTCCGAAACTACCTACCACTGATCCTGGTCCTCTTGGGGACCAGCTCGGCAGTATCATCTCAAATTCCATGTTTGATCAGATGCTTAAGCATCGCAACGATAATATCTGCAAAGGAAAGAATAATTTCTACAGTTACAATGCCTTTATCACTGCCGCCAGGTCTTATCCTGGCTTTGGCACCACAGGTGATATCACTACCCGTAAAAGGGAAATTGCTGCTTTCTTTGCCCAAACTTCCCATGAAACTACTGGTATGTACATCAATTTAAATTTAAATTTGATGAATTCAACTTTTAGTTATGTGAATCTAAAAAGATACAATTGATTATGTACCCGTTGATGGATAGGAGGATGGCCTATGGCACCAGATGGACCATACGCATGGGGTTACTGCTTCCTTAGAGAACAAGGTAGCCGGGGCGATTACTGTATACAAAGTAGTGAATGGCCTTGTGCTCCTGGCAAGAAATATTTCGGACGAGGCCCCATCCAACTTACAAGGTAATCTTCTGGTTTTATCGGTTAACGATTAATCATACGGAGGTATCCTAATTTTTAACTAATCAAACAAAAAGAGAATTATAATTCGTATGTTTTAATATGTAGGGTGTATTTGGTACAAAGAAAAATGTTTTCCTAGAAAATGTTTTCCTGGAAAACAAATAGATTTTTTACTTATTTTATCATGTTTGATTGGTGAGTAGCAAATATTTTTCAGAAAAGATTTTTAGTGTTTGATTTATGAATAAAAATATGTTTGAGAAATACCTTTTATTTTTACTAGAGTAGAAAATATTTTTTAAAAACAAACTTAAATTTTTTTTAGGGGTGGGTGGGTGGGGGTCGAGGATAGGGATGAAAAAATGAAATTTTGAAATTGAAAATAATTTTTAAAAACAAACTTAAAATTTCTTTTTGGAGGTGGGGTCGAGGGTAGGGGTGAAAAAATAAAATTTTGAAGTTGAAAATATTTTGTAAAAATAAACTCAAGTTTTTTTGGGGGGTGGGGGGCTGGTAGGAGGGGAAGGGTGGGGGGGTTGAGGATCCGGGTGAAAAAAATGAAATTTTGAAGTTGAAAATATTTTTTTTAAAATAAACTTAATTTTTTTTTAAGGTGGGGTGGGGGGGCTGGCGGGGGGAGGGTCGAGGGTAGGGGTGAAAATATAAAAAATTGAAATAGAAAATATTTTTTAAAAACAAACTTAATTTTATTTTATTTTTTGAAGGGAGTGGCGGCTGGTAGGGGGCTGTTTGGGGGGGGGGGAGGGTAGGGGTGGGGGATAAAAAAAATTAAAAAAAAAATTAGAAAATCTTTTTAAAATAATTTTTAATATTTTTTTGGGTGGTGGTAGGTGGCTGGGGTAGGGGTGAGGGTGGGGTAAAAAAATTTAAGTTAAAAATATTTTTTAAAAACAAGCTTTAAATTTTTTTGGAGAGGGGTGGTTTGAGAGTAGGGACAAAATAAATTGATTTTTTCAAAAAAAATAAATAAATTGTAATTTGAAGTTGGATGAGAGATTTGGAAAATGTTTTCTTTAAGTTTTGAAGGGAAGTCATTTCCCTTAAATTTGAAGAAAATGAGTTGATTTGGAAAACATTTAACCCAACTAAACATGAGAAAATTGAAAAAACATTTTTCGAAAAATGTTTTCCTTCATACCAAACACACCCATAGTGTCTAATTATGTGTATTTTGACATTAACAAACACAGCAACCTCAACTATGGACCATTTGGACGTGCCATCAATGAGGACCTGTTGAACAATCCATATTTAGTGGCCACGGACCCAGTGATCTCATTCAAATCAGCTATCTGGTTCTGGATGACCCCTCAATACCCAAAGCCTTCTTGCCACAATGTCATCATCGGAAGTTGGCAACCATCTAGCGCTGACCAAGCAGCCAATCGCATCCCTGGATTCGGTGTCATCACGAACATCATCAATGGTGGTGTGGAATGTGGTCATGGTAATGATGATAAGGTCCAGGATCGAATTGGGTTTTACATGAGGTATTGTGGAATGCTTGGAGTTAGCCCAAGTGACAATCTTGATTGCGGCAACCAGATGCATTTCTGACTCTTAGCCGATTCTATGTAACCATACCTCATCTGTTTTGTTGTCTGATTAATTAAGACCTCGTTTAATAGTAAATAAGGATTTTTGTCTTGGATACGTATATCGTAATGAAGTCTCCTTCATATATCGACCTCGGATATTTCCACAAGTATTATGTATGAAAAGTGATTTTGGCACTTTAATCAAATAAAATTTTGCAATAAATTTATCAATTATTGATGAACAAATAGCAAGAAAAAAAAATTAAAAGTGTGATGGAAATAATTTGATAACTAATAAAATTGGAGAATGAGACAGGCTTGAATATTTTTTGAAATAATTTTTTTTCTTAAAATAAAAGTGTTTTGAAAAGAGTCTGAATGAGAATAAGA
Organism: Solanum verrucosum; assembly: GCF_900185275.1. Taxonomy (NCBI): domain Eukaryota; kingdom Viridiplantae; phylum Streptophyta; class Magnoliopsida; order Solanales; family Solanaceae; genus Solanum; species Solanum verrucosum. The sequence continues at coordinate 2,174,782 of NW_026020401.1, forward strand.
CTATCACAAATTTGGTTCATTCAGATCTTTTCAGATTCGTTAAGAGATTCTTAAATTAAAAAAAAAAACCCTTTAATTGCCTAATGAGTAATGTCTGGATCATATGACCCAAACATCCATTAAGTGCAAGCAAATGAGGCTTTAGGTACACTCTAATTTACAATATTACGAATCTTATCACATTTAGGTGCATCTAGATATACGTTTCGATACATCTAGATACATGAGATAAAAATTATGTGTAATTTGTTCTAGATAGATAGGAGACTGGAGCCTAAAGGGCAAAAAAAATTGTCAAAAATTTCAAAAAGATACATCAATTTTTTTTTAACTAAAAGGGAAAAAGCGCTCCTAACGTAGCGATTTTCTTCTGACACCGTTACTCCGTTAGGTCAGCGATTTTGTCCAAAAAAAAATTTCCTTTTTTTTAAGAATATCGCTGCCTGAGCAGCATTTTTCGCGAATTTTTTTTAAAAAAAATTAAGTCGCTGCTATGGCAGGATTGTTATAAAAAAAAAAATTAATATTAAAATTCGCAGCGATTTTCTATCAGAAACTAAAAAAAATAAAATTGAAAATCGCTTCACATGTAGCGATTTTAGTTTTTAATTTTTTTTTTTAATAAAGGCAGCGATTTAGTAAAAAAAATAATTAAAAAATCATGTGAATGTTTGAACAATTAAAAAGAAATTGGAAGGGAATTTCGCTGCCAAGGCCATGATTATTAAAAAAAAGTTTTTTAATAGTCATTCTAAAATGGGCAAATTACAGAAATCGCATACTTTTAAGGCAAAATTATAATTTATCCCTTAAAAGTTTATAATTACAGAAATTCCTCAAAACGGATACAATAATATAAGCGTTGATACATTAATCTGATTCACGAGATACATTAATCGTTAAGTAAGATACATTACATTTTATACATGATACACTAATCTGATATACATTTTATACATGATACACTATCTGATGCGCGAGATACACTAATTTGTTGTTCATTTTATGCATGATACACTATCTGATGCGCGAGATACACTAATCTGATGCGCGAGATACACTAATTTGATGCGCGAGATACACTAATTGATGTGCGAAAATAAGGAATTTTAAAGATTTGTAAAACTTATGGGAGATAATGGTCGTAAGTAAACTAAAAGGTGGGATATCTGCAATTTTTCCTAAAGTCCATAACGCATAGGGATATCACAAAATCATTGAACCAAAAATAAAATATAAATATATGAATGAAAGAATAATACTAAAAACTAAGAATAATACTAAAAACTATATACATTAGCAAACTTAAATATGTCATTCATACATTAATTTTTTTTTTACTGAAATCGCTGCCAGGCAGCGATTATTAATTTTTTTTTTTAACTAAAATTGCTAAAGGTGAAGCGATATCTAATTATTTTATTTTAATTTTTGATAGAAAATCGTTGCTAATTTTAATATTAAAAATATTTTTTTATAACAACGCTACTATAGCATCGACTTTATTTTTAAAAAAAAAAAAATTGCGAAAAACGCTGCTTTGGCAGTGATGTTCTTAAAAAAAAGGAAAATTTTTTTGGACAAAATCGCTGGTAGGTCAGTGGTTTTGATTCTAACGGAGTAACGGCGTCAGAAGAAAATCACTACGTGAGGAGCGTTTTTGCCCTTTTGGTTAAAAAAAATTGATGTACGTACCCCTTTGGAATTTTTGGCAATTTTTTTTGCCCTTTAGGCTCCAGACTTAGATATATTATATCCAAGTGGATTCACATGTATCTAGATACATAACAAAGCTCGTTCGCTTCCCTCTCATCTCGTTTGTCACTCTCCTATATCTCTAGTATCCCATATGTTGAGAAAATAATTAATTAATATTCTCTCTAACAGTTGAGATGGTTACACACTTCAACACCATATGCATGGAAATCACACTATATACACGGTGTCTATTAGATGAGACGATCACACACTTCAACATTAGATACATGTGAATCACACTATATACATGTCTGTTGCATGTATCTGGGATACATAACAAATTTTGTTCGCCTCGTTTCCATCTCGCTTGCCTCTCTCCCTATTTTATTGTATTTGGTAGCAAAAATACATGTATTTGGGTATATCTTCCTCAATATATGATAGAAAATTTTTAATCAGTGGTAAGATACATAATGTTTTAATAATAGTATATATGATGGTGAAATATATTTAATTAGGTAATTTCTCCCCTTTTCAATAGGTAAAAGTTTATTTGAAAAATCAAAGTCCAAATTTTATGTTATCCTCAAGGCTTGTCAAAGTAGTGATGTTAGCGGATAACCAAACAAACACAAAACGTCTAAAATATATATTTAAAATTTAAGTAATGTTTGACGTTAAGAGCCGCCTCTTATTTTATAAAAAAATAATTCCAGACCTGCCCCACCCTCCACCCCCACCCCAAACCCCACCCCCTTTTGAAAATATTATGCTCTACGTTTTAATTTATGCGTCTTAATTTTGTTCAACATGAGATTTAAGAAAATCTTTCAAAAATAATTTGTGATTTTAAAACAAAATGTTTTTAAAATTGTGTCATCTTAAAAATATCATTTACGATACTGTGTTTAAGGAATTTATCAAATAAAAAGTGATCTGTTTTTCTGAAGGAGTATATATAAAAGTAAGACAAATATATTAAAATCATCCTTAGAAAAATATACTTATTTAATACTCCTACTAGTAATTTTAGTTTATAAATTTTTTATTCTATTTTCAGAGCCTGTTTCGATTAGTTTATTTTAAGTGTTGAAAACAATTGATTTTAAATTAAAATTATAAAAATAAGTCAAAAGTCATAAATTAATAACTTATGACTCATAAATCAAAAACCAATCTAAATAGGCTCTTAACTACATAAATTTTATAACTTATTTTAGATAATATATTTTATTTTTAAAAAAAATATTCTAAAATTTCATACTAATAAAATATCATCACCAGTTGAGAATTGAGATAATAATTAATGAAAATAAATAAAATAAACTTAAAGAAGATAAGAGCCGCCACCAAATTATACGTTTCCGGTCATGGTGCTCAACATTTGATTTTTGTCACAAATTAAAGTCGTCATACGTCACAACCACTAACGATTCAGTCATGTCTGCTCCGTTAAAATTGAGTGATTTTTTGAGAAAAAAAAAGTTGAAATGACGATCTGAGATATTCTGGCTATAAATACCTTTAACTTTACCACTTGTTCCCCATCATGACCTTTTCCTACAACACTAAAATGAGGCATTTTGAATTCATAATTTTTTCTTTACTATTTTCTCTACTTTTGCTGACTGCCTCGGCAGAGCAATGTGGTGTGCAGGCAGGAGGTGCGCTTTGTGCCGCGGGACTCTGTTGCAGCAAATTTGGCTGGTGTGGTTACACTGATGCCCATTGTGCTCCCGGCTATTGTCAGAGCCAGTGTCGTGACAGCCCCGGTCCTATTGGGGACCTTGGCGGTGTCATCTCAAATTCCATGTTTGATCAGATGCTTAATCATCGCAACGATAATGCTTGTCAAGGAAAGAATAATTTCTATAGTTACAATGCCTTTATCACTGCTGCGAAGTCTTTTCCTGGCTTTGGCACCACTGGTGATACTATTGCCCGTAAAAGGGAAATTGCTGCTTTCTTTGCCCAAACCTCCCATGAAACTACTGGTACGTCAATTTGAATTTGATAAATTCAATATTTAAATCGAATAATTATAATTTTATTGTGAGTCAAACTTTTCAGTAATAATAATTGATTATTTACCCGTTTATATATATATATATATATATATATATATATATATATATATATATATATATAGGAGGGTGGCCTACGGCACCAGATGGACCATATGCATGGGGTTACTGCTTTCTTAGAGAACAAGGTAGCCCGGGCGACTACTGTACACCAAGTAGTCAATGGCCTTGTGCTCCTGGAAGGAAATATTTTGGACGAGGCCCAATTCAAATTTCACAGTAAGCTAGATTAATCTATTTGTCCTGTGGTAAAATTTGATGAACTTGTAATGTCTAATTATGTGTATTTTGACATTAATAATCATAGCAACTACAACTATGGGCCATGTGGAAGAGCCATTGGAGTGGATCTTTTAAACAATCCTGATTTAGTAGCCACGGACTCAGTCATCTCATTCAAATCAGCCATTTGGTTCTGGATGACCCCTCAATCACCAAAGCCTTCTTGTCATGATGTCATCACTGGAAAATGGCAACCATCCAATGCTGACCAAGCAGCTAATCGCCTCCCTGGATTCGGTGTCATCACTAACATCATCAATGGTGGCATGGAATGTGGTCATGGGAATAATAATAGGGTCCAAGATCGAATTGGATTTTACAGGAGATATTGCGAAATTCTTGGAGTTAGTCCTGGTAACAATCTCGATTGTGGCAACCAGCGGTCCTTTGGAAACGGACTCTTAGTCGATACTATGTAACAACTTCATCGCCTGTTTTGTTGTATTCTCTTGCAACATATAATGTCTCAGCTATAATTGCTTGTAATAATAAACAAAGACACTTACCTCCAAAAGTTCAATCTTCGAAATCAAATCAATGTGTATATGCTTACAACTCATTTAATAATTGTTTATTGTAGGAATCGTTGTTTTGTAATAACAGTTAAATTTATAAATAGAGTTAAATGATGAAATAAGAACAAATTGAAGAATGCAAACTACTTAAAAAAAACAAAGGAGATGTTGTTCAACGAAAGTGGTGTCGTAGTTCAACAAATGTATAAGAGAGGCACGCCTGCTTTTAGCTCGCGCGCTCTTGCTTTTTTAATTTATTTATTTATTTATTTTGATTGAGTCAATTATTTATCAAAAATAACCTTTCTATCTTTCAAATGTGTCTTACTTATTTTATGTGTTTGGTATATAAGCAAAATTTATTATTTCAAAGATATTTATACGTATTCCAAGTAAAATTCATTTAAAGAGTGAGAGGAGACGATCAACGTAGTGAAACTTATTCTTTTACTCTCACTAACAAAATTGTTTTTCACATACTTAAAACTTTTCTTAGATAAAACAAAAAATCAATAAGTTTGACTAACAAACAAAATTTTAAAAAATGTTTGACTTGATTTTTCCAAATACAGAGACGTGAAACACTTTCTTTTCAACTACTCATATCAATTATTTAAGCATCTTTGGAAAGTGTAAACTCTGCAAAATAATAAAAGTTGGTCAGAAGTGGAAGTTTGGCTTAATGATCCTTTTCTTTAAAAGGAAGAGTACGTTTCTATTATCGGATTAATTAAAAGGAAAATTACGTGGATAGTTAAGTATATACTAATTAATTACTTAATATAATTATAGTTTGTATTGATTATAATTCGTGATTAATCGTTAACCATATATTTACAATTATCTGATACATATACAAATACAATTCGTCTCTCTCCACTCTCTGTCCTCTCTTGATCACCTCTCTCCTCCCTCTCTCAGTCTCACTCGCCTCTCTTCTCTCTCTAATATATTGCTACGAATTGTAATTACCAAACTATATATAAAGAGCATAATTAAATTTATTTTAGTGGCTATTTGCAAATTTTCCTCTCAATTGAACGGAAGAAGTCAAATATATTCTTAGGGGCCGTTTGGTTACTGGTTAGAGTTATGCAGGGTTTAATTATGTAGGTATTAGTTATGCTGGGTTTAATTATGTAGGTATTAGTTATGCAGGGTTAATTATGTAAGTATTAGTTATGCAGGGTTTAATTATGTAGGTATTAGTTATGCAGGGTTTAACTATGTAGGTATTAGTTATGCAGGGTTTAACTATGTAAGTGTTAGTTATGCAGGGTTTAATTATGCATGGTTTAGTTATGCATGTATTAGTTATGCAATGTTTAGTTATGTAAGTATTAGTTATGCGAGTATTATTTAGTTATGTAGAGATTACATTACATGAATTATTAACTATTGAATATTGATTTTAATATAAATTAATATATATTATTTACAAATAAAATAAGTAAGCAAATAGTATAAACTCTCCCTTAAAAAAAAAATAAAGGAATTTTCTCTATACTTAACTAGGAATTTTGTGTTTTTTCTTTCTTTGTTTTTTTAATGTTTAAAGCTAATAAAAATAAAATATTATTAATATATTTCAAATAGTACATTATACTATCCTATTTTATATAATGTAAATGTCTATCAATATGATGCATGCGTTGTTTGTACATTTTTAGTATACCAAATATATAAATTATATATAAATTCACACTTTAAATAAAAAATTAATACATGATAATTAAATATGTGGATATATTTAGTAATATATAATGCGAATATATAATAAGCATATGCGCTATCAAAATTATACATTCCTATTCATAATATCAATAAATATTTATATTTATATTTTAAATGAAAACAAATAAAAAGCCATTTGTATACGAAAAGAAAAGAAATATGAAACAAAAATAGTTGGGAAAATAGAATAGTTATGTAAAGTTTTTAATAAAAAAAGATTTAAAAATAAATTAATAGGGATAAATGTGTAATTTATCTTTTTAAAACATGTATAACTAATACCTACATAACTTATTCCACTTTCTATCCTGCATAACTTATACTTAGATTCCCTCATAAGTTATGTAGGTATTAATTATGTAGGATTACAAAAAACCCAACCAAACATCATATAAAATTAATACATAAATAACTTTTATACAATATTTAGAAGTTATCAACCAAATATAGTACAAATCATGTTGACTTTTCAACCTAATAAAAAACTTTTACCAAACATTGTAAAACTAATACAATGTTTTATACATGAATAATATGTCCTCTTATACCGTAATCAAACGACCCCTTATTGTACTCTAATTTTATTTTATTTTGACATTAAATTTAAGCTTCCCTATTTAAAAGAACTTGATACTCTCTCCATTCGATTTTATATCATATAATTTTATTTGACACACAATTTAAGGATTTTTTTTTTTTTTGGTAATAAATGGTCTAAATAAGAGATAAATGTTGACTATGAATAATATTATAAATGATAAAACGAGTTTTTAATATTAATAAATTATTATTAAATAGGTAAATATAATATATATATATATATATATATATATATATATATATATATATATATATTTTATTTTATTTTTTTTATTTTTTTTATTTTTTTATTTTTTTTATGTATGATTAAAATAAAAATGAATCGAATAAATTAGGGGAGAGAGAGTATAAAATATAAGAAAAATTTATTTGAAAAGTCAGTCCAAATTCCGCCGTCGTTAAAGGACAACAGGACACGTTACATCTGAGGGAATACAATATCACACCGTCCATAGTCTTTATATTTCTCTATTTTGATTTTATTTTTAGTTCGTTTATAAAAAATAATTTTATTTTTAATAATTATTTTGTTTCAACTTTTACATAGCATAGGATATTTAAAATCATAAAACTAGAACATATTTTAATATATTTATATAATTTTTATTTGAAGTTAGTAATATTTAAAGGATCTTTTTTTACTTTATTAAATATTATATCAGATTAAACACAAATAAATAAATAAAAACAAACGAGGTATATTGTCATTTGTCAAAAATATCTGAACAATTTAAAAATGACAATTGATACCTTAACATGGGGAGTAAGATAATTTTAAAAACACCTGCCGTTAACATTACTTTGTCTAAAAAAACCAGCAACTAGGTCTTAAATATATCATATTATATACTAGTGAAATAACGTCAAGAAAAAATCTGGAATAATTATAAGAGCCGCCACTTTTTTTTTTATTTGACCCCCTTAAAATATTATATTTTCTTAATTTTAATTTATGTATTTCAATTTAATTACGCACAAAGTTTTAAAAAGATTTTAAATAAAATTTAAACTAAAATAGATATATTATTTAGAATATTTAATTGAAAGAATTACTTTCAAAAAGTGGTATTCATTTTTCAACATACTAGAGAAAAAGTAAGACAAATTGAGATGATCCTTCTATATTAATTAACGTAATATTTTTTATATTTAATTTTTATTATTTTATATTCAATTAGATGATTTATAATGACGTAGATATCTATTTTAATTTAGATCATATATTTTATAATCTTTATTCTTAAATTTCATACTCAATAATTGCATACATCAGAGGGAAGAGAGTAATTAATGAAAATAAAATATTTTCTCCCTTTTTTTTAGTTGTCATAATTTTGAGAATCAAACAATATGAATTTTGATTAATATTTTTTTAAAAATATTAAAATGAAAAGAATTAGTACAATTTATTGTACTTTTATATATATTTTGAATATATAAAATTTTATTTTTAAAATATCAAATAAATATGATCTAACTTTACTTTAAATAATAGTCAAATTAATTTTCAAAAATATAAGCACAATTAAAAACGAACGGGGATTGAGGGAGTAAAATAAGAAGCTAAAAGCCGCCAGTATATTTACATGTTACCTGTCAGCGTACTCCACTGAATTTAATTCTGGATAAGACAGAGGACTATGAGATTTGTGCCTACTTTATTCAACACCTTACATTTTTTTCACAAATCAAAGTCACAGCTATCAATATTAAACGTGTTTCATTCTTAATTAGAGATTTTAGATTAAGTTTTGAATATGAAATTTTTTTTGTTGGGAGCATTATTTTTGAATGGACCCTGCAAAGCGTAATTCAAATTTAGTCGAAAGTCTAATGTGAACTCTGAATATTAAATTAGAAAACAAAAAAAAGTCACAGCTACTAATAGACAATTCACCTTAGGTCTCCATCACGGCATCTTCCTTCTTCTTACCTATAAATAGCTTCCATTTTACAAATTGTTTCCCATCAACTAATTTTACTAGTTATTACTACATCAAAATGAGGCTTTCTGAATTCACTACTCTTTTCTTACTATTTTCTGTGCTTTTGCTGTCTGCCTCGGCAGAGCAATGTGGTTCACAGGCTGGAGGCGCACTTTGTGCCTCGGGACTCTGTTGCAGCAAATTCGGCTGGTGTGGTGACACTAATGATTATTGTGGTCCTGGTAATTGTCAGAGTCAGTGTCCTGGCGGCCCCGGTCCTTCAGGGGACCTTGGCGGTGTCATCTCAAATTCCATGTTTGATCAGATGCTTAATCATCGCAATGATAATGCTTGCCAAGGAAAGGGTAATTTCTATAGTTACAATTCCTTCATCAGTGCTGCTGGGTCTTTTCCTGGATTTGGTACTACCGGTGATATCACTGCCCGTAAAAGGGAAATTGCTGCTTTCTTTGCCCAAACTTCCCATGAAACTACTGGTACATCGATTTGAATTTGATAAATTCAATATTTAGATCGAACAATTATAATATCCTTGTGATTAATTATGTACCTGTTTATATATATATAGGAGGATGGCCTACGGCACCAGATGGACCATACGCATGGGGTTACTGTTTCCTTAGAGAACAAGGTAGCCCGGGTGATTACTGTACACCAAGTAGTCAATGGCCTTGTGCTCCTGGAAGGAAATATTTCGGACGAGGCCCAATCCAAATTTCACAGTAAGCTTATATATATAATACTCAATCATTTTCATTGACTATAGAGCTAGACAAAAAACTCTTTTTTTCCGTTACAACAAGTTAAAATATATTAATGTGATGAGGTCTAATTACGTGTATTTTGACATATACAATCAGCAACTACAACTATGGGCCATGTGGAAGAGCCATCGGAGTGGACCTTTTAAACAATCCTGATTTAGTAGCCACAGACTCAGTCATCTCATTCAAATCAGCTATTTGGTTCTGGATGACCCCTCAATCGCCAAAGCCTTCTTGCCATGATGTCATCACCGGAAGATGGCAACCATCTGGTGTTGACCAAGCAGCTAATCGCGTCCCTGGATTCGGTGTAATCACAAACATCATCAATGGTGGCTTAGAATGTGGTCATGGCAGTGACAGCAGGGTCCAGGACCGAATTGGATTTTACAGGAGGTATTGCGGAATTCTTGGAGTTAGCCCAGGTGACAATCTTGATTGTGGCAATCAGAGGTCTTTTGGAAACGGACTCTTAGTCGATACTATGTAATGATCGACTTCTATCATATAAGGCCCCAACTATAAATAAATTTATGTATGTACGAAATTGTATGAATTGTGATTGTAATATGATGGGACCACGACTTATAATTGTTTGTTTTTATAATAAACAAAGACTATTGTTCTTCTTCTAATGTTGTGACGGGTCATGCTAATTAGCATTATGGAAACAGGTTAACAATCGAGCCATTTCATTACATTATTTAGGAAAGCACTTAAGTTATAATCTAACCTTATTATAATAGGTCAGTTAACATTATTTTCTAAAAGATTATCAATCAGTATTTTAACATTGAATAGAGTTATCTGGCATTATCTGTTAAATAGTAATCTGATTGTATAAATATTTTATACATCTTTAATTCACACCACAACCTAGCTCCTCTTTAGTTTTCTAATAATGTTTGTAAATTGTTAAGTAAAGAACTATTGAGCTGAATATTGGTGGTGTGTTGATGCTATATATTGGATGGATTTAGATGTGACAAGTCAATTAGTGAGTAAAAGATAACCCAAGAATTATGCCTAATCAAGTGAGCTCATATATGAAGGGGCTAGTCCATATGCTGGTTTTCATTTACTTAAGTGCCTTTCCATTTTTCCTTTTACACTTGAGTCATTTAATCAACACAGATACAATGTATCTCAATGAAGTCCATCAATCAACCTCAAATTTTTCCACAAGCATTACTTTTTCCCTTAAGAAGTTACAACTTTGAAAGTCAAATCAGTGTGCATGTGGTTACAACACATTTGGTAACATAAAATTTGTGCAAATGATTTTGTGTTTTAATTCCTTGAATCATCATCTCCACAATATCTAAGTAGCTGTGACAAAATAGTTTGTTTTCTCAGTAGTACCTGCGCCTTTTGTTCTATTGATAACTTGAACCCAGCTACAGTGGGACTGGGATACGACCAAGACTCCTATGGGAGACAGTAGTGGGGAATTTTCTACAAAACGTAAAGAATGTTTATTATTATCCGAGCAACTCCTGTTACTAATAATAATAATTATTGGAACCTCAATATTTTTGGGTCCAAAGAATATTATTAAGTTCATGTGGTTTGGCAATCAAGGAAATCATTTCATTGAAAGAGTTTTGAGGTTAGAAGTTGAGTTAATGTGTAACTATGAAAACCAATAATCATTAGACTCTTGTTGGTTCAAATGACGCCAAAGGAATTGATAAATAGTGAAAAAGCACTTTTAGACGTTGAGGTTAATTTTATAAAAAGTTATGTGTTTAGATAAAAATATTAAAACTAAAAGGAACTAGATTTGTTTTGATAAAAGAATTATGATAAAACACTTTTTCAATTAAAATGAGTCACAAAGATGGTTATGGCTGATTTTGGTTTATGCACTTTAAATATTACCAAACACGTAAATAAATCAAAAAGTATTTATACACTATTTAAACTAGCTTATAATAATAACATTAGCCAATTATTTTAATACAGAGACGTGAAGGACTTCTATAGAATTGATCAAATTATAATATATATATATAGAGAGAGAGAATTGATCAAACCAATTATTTAAGCATCTTAGGAAAGTCATAAACTCTATATAATAGTCTCTGTTCCATGTTTATGACATTTTTTTTGTTTTTTTGGAGAATCAAATAACGTAAATTTTGATTAATATATTGAAATATTTTTTTTGTCATACTAACATAAAAATAATTGTAACTTATAATATTTTTTATATAATTTTTTAAACAAATAAGTTTTAATCTTAAAATATTAAATTAATATAATTGAATGTAATTTTAAAATTAACTAATTAACTCACGCAATAATCCTTCTTTATAATTTGATGCGAATGAAAGAGTGCCTTTTTAATATTGGATTAAATAAATAACATATGATGTTGGTGTTGCTTTCTCTAGAGACAAGCTACTTAAAAACTTTTTAATATTGGATTAAACTAAAAACATATGAAATTTATTAATTTTCTCGATTAGATCTGCTCATGCCGTGTAAAATTTATTACAAAATAAAAGCATTTGAAAAATCTGGAAAGTCAAAAGCCGCCACTATTTTTTAATTTCCTTTCTGGCTTTCCCCTGGAAATTATATACTGTCAAAAAACTGAAACATTAATAGTTAATAAAAATAAAATAAGAAGCTAATAGCCGCCACTTATTTATTTATTCATTTTTATTTATCAAACTATCTTAAAAATAAATTTTCTCTTTTTTTTTTTTTTTAATTTATTAAGAAAAGATTTAAAAAAATCTTTATGTTATTTTACTAGTAAAAATCAATTAATAAAAACAAAATATTAAAATAATCATATCAATCGTTATATTATAATGATGAATGTATCGAGTTTAAATATGACAAATAAAAGTAAACTGAGCGGATATTTCTTTGATCCGGATAATAGCCGCCGCTTAGTATACGTGATGACACGGATAAAACAGAGAACAATGAGAAATTGAGAATTGTGTCTTGTTTAGTCAACAACTGCTTTGTCACCTTCCTTACCTATAAATACCTTCTACTTCACCACTTTCTTCCTATCACTTTTTACTACTTCCATTAAAATGAGACTTTCTGAATTCACAGCTTTTTCTTTGCTGTTTACTCTCTTATTACTAACTGCCTCGGCAGAGCAATGTGGTAGGCAGGCAGGAGGTGCCCGTTGCGCCGCGGGACTCTGTTGCAGCAATTTCGGTTGGTGTGGTAACACTAATGACTATTGTGGTCCTGGCAAGTGTCAAAGCCAGTGTCCTTCTGGTCCTTCTCCCAAACCACCTACCCCTGGCCCCGGTCCTTCTGGTGGAGACATAGGCGGCGTCATCTCAAATTCCATGTTTGATCAGATGCTTAAGCATCGCAATGATAATGCTTGTCAAGGAAAGAACAATTTCTATAGTTACAATGCCTTTATTAATGCTGCCAGGTCTTTCGGTGGCTTTGGCACTACTGGTGATACCACTGCCCGAAAAAGGGAAATTGCTGCTTTCTTTGCCCAAACCTCCCATGAAACTACTGGTATGTCGATTTGAATTTGATGGATTCAACTTTTCAATTGAGATCTAATATAATTGATTATGTACTTATTGATATATAGGAGGATGGCCTTCAGCACCAGATGGACCATACGCATGGGGTTACTGCTTCCTTAGAGAACAAGGTAGCCCGGGCGATTACTGTACACCAAGTGGTCAATGGCCTTGTGCTCCTGGAAGGAAATATTTCGGACGAGGCCCCATCCAAATTTCACAGTAAGTTACAATAATTTTAGCAGAGTCATGTTAAAGAATTTAAGGGGAATTATTTGTTATGAATTTTGTTGGGTCTAATTATGTGAATTTTGACATTAATTAACACAGCAACTACAACTATGGGCCATGTGGAAGAGCCATCGGAGTGGACCTTTTAAACAATCCTGATTTAGTAGCCACAGATCCAGTCATCTCATTCAAATCAGCTATCTGGTTCTGGATGACCCCTCAATCACCAAAGCCTTCTTGCCACGATGTCATCACTGGAAGATGGCAACCATCTGGCGCTGACAGAGCAGCCAATCGCCTCCCTGGATTTGGTGTCATCACAAACATCATCAATGGTGGCCTAGAATGTGGTCGTGGCAGTGACAGCAGGGTCCAGGATCGAATTGGGTTCTACAGGAGGTATTGCGGAATTCTTGGAGTTAGTCCAGGTGACAATCTTGATTGTGGCAACCAAAGGTCTTTTGGAAACGGACTCTTAGTCGATACTATGTAATGACTTCATCATCTGTTTGTTGTATTCTCTTGTTACAATGCAGGGCCTAGAATGAATAGATTTACTTATGTAATTGTGTTGTAATATGATGGAACCACGACTTATAATCGTTTTTCATTTTAATAAACAGAGACTTTGTCCACGATAGTGGATGGTTCTACTTCTACAGTTGTGACTTATGACAGGTAGTTGGTTCAATTCAAATCCAGATAAATACTGACTAGTCAATCGAGCAATCTCATTATTTAGAAAAAGGATTTAAGTTACTATGGGCTCACCTACCCACTCGACTTTTAATTACAAATAATCAAGATTTTCTATCATTGACAAAGTTCATCACATACAAATAGGGCAAATTGGTTGAATACCAAACAAACATGTCTGACTAATCCAAATTCGTATTGAAAGAAAAATGGATTACGACACATTTTGACCTTAACAGACCTCCTACAGCTTTTAATTGCACGTATTACATGTTAATCTCAGTCATTTGATGAGACAACTTCTCTTCTAAGTTTTATGAGATTTAAGTGAATGAAAACCTTTCTAGATGATACATATTCTTTTAAAAGGAAAATTACGCGTACAAAGCAAATATATACAAGTTAATTACTTAACATAACTATAGTTTGTCTTAATTACAATTCACAACCTACTTTTAGTTATAATTACGCGGCTCAACTTTTTAGTTTTGTATAATTCGGAATTTGTATAACTTTTATATAATTCAGAATTTGTATAATATAATTTGTATAACTTTTGTATAATTCGGAATTTGTATAATATAATTTGTATAACTGTTTACACTTCTGATGTTTGTAATTATATAAATTCGTTATTTTGAGTTTATATAAAATTAACTAAATTATACAAATGTACCCGCGAATTATACAAACTTGCGAATTATATGAATCCGCAAATCATACAAACGAGACAGCTTAAACTGTAGCTACAACCCATACTATAGCTATAGAACATAATTAAATTTATTAGAGTAACTATTTGCGAAAGTTCCTCATTTTTTAAATGAGTGGAAAGAAAGAACTTTGAACCTCAAAAATTAGGCATCCAAGGTACAGCCACCGTCTCTGATTTTGAGTATTGCATTTTTGGGACCAAACTGTATCATCATACTAGGGATTAAAGCTATCAACTGCAAAAGATATACATGGAAAATCACTGTTAAGGTGGTGCAATTGCTTATACATCTTGTGAATCATAAGAAGACACAGAATTTGCTATTATTTACAAGTAATGCTTGAGTCATACTAGACATCCTAAGAAACTATTTCAGCAACGTGAAATATAGTTAATTAATGTGCATTTTGGCATTGATAGAAATAAGGTAGCTCTTTATTTGTCTACCTATCAAAAATTCTTTAGTATAGTGCTTACCCAAGCAAGGCCGACGCAGAACAAGTTGAATCCAGGATAATTGAATGGAGCCTTCTCAGATAAAAATAGATCTACATACCAGGAAAGAAAATACAGTTAATTTGACATTCAGATCCTACAAAGCCAGTGTGCTATTGCCAGCAAATCCAGGATTTTCACTAAGGGGGTCCGAAAATAAAATAAAATGTAGTATTTGAGATTTGAATTTGGAAGCTCAAGGTAAATTTTGAATCCCATCAACCACTAAGATGACATCTACTCTTATGTTCAAGATGTTTGAAATCTATATATATATATATATATACCTTATATACCGTGTAATCTTTTTTGCTGAGCCACACAAAACTTTGACCATGAAAAATATTTGAAGGTTCAACTTACCTGTTAGAGGAGTATATATTAATGGAGAAAGAATATTGCCAAATGAGCTTATGCCTGCAATGCACCCTTGAGCAATTCCCTATCACATTAACAGAGAATTAATGTAATAGAAAATACTGATCCAACACATAAGTAAATTAAAATTAAGGTAGAAGATCAGCAACATCTAAATTGTTCACCTGTTCATTTGGCCCAACTTGTTTTGAAACAATGCTTTGTAACTACATTTTACAACACATGATCAGATCAAATAATCAACAGAACCAAAAAAAAGTGTTTAATCTTCCACAGCAGGTCTTGTAAGGAAGGCAATGATAGGTGTTATAGAATATAATAGGTGTAAATACTATATCTTCCATATGGCTAACTTAATTATAGGAGCAGATTCTTAGTTGATATCCTTGATTTACTTTGATTAGTTTCCTTTCATAGAAGCATATGTATTTGTATAAGTATCTTGTCTTGATGAAAAAAGAGAAACAAGTCATTCTCCATATAATATAAGTTACATGGTATTAGAGCAGCTGTCTAAGCTGGGATTTTGGCTTTGCTAGAAGTCACTGTGACTTCGCTGGAAGCTATTGTGGCTTCGGGGAAGTAGTTGAGAGCTCTATCTTTCACCTTTGAATCTGGACACCATTTCTGTGTTAGAGAAATTGATTGTCTAGGTGTACTGAATCCATTTTGTAGCACCTGGGTTCGGATTGAAACTCTGAAATCTGATGCTAATTATCTGCCTTTCTCGAGTGAAGCTGGTGCTTCAAAATTCTAGAAATTCAAGAAGGGTGCTAAGAATATTTGTTGGAGATCTGGCTGTTTCGATAAGGTTATTTTGTCGGAACTCGAAACCTTGAAACGCAGTATCAAAGAAGACGACCTATCACCATCCTTCTATTTTTTGGGTTGCTGTCCAGAAAATATGTTGGCTTCTCAGACATTACTGCCTTTTCCGGTCAACATCCCCTTCGTTTCTATTTTTTCGGCCAGAGTGGTCTTGGAGTGGTCAGATCTGGTTAGTCATTTTATTTTGGTGTTTGTATTGTCTTTTTTTTGAAGGACTAGTTTTTGGAACGTGGGATGCACGTTTATCCCCTATTATTTCTATAAATTTTGTACATGCCTAATTTTATATCTTCAAACTCACGTTTCCAAAGACTTTTATTTTTATAAAATTTGTAACATGCCAAATTTAATGTATTATTCTACTAAGTATGTGTTTTGCAAACACGAAAATATCATCTAATTTTAACACAATTTTAGTTATTACTCTCACAATTTCTTTTTTTTAGTTGTCATATTGCGCTTTTTGAGAGTCAATTTGACTAATTTTTAAAGTTAATTTAGATTACACTAATTTGATATTTTGAAATAAGAATTTAGATATTCAAAAACTATACAAAAAGTACTATAAATTGCAATTTTTTCATATCAATATATATGATTAAAAAATATATATGAAAATGTTAGTTAAAATTTATATCGTTTGACTATTAAAGAGAAAATAGTAACAGCTACAAAAGAATGGAGGGAGTAGTTCACGAAATAGGAAATGTTGAACTATGTAAAACTAACTAAGATGGCATAACATCTAACATTATCGGAGTTACTGACATAGAATTAGCGTTGATACTTATAATATTAAAAAAATGATTAAAACACCTAAATAGGACTAACTTACTTTTTACCAACTAAAAAAGGCACATAGGATGCACCACATTCGAGGCAACCATGTTATTCCCAAGTATACATGTCCAGTAACTTCAATATCTTTAGAATGTGATACATAATCTTTAGGTTTATTCAAAAGTATGTAATTTTATTTTGGTTAAAATATGCAACAAAAAAATAACAAAAAACTTCATTTCATACAACAAATACCTTTTCAAGAAGCAGCATATATTAGGCAACCATGATTACATCTCCATGCCGGTTCACTACTAAATCATCAAAAACTCAATTATGCTAAATCATGATTATAACTTCTAAACTCTTCGTGTATGGAGAAATGAATGAAGAGGTTGAGTATATTTTATTAGGAAAATAAATCCTTGATTGATTACATGTACATTGATATTTCAAAAGTTAATATTGCAATAAAGATCGGAAGATGAAGCAATTCAAAATTGACATTAAATAAACATAATTAAGTACTAAAAAAGTGATACAAAGTTCAAGAAATAGTAAATACACATTATTAAGTCTATGGAAATTCAATATACACGTTTCACGAACTATAAGGAGAAGCCTAAACATTCAAGTTATTCATATACTAATGACATACGGTTAAATGTATATAGTCTCTTACTATTAACTGATTTATTAATTGTATGAATAGTATTACTACAACTTTTGGGTTTTCTAGTGTTGTATACTATAATATTATATAATTACTATCTAAATATAATTAAATAAATATTTTATAACATTTTAATTTAGAGTAGCTTTTTTAAATGGCATTATTGTAGTAACTCAATTTTATAGGGATATTTTGGTATTTCAACTTTCAACTTTTTTTGTTCCCACTTATAGTAATATATGATTATAGTCTGTTTGGGACTTGTTGGTTTCTCCACCAATTCAGTTTGGTACCGAAAGCATTTTGTTGGGAATATGACTGACTGAAATCAGGGAACCTTATAAAATGATTTTGATTTTGGCAAAGGAGTTTGCTGAATTCTCTCGATATCAGAAATTATTCAAGGAATCCACTTCAGTTAATGCCTTTACTGAATTAGATAAAACATGTCTTATCACCTCTTCAAATAAATGGGTGATTGATTCAGGTGCCTCAAATCACATGACCGGTAATCCTAACATTTTTACTAGTTTTCAGTCACACAAATCTCCCTCTCCGGTTATTGTAGCCGATGGATGAACTTGTAACAATGTTGGATATAAGACCGTTAAACCAACCTCCACTATTACCTTGTCATTATATTAAGTCAACCAAAGTTTGCCTTCAATTTGATTTTTGTTAGCAAAGTTACCAGAGACTTAATTGTTATATTTCGTTCTTTTCGGATCATTGTTTGTTTCGTGATCTTAAGACGAATCAGATTATTGGTAAAGGACATGTATCTGACGATCTCTATATTTTGGATGAATGGGGGCCTCAGTTTGTTGCCTGCTCTAGTGTTGTGTCTCCATTTGAAGCACATTGTCGATTGAGGCATCCTTCTCTACCCTTGCTAAAGAAGCTTTGTCCGCAATTCTAGAATATTTCTTCATTAGAATGTAAGTCATGTCGATTTGCAAAACATCATCGCAACTCATTAAATCCAAGGTTTAATAAGTGGGCTGAGTCAGCTTTTGAGTTGGTTCATTATGATGTTTGGGGACCATGCCTTGTCATTTCCAAAACCGGGCATAAGTATTTTATTACTTTTGTGGATGATTTTTCACGTATGACTTGGATTTATTTTATGAAAAGTCGCTCAGCAGTGTTTACTGACTTTTGTGCCTTCTATGTTGAACTTAAAACATAATTCAATGCTTTGGTATGTATTCTAAGGAGTGACAATGCTAAAGAATATATGTCAGAATCATTTCAATCATACGTGAGACAACATGGCATTCTCCACCAGTCTTCATATGTTGATACACCCTCTTAAAATGGAGTTTCTTAGAGGAAGAATATGCATCTACTTGAGATAACTCGGGCACTTTTGTTCCAAATGAGGGTTCCTAAACAGTTTTGGGTAGATGCAGTCTCTACAACTTATTTTCTGATTAATCGTATGCCATCCAATGTTCTTGCTGGTAATGTGCCTTATAGTGTTCTGTTTCCAAACAAGTCACTATTTCCAGTAGAACTTAAGGTGTTTGGAAGCACTTGTTATGTTCGAGATGGTCGACCATCTGTCACTAAGTTGGATCCAAAGGCATCGAAGTACGTTTTTTGGGGCTATTCTCGTCTTCAGAAGGGGTATCAATGTTATTCTGCTGAACTTGGCAAATATTTGGTATCAACTGATGTGGTATTTTCAGAGACTATACCTTTCTTTTATGCACCTCCCATTTCTACAAGTCAAGGGAGGAAGATGAGTAGTTAGTCTATGAGGTCACCCGTGTTTTGACAGAAGAATCAAATATCGTCCCTCCATCTCTCAGATCATCTATTGAGGATCAATCGAGTACTGTACCGTTAACTCTTGCACCATCTACGATTGTAAGACCTCCGGTTGTACAAGTTTACTCGAGGAGGCGAGAGGCCAATGATACATGTCCCACACCAGTCCCTTTGTCATCATATCCTCATTCGTTTGATCTTCCAGAAAATCTTGATCTCCCTATTACTATTCGCAAAGGTACACATAGTTGCAAATCTGCATAATACATTGCTAATTTTGTTTCCTATGGTCATTTATCCTCTATGTCTAGATCTTTGATTGTTTCTCTAGACTCTATCGTTGTTCCTAAGACAGTTAAGGAAGCCTTGAGTCACACTGGACGGTATAATGCAATGCTTGAGGAGATACATTCACCAGATGAGAATCACACTTGGGACTTGGTGGATTTACCAAAAGAAAAGAAGGCAGTGGGATGCAAATGGGTCTTTGCGGTCAAAGTTAATCCAGAAGGCTCTGTGGCTAGACTTAAGGCTCGAGTAGTGGCTAAAGGATATACTTATACTTTATGGGGTGGATTATTCAAACACATTTTCTCCAGTGGCTAAACTCACTTTTGTTCGCTTATTTATTTCCTTAGCTGCATCTAAGAATTGGTCGTTGCACCAGCTAGATATCAAGAATGCATTTTTTCATGGTGATATCCAAGAAGAAGTGTATATGGAGCAACCACCTGGGTTTATTGCTCAGAGGGAGTATGGGAAAGTTTGTCACCTAAAGAAATCCTTGTATGGTTTGAAACAAAGCCTTCGTGCTTGGTTTGGCAAATTCAGTGAAGTAGTTCAGGAATTTGGGCTGAAAAAGAGCATGTGTGATCACTTCATCTTTTATAAACAATCAACAATTGACATTATTCTTCTTGTGGTATATGTTGATGACATTATTGTTACAGGAAGTGATTATTCGGGGATCTTTTCACTTAAGTCATTCTTGCATACTAAATTCCACACAAAAGATTTGGGACAGCTAAAATATTTTTTGGGAATAAAAGTAACTAGAAGCAAGAAGGGAATCTTTCTATCTCAGAGAAAGTATATCCTTGACCTACTTGTGGAAACCAGCCAAACCTTGTAGTACTCCAATGGTCCCTAATATGCATCTAACCCGAGATGATGACAACCTCTTTGATGATCCAGAGAGATATAAGAGGTTAGTAGGGAAATTAAACTATCTCACTGTAACTCATCTAGATATTGCTTTTGCAGTGAGTGTTGTTAGCCAATTCATGTCTGCACCTACAATCAAACATTGGGAAGTCTTGGAACAGATCTTATGCTACTTGAAAAGATCCCCTGGACTTGGCATTTTATATGGTAACCACTGACATACTTACGTTGAGTGCTTTGCTGATGCTGATTGGGCTGGATGTAAAACCAATAGACAATATACTACTGGTTATTGTGTGTTTGTTGGTGGTAATTTGGTGTCATGGAGAAGTAAGAAACAAGGTGTTGAATCCCGATCCAGTGCAAACTATGAGTATAGAGCTATGGCGTAGTCCACATGTGAGATCATGTGGATACATCACATAGTGACATAAATTGGAATAAGACATTTTACACCAGCAAAACTCGGGTGTGATAATCAAGCTGCTCTTCATATTGCCTCAAATCATGTGTATCACGAAAGAACAAAGCATATCAAGGCAGATTGTCACTTAATTCGTGAGAAGATCCAAGATAACTTGATTTCCACCGGTTATGTAAAGACAGGAGAGCAACTAGCTGATTTGTTAACAAAGACATTAAATGGAGCTTGGGTCAATTATCTTTGTGACAAGCTGGGCATAATCAACATCTATGCTCCAGCTTGAGGGGGAGTGTTATAGAATATAATAGGTGTAAATATTATATCTCCCATATATAGCTAACTTAATTATAGGAGCAGATTCTTAGTTGATATCCTTGATTTTGATTAGTTTCCTTTCATAGAAGCATATGTATTTGTATAAGTATCTTGTCTTGATGAATAAAGAGAAACAAGTCATTCTCCATATAATATAAGTTACAATAGGCAACAAATTAGCAACATAAGGAGCCTGAGACACGAACGTGAAATGTATTTGGGAAATAAAAACATCAAATATCTTTAAATTTGAAATATACTAATGAAAAATCAGACATTGTGTTCAAGTGTTTGAAAGATTAAACTTACCCATACTGCCCATGCAATGCTAACAATCAGCATCTATAGAATAATAAGAACTTACTCAGTAAGTTATTACAAGTGCATACAGAAAATAGAAAAATAGAGAAGTTTGAAGAAGCACATACACTTATAAATCCAGCGATGCAGGATAAGGAGAGAATTGCCTCCTCTCCTGTAATAGGAGCCAATCGAGGCATCAAGAATAACTGCACCAAAATTTGACAAGAGGTATCACTTGGAGCAGTACTAAATGATAACAACATACCCAGTGTGAATTCACAAGTACTAAGGTAAGGGAAAGGAAGGGTGTATGTAGAGGTTATCACTATCTTGTGTGAGATAGAGAGGTTGTTTCCAATAGACCCTCAGCTGAAGAAAAAATGTATTCATAACCGTGTTTGACAGTAAAAACAGACTACATGATAATCATCAACAAGATATGGTTTCTGCTCAACAACACCATTTGTCAATAATCGATCACTTGATATATATATAAGTTAGACTATTATTTGGTATTGATATTTATGTATTTGGATGATACAACAGTAGCTCATTCATTGGATTAAAATATCATGGTTTAGCTTACTTTGCATTTGCTTATGGTTTGATAGTACTAGTTCATAACCAGTTTGTTTTCTTTCTATCATAGATGTAAAATCCTGGTTGGAACTACCTTTAAAACTGATCAGACTTGGAGAAAAGCTCTCAACACCTCTTTTCATTTTCTTATATTTTTTGATTATGTTGAATGATTTGATACCCCATTCATGTTCATATACCTTTAACTGGTCAACATTTTTATTTGTGAATATATGTTCTATGTCCCTTTCATGTCTGCTGGAAGTTTCTTTAGCCATGTCAAATTTTTTCTGTTTTACACCAAGTATTATTCTTGCTAATCGTCATAAGTATGAATAATCTATGCCCTCTTTGCATTTTGATGTGCAAACAACAGAATTTAAGGCCTAAACTCTGTTGGCAGGTAAAAATTGGCTGAAGCCCATAAATGCAAGGGAAGCTAAAGGGCAGAGAGTGAATTTTGGGGACTCAAAAGTCCAAATGCAGCAGAATAAGAAATGAGCTGAGATCCAACTATTTTAAAAATAGATTTTCACTTTTAATCTTTAACAAAAGACAAAAAAAAAAATAAAAATTCTTCATGTTATTTTATACTAGTAAACACCAATTAATAGAAATAAACTATTTTCATGATAGATGTATCAAATTCAAATATAACAAGTAAAAGTGAACAGATTGGATATTTCTTTAATTTAGATAACAGCCGCCGGTTAGCAGAGGTGGCCCCAATAAAACAGATACTATTAATGAGAAATTGAGAATTGTGTCTTGTTTAGTCAACATCTGCTTTGTCACCCTCCTTACCTATAAATACCTTCTACTTCACCACTCTCTTCCCATCACTTATTACTACTATTAAAATGAGACTATCTGAATTCACAGCTATTTCTTTACTGTTTTCTCTCTTATGGTTAACTGTCTCGGCTGAACAATGTGGTAGGCAGGCAGGAGGTGGAGGTGCGCGTTGTGCTGCGGGACTCTGTTGCAGCAATTTTGGCTGGTGTGGTTACACTGATGCCCATTGTACTCCCAGCAATTGCCAGAGCCAGTGTCCTTCTCCGAAACTACCTACACCTGGCCCCAGTCCTCCTGTTGGAGACATAGGTGCCGTCATCTCACATTCCATGTTTGATCAGATGCTTAAGCATCGCAACGAAAATTCTTGTCAAGGAAAGAATAATTTCTATAGTTATAATGCCTTTATTAATGCTGCTAGGTCTTTTCGTGGCTTTGGCACTACTGGTTATACCACTACCCGAAAAAGGGAAATTGCTGCTTTCTTTGCCCAAACCTCCCATGAAACTACTGGTACATCGATTTGAAGTTGATGGATTCAACATTTAAGATTGAAGAATTATAATTTCATAATTATGAATCTAAAAATAATATTTGTTGAAATTTTAGTACTAATAATTGATTATGTACCAATTGATAGGAGGATGGCCGTCAGCACCAGATGGACCATATGCATGGGGTTACTGTTTCCTTAGAGAACTAGGTAACCCGGGTTACTACTGTACACCAAGTGGTCAATGGCCTTGTGCTCGTGGAAGGAAATATTTCGGACGAGGCCCCATCCAAATTTCATAGTAAGTTACCATAATTTAATTATTTGTTATGAATTTTGTTGGGTCTACTTACATGAATTTTGACATTAATTAACACAGCAACTACAACTATGGGCAATGTGGAAGAGCCATTGGAGTGGACCTTTTAAACAATCCTGATTTAGTAGCCACAGATCCAGTTATCTCATTCAAATCAGCTATCTGGTTCTGGATGACCCCTCAATCACCAAAGCCTTCTTGCCACAATGTCATCACCGGAAGATGGCAACCATCTGGTGCTGACAGAGCAGCCAATCGCCTCCCTGGATTCGGTGTCATCACAAACATCATCAATGGTGGCCTAGAATGTGGTCGTGGCAGTGACAGCAGGGTCCAGAATCGAATTGGGTTCTACAGGAGATATTGCAAAATTCTTGGAGTTAGCCCAGGCTACAATCTTGATTGTGGCAACCAAAGGTCTTTTGGAAATGGACTCTTAGTCGATTCTATGTAACAACTTTATCATCTGTTTGTTGTAGTCTCTTGCAACAACGCAGGACCCAGCTATGAATAAATTTACTTATGTAATTGTGTTGTAATCGTTTTTCATTTTAATAAACAAAGACTTTGTCCACGACAGTGGATAGTTGTACTTCTACAGTTGTCACTTGTGACAGGTAGTTGGTTCAATTCGAAACCAGATAAATATTGACTAGTCAATCCAGCCATCTCATTATTTAGAAAAGGATTTAAGTTATTATGGGTTCACCTACCCACTCGGCATTTAATTACAAATAATCAAGATTTGCTATCATTGATGAAGTTCATCACATACAAATCGGGCAATTTGGTTGAATACCAAAACAAACATGCCCAAGGCCCGACTAATCCAAATTCGTCTTGAAAGAAAAATGCATTATGACATGTTTTGTCTTTAACAAACCTCCTACAGCTTGTAATTGCACGTATTACTCGTTAATCTCAGTCATTTGATGAGACAACTTCTCTTCTAACTTTTATGAGATTTAAGTGAATGAAAACCTTCCTAGATGATACATACTTTTTAAAATTAGTTGAAAGAAAGAAGAACTTTGAACCTCAAAAATTAGGCATCCAAGGTACGGCCACCGTCTCTGATTTTGAGTCTTGAATTTTTGGTACCAAACTGTATCATCATACTAGGGATTAAAGCTATCAACTGCATAAGATATACATGGAAAATCACTGTTAAGGTGGTGCAAGTGCATCATCATATACTAAAGTACATCTTGTGAATCATAAGAAAACACGGAATTTGGGTATTATTTGAGTCATACTAGACATCCTAAGAAACTATTTCAGCAATGGGAAATATAGTTAATTAATATGCATTTTGGCATTGATAGAAATAAGGTAACTCTTTATTTGTCTACCTATAAAAAATCTTTAGTATAGTGCTTACCCAAGCAAGGCCGACGCAGAACAAGTTGAATCCAGGATAATTGAATGGAGCCTTCTCAGATAAAAATAGATCTGCATACAAGGAAATAAAATATATTTAATTTGACATTCAGATCCTACAAAGCCAGTGTGCTATTGCCGACACATCCAGGATTTTCACTAAGAGGGTTCGAAAAAAAAAAATGTAGTATTTGAGATTTGAATTTGGAACCTCAAAGTAAATTTTGAATCCCGTCAACCGCTAAGCCAACATCTAATCTTATGTTCAAGATGTTTAAAATCTATATATACCAGAATGTTTTTTTAAAATATACATATACCATGTAATTATTTTTGCTAAGCCACACAACTTTGACCATGAAAAATATTTGAAGGTTCAACTTACCTGTTAGAGGAGTATATATTAATGGAGAAAGAATATTGCCAAATGAGCTTATGCCTGCAATGCACCCTTGAGCAATTCCCTATCACATTAACAGAGAATTAATGTAATAGAAAATACTGATCCAACACATAGTACATCAAAATTAAGGTAGAAACCAGCAACATCTAAATTGTTCACCTGCTCATTTGGTCCAACTTGTTTTGAAACAATGCTTTGTAACTACATTTTATAAACACTATCAGCTCAAATAATCAACAGAACCAAAAAAAAAAGTGTTTAATCTTCCTAGAAGTATATAACAAAGAAAACTCACAGCAGGTCTTGTAAGGAAGGCAATGATAGGCAACAAATTAGCAACATAAGGAACCTGAGACGACGGACATGAAATGTATTTGGGAAATAAAAACATCAAATATCTTGAAATTTGAAATATACTATTGAAAAAACAGACAATGTGTTTAGCTGTTTGAAAGATTAAACTTACCCATACTGCCCATGCAATGCTAACAATTAGCATCTGTAGAATAATAAGAACTTTCTCAATAAGTTATTATAAGTGCATACATAAAATAGAAAAATAGAGAAGTTTGAAGAAGCAAATACACTTATAAATCCAGCGATGCAGGATAAGGAGAGAATTGCCTCCTCTCCTGTAATAGGAGCCAACCGAGGCATCAAGAATAACTGCACCAAAATTTAACAAGAGGTATCACTTGGAACAGTACTAAACGATAACAACATACCCAGTGCAGATAGAGAGGTTGTTTCCGATTGACCCAAATGTATTCGAAACCATGTTTGACAACCAGAGTAAAAACAGACTACATAATAATTATGAGCTGAGATCGAATCTGAGATATAACAGACTGAGAATGTGCCCACTTAATCCAGCTATACTCTGTAAAGAGAAGTTAGACTTGAAAACAAACCTGGCCAATTGCTGCTCCAGTGTAGCCAATAAGCATTAAAACAGCAAAGTTATCTTTGTTGTATTGAAGTCGAGCTTTTAAGAAGTACTACAAAATATATAGTGAAACAATAAAATTTAGAAGCTATGAGATAATCATGACTTATACTTGCAATTGACACTTGAAGGGAGCTATAGAATTGTGTACCAAATATGGAGTTTGTTGTCCACCTTCTCCTAGACCATTCAAGATAGCAACCACTGTTGCTAGCGAAAGCGTCACGCTGCACCAAAAAAAGAAAAAAAAAAGGACGATATGATTGGAACTTGTACTTTAGTATGTTCTAATTTAAAGACATAGTTTGAATTTCGAAAGTCAAACAGTTTAATTTTGATCGTGAACTTGATGTTTTGGAGCTTCAACCCAACACTATTTTAGTGTGTGAACAGTGTACACCAAACCAACACCATTTTAGTGTTTGAATAGATTTGGTGTGGTACTATTCATCAACAATAAATCATTTTTTTAACGGAAAAAGGTCAAAATTGCTCCTGAACTATGCGAAATAGATTACTTATACCCTTCATTACATTTTGGGATAAAAAATGCCCCCACCGTTATTCCAAGAGACCACAAGTACCCTCAAGAGTTAGCACCCCAAATTTTTAGTGACGAGGCAATCCAAGTAGGACTAATCCCGGTTGACCATATCATATGTGATTCCAAACCATATCACATTTGATATGGTTTGGAATCACATCTGATATGGTCAACAATCCTTCCACCTAAGTGTTGCCAACTAGGATTCACTACAAAAGAACTAGACCTTTAGCAGCGACACAAGTCGCCACAAAAGCCCAGAATATCGTCACTAAAGGTTTTAACTGATTTTTAAATTTTAACATTAAATTCTAATTTTGTGTTTTTTTCTTCATTGTTTTTAAAAAATCACAAATGATATCGATCAAGGAGGAGTTTGAAGACACTATATGTTTTATTTTTATGTCATATGTAAATGAATAAAATGTACAATGATTCATTATATAGTAGGCGATTTGAATCGAGAAGTAATTTTGATGATTTTCGTAATAATATTGGATGTTTTTAATATTGATAGTGCATGTTATTTATTTTAGAAAATTAGGTTGCTACTGAAAATTAATTATCATATTTTTTTGTTGAAAAAATATGTTATACTAGGGAATGGTTGTTGCAGCCTTAGATGTCACTAAAAATCACTCATAACTTTTAGTGGCAGTATTTTGGGATTTTGTGGTGACTTGTATCGCCGCTAAAGGTTTAGTTCTTTTGTAGTGAATCAAGTTGGCAATGCTTAAGTGAAGGGATTAGTCCCATGTGGCTTGCCACGTCACTAAAAATTTGGGTAGTTAACTCTTGAGGGTATTTTATGGTCTCTTAGGTAACGGCGAGGGTATTTTTTATCCCAAAATATAATAGAGGGTATAAGTGGTCTATTTCGCATAGTTCAGGGGTATTTTAATATGTTATTATTATTTTCGCTATATAAATTTTTAATATGTTATTATTATTTTCACTATATAAATTTTTAATTTAACATTTTATAAACTTTCTAAAGCCAATCGATTATCGGATTTCACCAAGCCAACTACCACTACCTGGGGATTTCTAGATCTGCTCTAAGTATATCATTAAGATTCCAAACTCCATGAAAGCAGGAGATTGGTTAGCTATAGTCAAATCTCATGACGGTGATCAAAGAGCATTGGCTACGATACTACAACCTCTGCTCCTGACCCCCAGATCGAAGCGTTACGATTAACTCTGGTGCTGCTTGTTGGTGGAGGTTGGGAGTATCTCAACTATGAATAAGAAGTCGAAGAAGCCCTAGATCCGCCTCTTACTTACCTACCTTCCCAGACTAGCTAGTCAGGGCGAAGCATTCTTAGCATTAGTAGTTTTGGCACGATAGACTCATGAGATGTGACCTCATGATGGTTTAATTGCATGTTTTAATTAAATTCTTGATATACTTAATTATTTTTTGTGTAATATTTTTATAATACATTTTAAATATAAAATTCTAGTTAAATAAGTGTATAAAATACAATTATAACCTACACAAATTTTTTTAAAAATACAAATATAAGGACAAATATGCTCATTTTTTTTAACTTCGTAATGTATTAATAGAGTATTTTTGGAAGCAACATACTAATCTTGAACGTTGAATATTTATATAGAAATTAAAACAAACGTTACAATTATGTAATGTTTATTTAATTGTATTTCTTTGATTTCACTTTTATTTGTATTATTCATTATTATGTATAATATTTGCTAGCAATTTATATTATTCAAAAAGTTGCGGTTTAAAATAATTTTATGATTACATTGGAAAAGAATATGAATTATAAGGTGAATATGTGGAAAAAAAAAAGAATTTGTTCTATGAAATAAGATAATATAAATGAAAATAATAATAATAATATAATATTAAAAAAAGAATAATGTAAAGAGAATATTCTTTTAATATAAAATTTGGTGTAGTGAATTGGAGTTGGTTTACACTTTACATTAAAATAATATTAACTATATTTTAGCTAAAATTTGATGTTATGGATGGGATACTTTTTCATATAATTTCAACGGACATACTGGTCCCATAAGAAAATGGAAAATAGTAATCAATCGTTAGCAATAATTATTGTCAATCAACAATCTTTTATGAGAAATTGAAATCTTACCTACTCTTCAGCAAGCAGAAAATATCCTTGAGTGGTAACACTTCCTTAAAGCTCTGTGACACACTTTTTGATTGAGAACATTCTTCACCATTATCGATCAATATAGGTTGATTTAGTGGTTCACTGTCAATACTGCCGCTCGTCTCCTTTACAAATATTCTCATGTAAATTGTTGCAACCATTGAAGAAATGGCAGCTATCTTCATTACACAATGAAAACAACGAACACAGCTAAGCAAAATGAATTGTAACAAGTAAAAATGAAAATGATTGCGAGGAAGTAAAAAATTAGAGAGAAAAAGGGAACCAGAAAGATCTGTGCAGTGGAGAGGAAACGAGCAGCCATGGTACCCAAAAGAGATGCAGCAGAGCCTATGCCGGCAACAAATCCAATTGCAGAAACACGTTTTTCTTCTGATATATTAGCTGCCTAGAAAAGTATGCATTAGAAAAACCAAAAAGGAAATTGTATTATGAATTTGAATTAGGCTCAATAGTTACCGCATAAGCAATGGAGAGGCACTCAATTCCACTGTCACTGACCATACCAGTGAAGGTTTTTACAGCATAATACACGTAGAAATAGTTTGTTGATCTGCCGATTGCCAATATTACTGCAAAACTTTTTGTTACTTGCGGTCCGATTTGGGCGTTTTTCGATTTAGTGACTGGAAAACAATTTTTACCTGACGGAATAATGGAGGCAGCTATCGGAACTGTAAGCAAAGCTTTTCTTCCGTATATATCAGATAGATGTCCAAGCAATGGCAACATCATCATTGATCCCAGCCCTAAGATCTGAAATTAGCAGACGCAAACTGGAAATCAGATAATGCATATCTACTGTTTGTCAAAATGATTCACAAGTTAGATCTGGATTACACACAGCTTGCTGGAAACCAGAGAGATAAATGGCAAGTGAGCATTCGTCTTGAGAAGGGCAGAGTGCGCCAACTGTGATATCAGTTATGGCAGGAGGAATCACATTCAACGCAAAATTTGCAAGAAATACAGTAACAAATAGGTGCTTCAAGTCGCTCAATTTATCCATCTTCATTGTTCCTGCTTTCCTTTGAAAAACCAAATACAATGGTTTCAAAATCAATCAGTATTTTGAATTTACGCTGGGCAATGATTTCCAAAGAAAGCAGACAATAATTCTTGTTTCAAAATCAGTTGTATTTCAAAAATCAGACCGGCCGCAGCCCCACAGGGACGAAGGGTGAGTGTGCTTACTTGTTCGGCTAAACTAAATAGTTTTTGAGCAAAACTCTCTATTTGTATTAAGAATCTATAAAACTTAAGGGATTGTTGTTATAGAATTTAGTAATTTAAAAAATTAAAATATAAAATCCATAAACTTTAAATTTTGATTCCACTAGCACTCACGTGATAAAAATGGTAAGTAAACGTCTAATTATTTTATATTATTTCTGAATTTTTATTAAACATGATTTTGAAAGTAGAAAATTATGTCCTGACGCATGAATAGAATAATTCTTCATTTTATAAATGATAAGTGTAGGACTTGGTCTTTTTTTTATATAGTACTTTAACGATGAAAGAACGCCCCATAAGCTAAGGCAAACTCTCGATTTGAATATTTTGGATACACAAATTATTTCCAAGCTTAAAAAACAAATAATAAAATATGTTTCTAACTGAATTAGATCCGTAGTCTCACAAGTGATTCTTCTTGCTTGTACCAACGACACAAGTATATTCCTATGCTCCTTATAGGTGCATTGTTAATTATATTTTTATTTCTTTCTCAAAATAGATATACATATATACATATGTTTTTTTTTTTCAAAATTAACGTGTCCACCTGCAACTCCATATGGTCCAGTCCGCCTCTGCCTATAAAAGGTTTCTTCGTTTTCGGACTCAAATCTAAAATTTCTAATTAAATCATTCCATCTTTTTTTTTTAATAATTATTTTCTTGCTACAAATATTCTCATACTTGTATATTAGTAGACAATTTTTATTGCTTTTTTCTACTGTATTTCTGGTGCTAGTGTATCATGCATTCGTAGGGGAGCCCACGTTGTCCCAAGGAAAATTTTGGCCCACCCATCCACGTGGCTCAAGATATTGTTATATAATAGAAAGAAAAAAATATATAATATAAATTAAAATTGAGTAAAAAAGATACAAGTAGACAATTTGAGGATTAAAATCTCTTTTATAATGTAGTTTATCCTTTCTAAAACATAGCAATAACATCTTTACAAAGTATAATAATTAAGGTAAAACTACAAAAATTTAAGAAGAATGTGTGCAATTAATAGTCTTGATATTGTTTTCTTAATTAAGGAATGAACCCCGCTTGTAATGAGGTTAAACTAAAAAGACTCTCTTTTGGAGAAATTGTTTTGTTTTATTGTTCTTTTCTTTAAACGGAACGATATTGCTCTGATGTCACATTGCCACTATAGTCGCACTAAGGGTGTATTTGGTTAGACGAATTAATTATAGAGTATTTTGAAAAATCAAAATTATCAAATTGAAGTTCAATATCGTATCATACCATACCATGATTACCCTAGTTTATCTAACCATTGAAAATTATTAAAATTAGTATCAGAAGGTTGTATATCAAATTTGAAGTTTATTTAGACAAAGTTTGAAGCAAAGCAAGTGTTGGAGATATTTCTATAAACATGTTAAAGTGACTCGTCAGGATTTTTTGGTCAATTCTAAATTAGAACTCACAGTCATAATTTAGGTGATCCGTCAAGAGACCACAAATTCTGGTGATCCATCTAGAGACCACAAATTTTGTTGTCAATGATAAATACAAGGGCGGAGCTATATCATGTTCAGTACTTCAACTGAACTCAGTAGCATTTGTTTAATTATTATATTTATGTTACGGAATTTATTAAATATGTATAAATATTAAGTTTATAAACCAAGTTAATTAACACTTGAAGTAGCTATTTTAAAATTCAAAACTTATAAAATTGAAATTATGGCTCTGCCTCTATTAAAATACGTACACTTCTTCTTCTTCCCATTTCTTTGCAATAATACTTGGGCAAAATTACTAATTTATTCCAATTAAATAAGAGTTTACCATTTGAAAATTTACATTAATGCTCCATGTTTCTGTTACAAATCCAGACTTATGTCCAACATTAGTCGATGCACATAATTTATCAACCAAGACATCAAACCACTAAAAGGAAAACACTAAGGCAGTTGCAATATATTACTTATGGATCCATTAAGGATACTATGAACAAACACCCCAAGTGGTCAGCAGGTTAGGTTGTAGCAGTGAACATATCACTACTATTATTCTTGAAAAAAATCCAAGGAAATTGGGATGGATGGTTTAACGATTTGAATTTATAGCCTAAAAGTTATGCACAAACGCGGAAGGTGTCAAGATAAAATTATCAAGCCAAGGGCTACGCAATTGCATCCAGACAGGGTCCTGACTAAAGTCCATGCTGAATTTGGGTACTTGTAGTTCAGC
This sequence comes from Solanum verrucosum, assembly GCF_900185275.1. Classification (NCBI taxonomy): domain Eukaryota; kingdom Viridiplantae; phylum Streptophyta; class Magnoliopsida; order Solanales; family Solanaceae; genus Solanum; species Solanum verrucosum. The sequence continues at coordinate 2,207,769 of NW_026020401.1, forward strand.
CAGGTTATCTTGTCCATTCAGTAATTTTGGCTTAAAGCAATTACTCTTGTCTTTGGTTTCTGCTGAAATTTCGAACGGATTGTTCTCAGTAATTGATAAGATATCGTCTTCTACTTCATCCTTGTTGACTGACATAAAGAAATTGGGGCTCTGATCAGTTGGTTCATGATGTTCGTTACAAAATGGCATGGTGTCCATTGGCTGCAGGGTTGTCGAACAAGGAGAGCTGTGAACGTGCTTTGTACCGTTCATTTCTTCTTCAATTGCAGCCCTCTGTTCTAACACTTTCAATGATGTCGCTTTTCTGTATATTTTGCACAACACTATGTCCTGCATTTTACAATTTTGAATTCAGTATCTTTGATAGGGTAACTTGGACAATTTATGAGTACTGGAATAGTTGTTAACTCTATATTCCATCTTATGCTATCGATGATAGAATCAGGATTTTCACTAAGAGATTCAAAATATAAAGAAGTAAACATACGAAGAAGCCAAGGAGGCTCATATCAACTATAGTACATTAAAAAAAATAGTGCTACTAATTTTTTGACGAGGGGTTCATATGAACTCCTTCCGGTACCCTAGCTCCACCCTTGTATACGATGTTCCTTTCTTTAGTCGGATCAAAACAGAATAACATCTTTTTATATATCTAAAAACTCTTTACTTCAAACTTTTCACTTTATTATCAATAACATGTTTTTATAAACCATACTAATGTTATGTAATGTTCAAAATTACAAGTTTCAAGAGAAAAATTAACCAAAGGTGGATATAAAATTTGATTTTTTTGGGTTCGAACTCAAAAATTCTACCATATCCCATCCAATTAACTAAGTTCAAAATCTACCGTTTGTACTTATTTAGTGATTTTTAAACACATATTATCTAACTCTAATCCCAAAGCTACTGAGTTCAAATTGATACATGTCAAAGATTATCTTTTAACAAGAGTATCATATAAAATGAAATGAACGGAGTATACTGAAGTATGAAATACCTGAGGCGAAGAGACGGTATCCGGTAATCGAAATTCATTCATGACCCAATCTGTCTTGGAGCCTCGAGGTGCTCTTCCAGTATAGAAAACCAAAGTCTTCTTAAGACCAATTATATTTTTAGGATTTGATAAACCAATAATTTTTTTATCAGAACCAGTTGCCTTCCAAAATCCCTTTTGTGTAGTCCTATTAGGCCTCCCTCCACTTCCATGTTTTCTATCTCTTGGCACAAAAAAATACCATTCTCTTTCTCCAATTGTTGCCAGCCCTGCTCAATTCACATAAAACAGAGTTATATTACATTCACTACAACGAAAAATTAGACGTACCACTATATTATATATAAATGTTATCGAAATATACCTGGCAGGTCCCAAGGATCATGACGATAAATGTTGAGTAGACCAATTACATCGCATCGCGATTTTTTGCCAAGGACCTTATTTTTTAGGTAAAATTCAAGAAGTTCTTCTTCCGTTGGGTGAAATCGGAAGCCTGGTAGATCTTCCATTATTCGAATGTATCGATCACCTTTCGTTATAAAATATTTTGTTTATGTCAAAGTTTGGTGATGAGTATAGTAAAGTATATTGATAACATATAACAACACGAAGGGATATATATTTATAACATAAAGAATGGTACTAAATTTTGTTATTAAAAAGACTTATGAGTAAAAGTTTACAAGTCTTCGAGTCTTTTCCCTAGACTTAGAATGACGCGTTTATGGGTAGTGCTGTCATGCCTGTGGGGCATATTCACAACACTGACATATTTTGGTTTAATTATCCTAAGGATACCAACGTGGCTTTTGGTGCACATGTGGGAGTGTTTCACCCTTAATAAGAAATTTTGGGTTCGAACCTTGGATATGGAGAAAACCTGTTGTTGTGTTTCTACCACGGGTCGTCAGGTGTACAAATTATCTCATATTTACACAAGGTACGAAAAAGAATTATACTCTGTGAGTATGAATATTGTATTATATAGACTGTTTATCCTAATACAAATATCAATGATTGTTTCTACGATTTGAATCTATGACGTATAAATTACACAAAAATAATTTTATTGTTACTCCGTGGCGCTGTAACTAATTTATATATGAAAATAAGAATCTTTGATCCTTCATTAGCAGCCGTCAAGGTCAAGATTTTCAATCAGCTGTGACCCTATACTTCTTTAGGTTGAATCGGTCATACTACTAACTTGAGGACAAATTAAATCTAAAAATTACATCAAATTGAAAAATCAAATCTATTAAAGCATCGCTTTGAATTAATTTTGTACTAAGAAAAAATCGAACCAAATCCACAAATAAAATATATAATTTTTTAAGACTTTACATAAGATTTGCGTTAAAAATATATGTGGCGAATTATTTGTGATTCTCTCATTGGATGTTGAATAGAAGTATATATGGTTATCTTCTGTATTCAGATTAACAAACAAGAAATAATAAAAGATGAAAAGAAAAAAAAACAAAAGAACTATCCGAGTCCACAGAACCCACTATGTGTCCTTAAGAAATTTAATCCCCTCAAGTACCTCCGAGGTTGTAGATTAATTCCTCCCAAGATAAAACGGATTAACCATTAAAGAAATAGTGGTACCTCAAACTTCAATAATTTCAACGAACTCAAAATGACAGTAAGAAATGTATGCAAGAGACGATGCAGAAAAATGAGAGGAAGCCTCTCTATTTATAGCCAACAAAGGGTAAAGGTCACAACCCTTTTGGAAAGAAAACAACCTTTCAGAAAGAAGACAATCTTTCAGAAAGGTCACAATACTTTGGAAAAGGCACAACCTTTCAAACGGTCACAACCCTTTAGAAAAGACACAACTTTTCATAAAGGTCACAACCCTTTGGCATAGTCACAACTCTTCAGAAGAGTCACAACCCTTCATTTCCTGTTCACTCCTTTAAAACCCAACAATCCCCCACATGAATAGGGAATGACTATTGTTAAAACATATGCATGAAAAATCGTGTGATTCGTAATTAAGGATTGATTACCTCTGGATAAGTGGGTTTCCCTTTGAACTTTCCATAGTGAACATATATCGGATATACTCGATCAATCGGTAGATTTGATATCTTTGAATCGTCGAGCTTTGGTGTATACCTAGACAACATAAGTCACACAATCAACCCTTGAACTGTTTTTGGTTCTCATTGTTTTGTTTGTTTCAGCCATGAACACGTCTTGGTTTATAAGTGCGTAAAGAACTGGCCTTACCGGATTCTCCTTGAAGCGGCTTACACTTCACACTTACATAAGTGATTTCTAAATGTGTTATCCCGTAGATACACCATTTGATATACCCTGTATCAAACTTAGAAATCATTAAAAAGTCCTAATGCCTTTATCCTTGTTACTGAACATTGTCTTATCATGAGAATGGACCATAAAAATATTTTGACAATATTGAACCGTCATCAATGACTTTGTTTGATCTCCTTGAACCTAGATCTTGGAATCTCCAGTCTTCTAGGTAGAGTTGCCGCCACAATGACTTGTTCTCGGCCATAGTCCCATTCCCTTTGATAATCTATCAACTCCCTCTCTAGTTAGGCCTTTTATAAGTGGATCCAACACATTATCCTTTGACTTTACATAGTCAATTATGATAATTTCACTAGAGAGTAGTTCTCTAACGATATTATGTCTAGGTCATTTATGACGGGACTTTCCGTTATACATCATGCTCCATGCCCTACCTATTGCAAATTAACTCTCACAGTGTACGCATACTGGAGCTAAAAGGTTTGGGCCAAAAATCTTTCAAGAAATTTTGGAGTCATTCAACTTCTTTACGGGCCTTATCTAGAGTGATAAACTTAGATTTCATAGTAGAGTGAGCGATACATCTCTGTTTGGAAGATTTTCAAGAGACTGCTCCTCCACCAAGAGTAAATACATATCCAGGTGATTCAATTTGCATCACTATATTCTTCCAATACTGTTGAATATTAGTTATAATGCAAAGCAATAGTTTTTAAGTATGTTTTAAATAATACTCCAAAGCTCTTTTCATTATCATCCAATGAGTTTGATTGAGATTACTTGTGAACCAACTTAGTTTATTAATAGCACATGCTATATCTGATCGCATACACTTCATGATATATATATCATACTTCTCAATACTCTAGCACAATTCAATTGTGAGTCACTTTTGCCTTCATTCTTTTGAAGTACAAATCTCACATTTATTGGAGTCTTGACAATATTGAAATCCAAATGCTTGAATTTGTCAAGTACATTTTCAATCACATCAGTAACTTCAATGTCTTTCATATCGAAGTTACTTTCTAGCATATGCTTAGTAGCATTTATGTCAGAAATATCTCTTTTGATGATCAACATGTCATCAACATAAAAACAAACAATGACCTTGTGATTTGGAGTGTCTTTAATGTAAAAACATTTATCACATTCTTTAATCTTGAATTCATTTGCCAACATAGTTTGGTCAAACTTCACATGTCATTATTTGGGCGCTTGTTTTTAGTCCACAGAGTGACGTAACAAGTTTACAGACTTTCTTTTCTTTACCAGAACCACAAAGCCCTTGGGTTGTTCCATGTAAATTTCTTCTTCCAATTTTCCATTCAAAAAAAATGTTTTCATATCCATTTTGACGAATTTGAAGGCCATATTTCGCAACTGGCGCAATTAACATCTGAAATGATGTAATCCTAGTTAGTGTTATTATCTGTCAAACAAGGCTTTCTTATTGTCTAAAGCTTATGACAACAAGTCTGTCTTTGTATTTGTCAATAGTTTCATCAACTTTCTTTTCCTTTTGTAGATCCACTTTGAACCCAAAAATTTATTTCCTGGAGGAAGATCAACCAACTCTCAAGTATGGTTGCTCAAGATTGAATCTATCTTACTATTGACAGCCTTTTCTCAAAGAGAATGAGTCCACAAAGGACATAACTTTTAGAATATATGAGACTCATTTTCAAGAAGAAATGTTACAAAATTAAACTCGTAGGAAGTAATTTGTCCATTGACATTTACTACGCCTCTGAATCTCTTTATTAAGTACATTCTCCTTTGGTTCTTTCCAAGGTCATTTAGACCCTTCACTTGACTATCCGATAGTTCGGACTTATGAACCATAAATCGACATGCTTTACTATTTGTAGCATATCCAATAATATTTAATCCACAGTCTTAGGTCCTATTTTGACCCTTTTGGGAATAGTTCCCTCATTTCCATTTCTCATATGGAATAAACTGTATTGAAAATTGTTAGATCACTATCTTTCAAGAGTTATTGCTTGTATATACTTTAAGGGAGGACAAGCAATTCTCTATTGGATACAACAAAGCCTGAACAAACACAACTTTTTGTTGCTCCCTTTCTTAACAAACAAAAGTTTTTTTTAAATTTGTTACTCCCTTTACTAACAAACAAAACTTTTTGTTTCTCTCTTTCTGAACATACAAACTTTTTGTTGTTCTCTTTTGTTATAATGATAGCACCCCCACAAATTTTGTGGTAAACCTAAACTTATAAATAGGACATTCAACATTTCCTTCAAAGTTCGATTTTTTCCTGTCAACAATTTCATTAGATTGAGGTGAGAATGTGCAGTAATTGGATGGATGATTCCATTTTCCAAATATATTTCTACAAAAGAAGATTCATATTCTCCACAACTATCACTTCTAATCATGACAATTTTTTTTTTATCCAACTGATTTTCAACTTCAGTTTTATATTGCCTATATGTTTCTATTGCTTCATCGTTACCATTCAGCAAATAAACATAACAATATCTAGTGCAATTGTCAATAAAATTTATGAAACACTTTTTCCCACCACGAGATGGTGTTGACTTCATATCACAAATGTCAGTGTATATCAATTCTAAGTTATTAAAATTCCTTTCAATAACACATACTTGACATTTTGATTTATTGCACTAGAAGTTAAGCAAAACTTCTAAGTTGATCAGCTTTTGCAAGGTTTTGTAATCGACATGTCCCAAGCATTTATGTCACAAACAATTTGATTCAAGCAAGTAAGAACAAACAGAAATACTACGTTTGAAAAGACCTTCTGTGAGGTAACTTTTTCCCACAAATATTTTGTTATTTACTTTTTATAACTTTCTCAAATACAGACATTGTTTTAGAGTCAACACCTTGCCATATGTCCTTTTCAGAAGGACATTTCCATAACAATCAATTTGTTATAGAATTACCTATGACCATAGTCTCATCGGTCCAATAAGCGCAATATGACCCAAATGTTTGTTTTACAACACAAACATAACAGATCATTTTTCACCAATGTTCATGTCTATAGAATTTTTTTTTATTTTAATAGACATATCTTTTCATGAAAAATCACAATATTTAAATTGAAACTTTTTCATCAAAGAATACAATTATTTTCAATGAGTAATATAATTTTGTGGTTTCATACTAGCCATATCATATACTAGTAAAGAGAGACTCAACGACCAATATCAAATATACTCCAAGAATTTTGTGGGTCTAACATAATACAAGATTACCATTTAATTTCATATCTTGTACTTTCAAATTTAAATTAGATAGTAAGTCTAATTTTGTCTTTATCACAAGTAAAGAACCCCCCACATTTTAAATATGTTCTCAAAAATATTTTTCAAGCATTTGAAATTATTTTTCACATATTTTTTCCCATGCTTACACATTTGCAACACGAAGCCTTCTTTTGGAGATTTAATCCATATAAACACCCATTGCAGACACAAAAACCACTAATTTTATGTCACTAGTGTTTTTTTTCCCTTTTTTGTCACAACTAGACAAACCACTTAGTATTTAGAATACTAACAATAAAGATTCAATCTTTATACAACTTGTTTCTAGTTTAACGATGAAGTTTTTATATTCTTCTAATCGTTAACCGAATGAACCTTGAATTCTGATGAAGTTTTAATATTCTTCGAATCGGTTTCACATTTAGACAGAGTTGTAAACCAAAAAGGTTTTAATCTCCAGAAACCTCAAATACAACACTGTTTCGAGCTAACGATGAAGATTTTATCTTTTTCAATCATTTAGCCTTAATATTACTGACGAAGATTTTGTACTCTTCAAGTCAGAATATTCATTCAAACAAAGAATTTAAAAAATTGGTGAAGTTGCTATATTCTTCAAACCAATGCACAATCTGATTTGTTCGTGAAGTTCTTATATTCTTCAAACCAAAGGAGTAAAAAAAAAATCTCCAAAAGTCAAACACAATCAAATTTCACATAGAGTAGAAAACTACAAAAGATTTTTTTTCTCCTCTAAACAGAATACATATTAATAATAATAAAGACATATTCTGAGATCATCACATAATGACTCTATCCTAACATTTATGAAATAAATTTCATAACTTATAAAGGATAGAAAAAGAAAATAATAATCAAGGGAAATAAAGATAGAACCTGATTTTTACTCTCATTGAATCATATGCTATCTGTCAACAATAATTCCATGCAAGTCACTTTTCTTGCTATTTTTTTTTCCTTTTCTCAGTTTCCATCATATTCCTATTTTCCTCAAAAAGACATTTAATTTCAACAAGAAACTAAACTCATGTTCAAATATTGTTAGGAGACAACATTTGTTCATTTACTTCTTCTCATAGTTATATAAAACCAAGAATATAGGGAAAAAAATTAAAGTGCTCATCTTAGCCTTAATGCAAAAAACAGCTTTTCTCATTGAAAAGAAAACTGAAGGGGTGCAGTGCTTGAATGCACTTGGAAAGAAAATAAAAATAATCTTACCCATCCAAGGAAAGCTTACTACAAAAAATATACTCGAACATATTAAAGTAGTACTAATTCATCCCAAATCTCTTTTATCATATGATAAAATAATTCTCTTTGTCTTCTTTTTCTTTCCTCAATAAAAAGAACACAGAAAATAGAAGTAATTTTCTTACTACAGAAAATACCAACATTAAATTTCTTAAGCTTGTTATCTCTTGTATTCAGGTTAACAAACAAGAAATAATAAAAGATGAAAAGAAAAAAAAAAGAACTATCTGAGTCCACATAACCCACTATGTGTCCTTAAGAAATTTAATCCCCTCAAGTACCTGAGGTTGTAGATTAATTCCTCCCAAGATAAAACGGATTAAACATTAAAGAAGTAGTGGTACCTCAAACTTCAATAATTTCAACGAACTCAAAATGACAACAACGAATCACACACGGACACGATCGATCGATTTTGTTTTGTAAGAAATGTATGCAAGAGAAGGGAAGAATTCGATGCAGAAAAATGAGAGAAAATCTCTCTATTTATAGCCAACCAAGGGCGGAGCCACGTAGGCTCCAAGGGTGTCCAATTGGACACCCTTCGTCGAAAAATTATACTATGTATACACGTAAAATTTTGACTTTATATTGGTATATATAGAATTTGGACCCCCTGAAATAACAAAGTGATGTATAGTGGAGTTGGCAATAGCCTGTGCAATCCTACTCTTTGTCCCGGTTCGATTCCCCGTAGGGTTGTTTTCTTTTTCTGTAATTATTTTGACTTCTTGAATTCCATTAAGTAAATAAACATGCGTAATTTTAACATAAAAGTTCAGTAGCTTGGTGGTTAATAGTATCATGAAGGTTCCAAGACCCAAGTTCAAATCCCTCCTCTACTAACTATTTTTTTTTTAATTAAAATTGAATTATTTCCTCAAATTTTAATTGTAGAATAAGATTTTCTTAAATTTAATACTTTTTCTTGTGGATTTCTTTCAATTAAAATTGAATTATTTCCTTAAATTTTAATACCTTTTCCTTATGGAATAAGATTTCCTAAATTTTAATACTTTTCCCTTATGGAATAAGGTTTTCTTTCTCTATAAATAGGAGACTCATTTACCCAAATTATATCACAATATTATTAAGAATAGAATCTCAATAATTCTCTCTATGTTTTTTCTTCTCGTTCTCTTATTTTATAACAAAAATAACCAACTTAATATTTTAGTTTCAAGTTCAATAGACACGAGGAATTATTATAATAGAGTATCAAAAAAAAGTTCGACTTCTCTAAGTTAACCAAATAAAGAAATAACGGTAGATCAATTAGAGATGTTGTCACATTCTTCTCAAAAACAAAGCATTGATTTAAATACTCTAAAAATGACTTGCGAAATCGAATGGATGATGAGTTTTTAGACGGTTGTATAGTGTCTTATGTAGAAAAGAAAGTATTTCGTACTATTTCTAATGAGTCTATTATAAAAACGTTTCAGGATATGAAACCTCGTCGAGTACAATTGTAATACTATATTTAAATTATGTTTTCAATAGTAGTTTATTTTCTTTATGTTAGTTTTGAATTATACACTTGTAATTCTATTAAAATTATTCCTATATTTAATTAAATATTGCTTAACTTGATTATTTGTTTTGGTAATTTAAATCATTTTAAAAAAAAAATTACTATTAAAAGTTTGGACACCCTTCATTAAATTCCTAGCTACGCCACTGTAGCCAACAAAGGGTAAAGGTCACAATCCTTTTGGAAAGAAAACAACCTTTCAGAAAGAAGACAATCTTTCAGAAAGGTCACAACACTTTGGAAAAGGCACAACCTTTCAAATGGTCACAGCCCTTTAGAAAGGACACAACCTTTCATAAAGGTCACAACCCTTCGGCGTAGTCACAACTCTTCAGGAGAGTCACAACCCTTCATTTCCTGTTCACACCTTTAAAACCCAACATATATTGCATCCATTTTTATATACTTCAAATAATCCTATACCAAGTGTTATTGAAACGGTCAATTAGTTGATTCTTTCATGTTCATATTTCAAAATATATTTATTTTGAAGAAATTAATATAAAGAAGGGCAAATTTATTGAATCATAATTAATTTATATTTATTTTAATAGGTTTAAAGAATGATTATAAGAAATTAAAATAAGGGAGGTACGTATAGTATCCTAAACTATAGGGGAGATGAGTGTCATATAGTGAAACTTAAAGGGAGGTCTTCGAAATTATCCCATTAAAACTTATTTTCTTTAAATTTGAGATGTTGTATTACCGGTAATTTTTAAATTAAACAAAGTGTGATGTTTTTAGATTTTATATTGATTTTTGAGGTTAATTATTAAGAGTTGGTTAAGTTTGAACGAGTACATCAGTGGAAAATTATTGTTAGACTAACAAAAATAACTATAGTGTGTTTAATATTAGTAGTACATATATTTGTCAATTCCTAGTAAACATCTATTGATTTATTAAAACCTTTTTAAAACTCCAAGAAAATAATATTGAAATCATATTCATGTGATGAAAAAATCGGAAAAACTGAACCGATCAAGTGGATATACTTGGTTGGTCGTTTGATTTTGATTTTTTTTTTAAAAAATGGAACCAAATCGTCCACGTACACCTCCATTACTAACTTGTCATGTATCTATTTTTGTATTTTTTTTATTTTGTATCTCGTGCAACTGACATAAGTCATATATATGGAGCTTCTTTTTACGTAAATATTTCATAAATAGAATATATTATAAGAAGTCGTGTGGCTGATCAAGAAATTGAGTGGAAAATCTTGCTTTAAATTTAATTGAGTTATTAGTCCAATTAGGTATCTAAATTAAGATTATAGTCTGAATAACATATTCATATATAATGTGAGAATAAGTTATCCAGCTTATAATTCTATAATTCTGAGATATTCCAATTTTCAATAAAATGACCTCTAAGAAGTGATCTTAATTTTTTTTGAAGGGGTTAACAATTTTTTAAAATAATGATCTCAACTTTGAAAAATCTGCTAGGCAAAACTTATATTGTGTTATAATGTGTGCATGAGTTAATTTTTGTTTATGAAGATGATAAAATTCAATTGTATTTTTTCAATAATTACTTAACAAGATAGTATTATTAGTTTAAAAGGTTTAAAATACTATTTTGTAGATTATAAGACGACTCTTTATAAAATGGTAGAAAAAATTGTGCGTGATTGATTAATACAAGTATTTTTATTACCAACACAAAAGAACTTATGACATATTTAACACGATAAATAGAATAAATAATATCAAATCTTGTCCATCTATCATAACTTGGGAATAATTGAACAACATATGCAGCTTTTACACAAAACTTTTAATCAAATTAAGCAGATTCACAAAAGCAATTTATTTTCATTGATATCAATTGCAAGTTTGCAACACAGTTGGATATCCAATAATTAGTTGATTGAAGCTTTGGTAAAATTACTCAAAAGGGCAAGCGATCTTTCAACCAAATTATTAATAATTAGGGTCACGACTCATAAGTCATTTGGTTTACTTTGGTTTGAATATAAACTAAAATAAGTGATGTTAATTCAAACAGAAAAAATCAAAATTTACTATTAAGATGTTTAGCTTCGAAGATATACACAACCAAAGTATATATATAATCTATACTTTGACCACATTGGTAAACTAGAAAGGACAAATTATCTATCTACACATTTTTATTTACCATATTTTTAATTATTCTCTACAATTTTAAAATATTACATAAATTCATTTTTTTTCTCTCCAAAACTCCACTCATTCGGATACATAACTTCTCAACTCTCAAATACACGTTTCTCTCTTTCTATTTTCACTCCCTCAATCTGAGCAGTTACATCATTTATTACAATTTTGAATTTCAATTTTTTCACTCTCTCCAGTCAATCGATTTCAACTTTCTCAATATGTAGCTTTTCTTCTTCTCCAACTTACAATTCATCATTTTTTGTTCTAATTGTTTATTTTATTTTTCATCTTCAAAGTTCTGATACACATGGCTGATGCTCCTTCTTTTAGTATTGAGATTACCCAGTTAACCTAACATGATATTGATTACCCATTTAGTCGAAGAAGGATGCATCTTTGACTTCAAAATCAACTGTGGAAAAATGCCCAAAAAAAGGGGAAAAGATCGAGTTGTTGGTGGTTCCGGTAAGGACTTTGAGTCGAGATTTATGGATGACGTCATTGTTGAAAGTGAATTTTTTTTTTTGCGGGAGTTGATATAGAGCAAAATAGAAAGTGTAGAAAGATTTTTTTTCATCATTATTTTTATTTTAGCAGATCAGATTGTTGAATTTTAAAAAAAATATTTTATTGTTCATCTTTTGTTGATACATATGGGTTCAGATTTTTAATGTATCTAGTTGTTGTTTTTTTCCTTAAATTAATGTATAATGTCTTCCTTTCAACATTATGATACATTACAATTTCATCAAGCACAATGTATCGTGTTCATATATTAGTTTTGATACATAACTTGAATTTATTGAATGTCACGACCCAACCCACCAGGTCGTGCGGGCACCCACTCTAACGCCCACGTAGGAGAACCCTCATATCCCAATAGTTAAAACATGCGGAAATTAACGAAAAAAATCGGAGATAAGTGAAATCATAGTGTTTTATAAATGAAACTTTCTTAAACAATTTCGGGTTAAGACTTGCAAAGTAATTAACACCCCCAAGGATCTAGTCTAACAGGTACAAGAGCTACTAAGAGTACAACGGGACATAATAATGAACAAACACAGCACCATGCGGAAGGAAAAGTAGAAGCTGCTGGAGAATTCTGCGTTTTCATCTAATGAAACATCACCAACCTGCATCCAGACTGAGTAGTATCAGTACAAACCACACGTACTGGGAGGCATCATCGGTCAATCGACGCCTACCGCATAACATAAGAAATCAACTAGCACGAACATGCAATAAACCACTCGCTCCTCCACCTTTACCCTCTTTTGAATACCTCAGAATTACATTAGTGCCCTTAGTACTAACCACCTTCCCATTCAACCTACTTACTAGGGTTTTTATCATAGCATAACCATTCTAATGCATAGAAGAGTCCACGGATACAACTGCAAACATTCCGACTAACCACAAATGACATACCCTTACTTTTTTTTTTATATTACCCAGTCTTTGCCACATGGTACATTATATCACGTACACTACCTCCAAGGTGAAATTCACCTAAGTATTTACATTACGTACACTACCTCCTCTTCTCACCCTTGCAACACACGGACAACCTTTGTCTCTCATACCTTAACAACTCTTGAACCCTTGGCCCTTCCCGTTTCATTCAACAATGAGATACATAACGGGTTAAATCAACATAATAGAACAAACATAAATAGGTCATCATAATCATTTACTCTTCAGGAACAATGCACTGTCAATACCATTATGAACTATGTACAACTTTATAATTTCAAGATACAATTATGTCAAGTCATTAGTCCTCTCATGGAACCCAAACCTAAACTGTTAGCATACCAAAACGTGGTACTCGATCTAATGTTTATGCCGGAACGTGGCAATCGTTCCTATATTTATGTCGTAACGTGGCAACCGATCTTAGTTAGTTATGCCGAAACGTGGCAACCAATCTAATGTTAGTGTATCGAAACACAACACCTGATCTAATCAACAAGCCACAATCACAATGTACAAGTATATTCTCAAATCCTACAATCAAGTCATGATTCATGACATTTATCATTCATCTATCCTCGTTTTACAAGTAGTGTGATCAATAGTGCAACATTCGCATACACACGTATTATAATGAAGCAAGAACGAACATACCTCACATAATATGAAATCACAACCATCACCTAGAAGTATTCATTGACATATATCACCTAATAATAACTCGACCATACGCAACCCTAGTTCATCATCTAAGGCTTTTTCCTATGATTTAATCATCCTTTGTTCGGTGCACGAAGGCCTACGCATGAATCCTACTATTGATTATCATTATACTACGCAATGGGTACATAATTATAACTACTCAATTAATAAAACCTAGCCTACTTGGGCGCCAAGCAACTGCACAGAGTTTTGGCTTCGATTCTTGTTTTTCTGACTTTGTGACGGTGATCTTGATCGAAAATCCTCTATCCCCCGCGCTCCTTACGCTAGCAATCTCCTTCTCCTTCCTTCCCAAGCTGAAGAAGTATAAAATAAGATTTCGCATTATTTACATTCTGTCTTGCTTATCCCGCTATGGTGCCAGCTTACCCCGATGTGGCGCCGCCGCCGCCCTAGCGGCATCTGGCCCCCCAGGTGGGACAGTGGCTCAGTAATTTTCCAAATTTTTACTTTTATTAAATAACAACGGTTCGGTTTGTTACATTGAAACACCCATTAATATGTAGCACATTCATAGTTATGTATTTGGTATATAACTATTACAAATTTCGTTATCTTTTACTATCACTTACATACACCCGAACTTACTCAACTAGAAGATTATGTATATCTATACATTATTATTGAAGCATAAACAGTAATGTTTTTACAACATTATCAGTTTGTATCATATTCATAGTTATGTTTATGAATTAACAATGATAGAACAATTGGTTGATTTTTTTTTTATTTTTGATTGTTAATCTTTTTCTGATGGTTCAGGTCCATTGAAATATCTAAACTTGTGTGTCTCATGCCTTTAATTATTTATTTGATACATAATTATTATAAATTGTATAATCTATCATGTATCAATTGTTTATTGTGTATCTGCAATCTTTAATTTTTGTTCAGACTTATTCAAATTAGAAGGTTATGTGTCTATACATATTACCTAATAAATACACTTGATACATAAATCATAATGTTCTATAGTTAAAGCATTAATTGATATATACATGATACATAATATATATCAAATTCAACAGTTTTCAAACTTTATTACATGTATTGTATACATATCAATTCACTACTGAGTTATGTTTCACACAAAAAATGCTATAAAACAATTATATGTATAATGTATCTTTTATAAAATATAGTATTTCTCAAACAAAATAAGATACATAAATAGTAGTGTATCATGCACTAACTTTTTATACATGATACATAAATTTGAATTTATACTAAATGTATCTGATACATAACAACTATCACACAATAATGTATTGATCTCAAACCTAACATCTTATGGACAATAATTACTTATGTACTGTATCTAGTAGAAATACAATATTTATCAATTTAAACAAGATACATAAATAGTAATGAACTGTTAAATCTATCCATCTCAAAAACACAATTCAAAAAACGATTTTCAACAACATTATAAAAGGTATGGATCATCGATCAAAGCTACATATCTCTTCAACCGTTTTGTCTATTGTATCAATGCATAGCAAATACATTGAAAATTCTGGCTCTTGTTTCTTCACCTCAATGATGTATCAGATCTCCAAAAAATTTCTCAACTCATCGATCTCTAATTCAGTTGCAATGGCTGATTTGAGATTCACAAAATTAATATTTATACCAATAATAATTTCATCACTTTTGTATCGTTCATATCTCACCCTACTTTCCCAGATTCCAAAATGTTCGACAAGATCGACATGTTTATGTTGTATCAGATCATTACAATTTGCCAAGGATTGAATCTCATTGCCAATAATGTTTTCCCGTGATTTCCTTCTACTATATATATATCGGATTTTCATGTTTTTCTTCATCTCATCGATCTCCAATTAGTTGCAATGGCAAATTTGAGATGAACAAAAGAAATTGTTTGTCCAACAACTATTCTATCACTTTTGTATCGTTCATACTTTACCTCGTTTTCCCAGATGCCTGAATGTCTCAACCAAATAGATATATTCATCATGTATTAGCTATTGTTTTCGACTTTTTTGAATCTGTTACGATTTGAGAGAGATTTGAGAGAAGAAAATTAAAAATTTGAATTGTTGAAGTTTTTACGATTTGGGAGAGATTGACATCAATTTGATTTGCGTGATTTGGGAAACTGACATTTAATTTTACGGTTAATTCTCATCAACAGACAAGTTGTCTAATGTATCAACTGTTATATATCTGGATGACACAAATTTAAAAGGATTTTTGTAAATTAAAATAGGATAGAAATAAAATATAATTTGCTCCTTACACTATAAAATTCCTACAAATTTTACAAAAAGAAATGATATTCCAATTTAAGCAATAGAAGGAAATTGGAACAAACAATATGAATGTTTTCCCATTCCAATGTTGGTAAATTTAAAAGTACAAACGCGTTAAATTACTAAGGGTTGAAGATGGCAGAGGAATATTGATATAGAAAAATTTTCACCATGTTTTATTAGAAAATACTTGACTTGGAAGTCTACCCTTATATTACTACCTTAATTTAGTTAACAAAATTGGAGAGCCCACAATCTATTGATTATTGTCATTATGATGCAACCACACTTTCCCCATTAATATTCTCCTTCCCATTTCCATTCATTTTCTTGCTATTGTACATTCTGAAATACTTCCTTCGTTTCTTTTTAATTGTCATAATTTTCTCTTTAAGAGTCAAACGATACAAAATTTGACTAACATTTAAGATATATTTTTTCATCATATAAAAAAAGAGTAATTTATAGTACTTTAAGTATAGTTTTTGAATATCTAAAATTTTATTTTAAAATATCGAATAAATGTAATCTAATTTAGCTTTGATAATTAGTCAAATGGACTCTCGAAAAATGCAACATTACAACTAAAGAGGAACATATGGAGTATTTATTCACCAACGAGTTATGGTGCAGTGATGTGACTTTTTCACTCTTAATCAAAAGTTTCATGTTTGAGCCTGGATATGGAGAAAATCTTATTGGAAGTGTCACTCCTGAATTGGCCCTGCAATATGCGATCTGAATTTAGTCGAGGCTCCAATATGGGCTACGAACCATCATTGAGCACTAAAATTTAGATAAAAACAAACTATGATCTTATTCTATTTTCTTAAAGCAAAGTTCTATTCTAAAAAAAAACTTTTTTCTATTTTACAAATTAATTTTATGAAATGTTCATTTAGTCTTAATGTGTATGACAATTTTACCAAACAGTATTAATGTCTCACACACCTAAATGAAGTGGCCAATTTTCTTTTAGCCCTTGAAGGAAAAAAATAACACAAAATATGTTGTGAAGTAGCATGGTTGGAAACTTCTTGGCATCTTCATGGAATGTGGTTTAAGTCCATTGTAGGTTGGTAGGGTGAGGTGTTAATGCCTTGACAAGCAAATAGTATGTCCTTTCAATTGTTTTAAATTGTCCAATGTCTACTTTCAATATTCAAATTGTCTGCTAAGAAATCTCCATTTTTCTTGTCAAGATTCAAAGTTTTTCATGTTCATAATCAACATACATCCAAAAATATTTCATTTAATTGCATGGTTTGTACTAGGGGTGTCAAAAAACTAGCCTAACTATAGATAATTCGCTCAATCTATTCAGAATTTTAAGGGTTGACCGGAGATTATTTGAATTGAGTTCAATTTTAACACATTCAAGCCTTAACCCATTTTAAGAGAATCCTCAATTGAGCCCAATTTAATCTTCAATTTCAACCGTTTTAAGACTCTTTATTTGCATTGATGTTATGTATGTTCCAATATTGAAGATCTGAATTACTATCTATTTTATATCTTTTAGAATTTATCTATATCCATTTTAAACTTCTCTTTGTAATTTTTTTTGAGTTGAAATTCAAATTGTGGTTATAAAACTTAAATAACAATATATTAAAATAACTGAGATTAAACGGGTCAAATTAGGCGTGTCAAGGCCCAACCCGTGTTTAAACCCATTTAAGCTCAAAGTAAATTTGGGCGGGTCATGATCCAATCCATTTTAATATCTCCAATTTCAACTCAACCCACCCATTTGACACCCCTAGTTTGTACATCCTTCAAATGACCTAGTTTTTAATTGGGCCAAGACTTAACCCATGTTTTTAGCTCATTTGAGCCCAAAGTAAATTTGAGCAAAATCAGGTTCCAACCCATTTTCTGTTTCAACCCATTTTAATATCTCCAATTTCAACTCAACCTGCCCATTTAACACCCCTAGTTTGTACATCCTTCAAATGGCCTGGTTTTTATTTTTGTCCTTATAAATCGAACGTATACCTAATGAAATATAAGTTTCTTAAGACGCGGGGGCCAAGGCACAACTTGTGGCAATATTATGATGTGAAAATATAAACTTGTACCCGAGAAAAAGTTATTTTTCTTGAGAAGTAAAAACTGAAGACTAGCACAGAATAGGGTCAAAACTCAAAAGTGCAAATGACCTCAAATTTTCTTATTGATCGAATTCTTTTAGAAAATCCAACAATTCAATTCCACGAATAGTAAAACTAACAATAAAGTAGGGGGATCACAATCAACTATGTAGTCCACTGCTATTTGAACCTTTTTAAAAAAAAAAGAAATGTAGGGGAAATGGGAAGAGAATCGCAAGGTGAGAATTGAAATTCAATCAACCAATTGAGCTATTGAAATTTTCTACTGATATTAATTCGAAGCTGAATCTATAAAATTACTTGAAAGGAGAAGAGGAAAAGATGAGCACGAACGTCCTCAATAAGTTTCACCAAAGGGTTATAATGAGACTTGTGCAAAACTGAAACAAATATTTACAAATCTAATAATCAAGTGACCATCAAAGAATGTGGTGCGAATGAGGCTACTCCTCCATTGATCAGAAATATCGGGTGTCAAGTCTTGAATATGACAAAATTCTTGATAAAGAGTCCACATGACATACTTACATATAATTCATAATGTTACACCAACATATACAAAACACATATAACATTATACTAGCATATATACCATATGTACATTAAACCAATAAAGTGTATATTACATCATGCACATAATCATATCCTCGATACAACCAAGTAGTACATTTCAATTCCCGTGTGCATGCTCTTGATCAGTCATTCAGAGACGGAGTTAGAATTTAAAATTTGTAGGTTCAATATTGGATTCTAGACTAAATAATTTATACAAATTTATTAAATTTCTTAATACAAAGCTCCGGCCCTGCAGTCAGCCCCCACCCCCCTCAATGTCTTACAGTACATCAAAGATTAGCTTAACACTCCAGAACAATCTCCCAGTGTCAAACCAATCAATTGGACTTAATTATTACTTTCATAATTAACTTAAACCTTGGTCAAAATCAAAGTCTTTAGGTCAAATTTTTAGATCAAATATCTAATGAGTCCAAACATATGATTTAGATTTCAATTCAAAGTCCATTCAGTTGTAAATTCCTAATTAGTTTTCCTATTTGACTACAACTATTTTACACATCTGATTTCATGTTCTGGATGTTGAATTTCAAGAATAATTATGTAACTAAATATTAAACAATAAATGACATTAGAAGTTGAAAAAAGTGATTTCCTTCGGTTTTTTTTAGAGCCGAGGATAATTATATTATTACTTCCGTCTTATTTTATGTGCCACTCTTTTACTTATTATGTTGTTTAAGAAAAAAAAAAAAAGACTTTTGAAACTTGTGGTCTAAAACAAATTTTAAATACTTATGAGGTTGTAATTTATTTCATTAAGACAAAAGGAGAATTTAAAAGTGTCACGACCTAGACCGTCGTGATTGGCACCCACACAAACCCTCCGGTGGAAGAACCATTAATACTAATTAGCTAACCAAGAACTACACAACTAAATAAAAGCTAAGGCATTTAAAGATACGGAAGCAAGTTTAAATGCAAAAATTATATAGAGTTCCCATAAACTCCAAGGTTTAAACAATTAACTTAACCAAACTAATGCGGAAGTCTTAACCCCTAGAACCTGAAAGTCATTGTATCAAAACTCTACTAACGAAAAGTCTAAGAACAAGGGGTACAATCTCGAAACTAAACAACACCTTAAATAAATAGTCTGAGTCCAAAAAGAGTGAACTTAAACAAGAGAGATCCATGACAGCCTGAAAGAACTGGCTCACCCTTGAATCCGATCACGCTCAATAGTCACCTAGCTGAGGTCTATCAATAGCCGCCTGAAGATGCCATGTACTCAACAAAGAACAAGCAAGTGCAGTATCAGTACACAATCACAGTGTACATGTAGGATCACACGGTTATCCCAATAAGTGAAACACATGCAAGTAACCACAACATTATAAAACAAGACTTATACCGAACATATACAATATTAGTCATCTTTTCAGATCAATGTAACATTTCACGTTCTCAATAATACACATTGGTTATCATTTTAGAGCAACAAACAATTTTTCAACCTCAATCACCATTAGATATGAACGTAATCATCACAAGTAGACACACAACACAATTCAATGGTCCTCTCACGGAACCTAATTCAATGGTCCTCTCATGGAACCCATACCCAAACTGTTAGTGTACCAGTACGTGGTACCCGATCCAAGTTAGTGTGTCGGACGTGACACCCGATCCCATATATGCGCCGGAACATGGCACTCGATCCAATATGTATGTCGATATGTGACATCCGATCCTAGTTAGTATGTTGGAACGTAACACCTGATCCATTAAACAAGCCACAATCACAATTACAATGTACATTCTCATAATTATACAAACAAGTGTTGATTCATGACATACAATCATTCGTTCATACATAATTACATAGGGTGTGATCAATAATGCAACATTCGTATACATACATGCAATACAATGAAGAAATTACAAACATATATCACACAAACATGAAATCACAACCATCAGCTACCTCGAACAAAACTTGAATCCCCTAAAAAACTTGATTCTTCCCTTTCCGAATTCTTTTCGCTTGTTCTTGGTCTACAAACAATCATAATAATGTGAGGATCAATAAACAAGACCTAATTACCCGAATTATAATCAATAACATCAACCCTAGGTCAAACCATTGATCCCCATACTCAGATTAGGATTTTTTCCACCATAAATTCTAGATCAAAACCCTCCCCTCATTGATAATTACCCAAGAAACTAAGTTCTACGGATCGAAAAATGGATTCGGGGAGTGAAAACCTTACCTTTATCCTCAAGAATGGTGGACACTGTAAAAAAAACACCTGGGGTTGTTCGTTAGCTGTCAAAGTCAAAACTTGTAGAATAATGATGTTTTGGGGTTTATTTCTAACTTAAGCCGCGACTGGCCCGCTATGATGGCCCCCAACCTGCCACATCGACCCCACCCTGGTGGCTTGAACGAAAACAGTGAGTCGAATTAAGAGTTCCAAACCCTCATTTCACAACACACCTTCATCCCATGACACTCAGAAACTACCCGTTCACGCAAAGATCAGTTTTGGGAGTTCTACTTGCCCGAATTCGATTCCGTAAAGTCGTACGGATTCCTTAACGTCTTAGCTATCTACTCATGCAATCAAATTCCTTATTAGATCACCCAATCGTTACCAGATTTCCCTAGACTCAAATGATTCCGATTTCATTCAAATCTAGACTAGGCTAGAAAATTCCAAGTTAATACCAAAAAGTTTTTCGTACCAAAATTTTTCCCCGTTGACTTTTTCGTAACGACGAAATCGGGTTGTTACAATAGATACCAATTTATCAATCACTCGTCCCCGAGTGACAACTAGGAGAAAATGGCTAAAAAAGAGTAGAGTAGAATTTGAATCGTCAAATAATTGGGGATACTTGTCCCACATACTTTTTCTGTCGACTCTGGGCTGCTAGAAGCTTAGATTGGATACTTATCACCTTATCCTGAACATCTTTCACCAAATCAACTCCCAAAGGTTTCACATCTTCAACCTCAAACCAACCAATTAAACACCAATGATCCCCATATTCATCCACACATAATCGATACATGACATCAACGATAAGATGAAATATTAGATTGTCGGACAACCATAAATACGCATGGTAGCTCTTCTATAAATTCTCATAAGCAAGGTGGTACATGTAGAACTACTAAAATACTTTAACAACTCCAAGACAATACCAATTATGTCATTCAAAATAACCAAATCTTTCCAATCTTCCCACTTAACCAAGAGAACATCGCAGGATTCGGTACCCCTGATCCACCACTGGGGATCCACCCACAAAAGTGAAAACACACGAGAGCATAGCTAGTGAATCATACTCATAATACTAACAACCATCATAACACTCCGACCATTTACCTTATTATAAACCACCACTTTTTAAATGAAACCTTTCTTAGGTACTTAACAATCAATAGTAATAAACTTTACGACTCAACCCAGGTGTAAGTCCTTTTAAATGCTCAATACTGGGTACAATTGATCGTTTCCCAAATTGCCAATTCATATCTTAACAAAATATATCACCACGAATGAAGACATACAATGAAAAATCTGAATTGTAAATTCAACTGTATAACACAATCCCCTTATCTATCAACATTAGCTTGTACCTTGAAGGATATTGTAAGATCGATGGAGATGCGATCAATGATAAGCATAGATCTTCGCTTATCATTGTTCGCATCTCCATCGATCTTACAATATCCTTCGCTAAAAATTCCATAGTACTCATTACTAAACTCAAAAACAAAACTAAAGCACTTATCATCACACTCGAGCTAATGTCTGTACACTCATTTCTCAAGTCTTTTCCAATAGTTTTTAACCAATCTGACGACTTGTGACACTATTACCATAGCCATAACAAAATGAATGAAATCACGCGTCTTTGAACCCAATTATCTACCCTTCTGAAGATATCTCTTTAGCTTTGCAATCAAATAGAATATTCTTGCTCTTGCCTCTCTCTAAAGGTTGTACTACATCCCACTATTTTTCTTCATTATGACTTTAGCTCATCAAAATTCTATTCGAGTGGGGTCCCACCATCTCTTAAAACTTCCCTTACAACCACGTTTCTCACCAAATATTAGAAAACCACGACCTTAGATACTCACAAGTCGTAATTACTATACAAAATTTGCTTAACCAACGATCTTAGTATATAGTTGCATCCCGTCACAATCCATCACAAACTCTTATTACCATTACGCTCAGTCAACCCTGACTATCACTACGAAGTCAACATTTTCATCAACATGCCACCTCAATCTCAGGTATACTCATCAAATTCAAAGGACTAACCCAATTCTTATACTCCCTTTCTTACTAAAATCTTCAATTTCCTTCATCCAAGTATACTTAATGGGATTTTCTTTATCCATAAGCTTATCATTTCGGTATCGATCCACTCATTTATAGCCTAAGATAAAATCACTGGTCCTCGTACTACTCTCCTTCTTCTTAACAAATAAGACAAGAGCACCCCACATGGAAGCACTAGGACAGATGAAACCTTTATCAAGAAGCTCTTGGATTTGAGCTTTAAGCTCTCTCAATTCTGCTAGAGCCATGCAATAAAGAGGAATGGAGATGGGGTGAGTGCCAGTTTCTAAATCAATGCAGAAATGTATCTCTCTATCCGGAGGCATACTAGGCAAATCAGTATAAACACTTCTCTAAATTCTGACACCACATGAATAGACTCAATAGAGGGAGACTCAACCTCAATATCTCGAATATGAGCTAAATAAGCAAAACAACCTGCCCTACCAGTTTCCAAGCCTGCACGAAAGATATGATCTTAGCTGGCTTAGGCTTGTACACCCATTCCCGCTCTAACCTTTCACTACCCGGGATCTCTAGAGTTACCGAATTAGTATTACAATTAAGCCCGGTATAATAGGGGTACAACCAAGTCATGTCTAAGATTATATAATGTCAGTCATATCCAGCATAACCAAATCAACCCAAGTCTGAAAATCCATAAACACACATGACAAACACGATACACATGGGTGACTATGATAGACTCTCCAACTGGGGTGGAAACATGGATGGGGCATCAAGTACATCACAAACCGCATCAAATCCCAAAGCAAACTGAACTGACACATATGAACAAGTAGAACTCGGATTCAAACAAATAGTAGTCATCCAGTCACATACAATAATAGTACTTGTGATCACTGCATCAGACCCTAAACCTCCGTCTTGCCCGGAAAGGCATAAAACTGATCCCTGTCATCTTAACGGGCAACCTTCTTGCCTGGCGGCACTGCTTTCCTACATGCATTACCATTTTCCCGACCTCCACGGCCTCGCTGATTCCCTCCTCACATGCCTAGGTTCTCCACAATTGTAACACACTTAATAACTTAACCAAGTAAATATTGTTGCTATTGTAGTAGTCGTATCATGACTCTCTTTGATATACATTCAATCCAAGAAATCGTAGGATAACTTCTAACCTCAATTGGCATAACTTAATTTCATCAATAGCTAAACAGCCCATACATGTTATGACAACAATACTAAATGCATTTTCCAAAGTAATGGTGTTCATTATCTAGTTGTCCCTTACCAAAACTTCTTGAATGTTGTCAACTTGAATCTGCAAATTTGACCTTAATCCCTTCACAAGCGATGATAGTAGCTAGCGTGCCCCATAAAATTCTTAATTTCAATCACAGAACTAGGTCGGACCCAATTCCTAACTGCTTCAATCTTTTTGGGATCTACCATTACTTCTTACCTTAAAATTGCATGCCCAAAAAAAGCAACTGAACTCAACCAAAATTCACACTTAGAAAATTTTGCATACAACTTTTGTTTCCCAAGAACACCCAGAATAATACGAAGATGGTCGACATGCTCTTCCTCGCTTTTTGAATAAACCTAAACTGTCATCAATAAATACTATAACAAACGAATCAAGAAATGGTTTGAACACACCATTCATCAAACTCACAAAAGCTGCAGGCATATTGTCAACCCAAACGACATAACTAGAAACTCATAGTGCCCATAACGGGTCCTAAATGTCATTTTTGGTATATCTTTCGGCCTATTCTTTAACTGATGATAGCCATACCTTAGATTAATCTTAGAGAAAGTTGATGCACCCTGTAACTGGTCAAAAGATATCTATCTGAGGCAGTGGATACTTGTTCCGAATGGTGACCCTATTCAATTGTCGATAGTCTATACACATCATTTCTTGCTAGTGATGGTGTTACCACTTTTGTTGCTCTAGTTCAGACCATAGAGTGAAGGAGGAAATATACCAATTTGTATAACCCATATACCAATTGGATTCAAGTCATAGCACGAATGAGTAGAAAGAAGTGAGTTTTTCTTAAAATCTTATAGCCTCTCGAAGAAAAGTACAGTCGTCTTTGTATCGTTCCACAAGACTCTACTAGACTCGTTTTGATACAATGAGATCAACGAACCTAGGACTCTGATACCAACTTTTGTCACGACCCAGACCGTTGTGATTGGCACCCACACTAACCCTCCGGTGGGAGAACCATTAATACTAATTAGCTAACCAAGAACTACAACACTAAATCAAAAACTAAAGCATTTAAAGATACGAAAGCAGGTTTAAATGCAGAAATTATATAGAGTTCACATAAACTCCAAAGTTTAAACAATTAACTTAACCAAACTAATGCGGAAGTCTTAACCACTAGAACCTGAAAGTCATTGTACCAAAACTCTACTAACTACAAGTCTAAGAACAAGGGGTACAACCCCGAAACTAAACAATACCTTAAACAAATAGTCTGAGTCTGAAAAGAGTGGACTTAAATAAGGGAGATCCTTGACAACCTAAAAGAACTGGCTCACCCTTGAATCCGGACACGCTTAATATCACCTAGCTGAGGTCTATCAATAGCCGTCTGAAGATGCCATGTACTCAACAAAGAACAAGCAAGTGAAGTATCAGTACACAACCACAGTACATGTACTGGTAGGATCACACGGCTATCCTAATAAGTGAAACACATGGAAGTAACCACAACATTATAAAACAGGCATATACCGAACATATACAATATTAGTCATCTTTTCGAATCAATGTAGCATTTCACGTTCTCAATAATACACATTGGTCATCATTTTAGAGCAACAAATAGACTTTCAACCTCAATCACCATTAGATATGAACGTAATCATCACAAGTAAACACACAACACAATTCAATGTCCTCTCACGGAACCCAATTCAATGGTCCTCTCATAGAACCCATACCTAAACTGTTAGTGTACCAGTACGTGGTACCCGATCCAAGTTAGTGTGTCAGACGTGACACCCGATCCCATATATGCGCCAGAACGTGGCACCCAATCCAATATGTATGTTAGTACGTGACATTCGACCCTAGTTAGTGTGTTGGAACGTAACACCTGATTCATTCAATAAGCCACAATCACAATCACAATGTGCATTCTCATAATCATACAAGCAAGTGTTGATTCATGTCATACAAGCATTCGTCATACTCAATTACATAGGGTGTGATCAATGATGCAACATTCGTATACATACATGCAATACAATGAAGAAATTACAAACATATATCACACAAATATGAAATCACAATCATCAGCTACCTCAAACAAAGCTTAAGTCCCCTAAGAAACTTGATTCTTCCCTTTCCGGATTCTTTATGTTTGTTCTTGGTCTACAAACAATCATAATAATGTGAGGATCAATAAATAAGACCTAATTACCTGAATTATAATCAATGACATCAACCCTAGGTCAAACCCTTGATCCCTATTCCCAGATTAGGGCTTTTTCCATCATAAATTCCAGATCAAAACCCTCCCCCCATCATTAATTACCCAAGAAACTAAGTTTTATGGATCGAAAAATGATTCGGGGAGTGAAAACCTTGGTAAAAAACTGTCAAGTAAACACCTGGGGTCGTTCCTTAGCTCTGAAAGTCGAAACATGCAGAATAATGACGTTTTAGGGTTTATTTCCGACTTAAGCCGCGACTGGCTCGCTACGGCGGCCCCAAACCCACCATAGCGGCCCTACCCTGGCGGGAATAATACCACCCTGACGGCTTGCACGGAAGTAGTGAGTCGAATTAAGAGTTCCAAACCCTCATTTCACAACACACCTTCATCCCATGACACTCAGAAACTACTCGTTCACGCTAAGATCAGTTTTGGGAGTTCTACTCGCCCGAATTCTATTCTGTAAAGTCGTACAAACTCCTTAACGTCTTAGCTATCTACTTATGCAATCAAATTCCTGATTAAATCACCCAATTGTTACCAGATTTCCCTAGACTCATATGATTTTGATTCCGTTCAAATTTGGACTAGGCTAGGAAATCCCAAGTTACTACCAAAAAAAATTTCAGCCCAAAATCTTTCTCCGTTGGCTTTTCCGTAACGACGGAATCAGGTCGTTACAAAAAGTTAGAGTAAATTGTTTTTAATTAATGCTGGTATATCAATGTAATCTAACTAATGTATATCAATGTTGTTATCGAAGGATATACCAAATTCTTTCCAAAGGTTTTTAGTGTTGGATCGGAGCTACAGCTAAATGAATATATATTTGATTGAATCCTCACCAATAAGGTGGAAGTTCAGGTAGCTGAATTACTTCGTATCCCAGAAGGAAAACTGAAGCTAATTACATCCTATCCCAGAAGTTTTCTCTTACAAAAATTCTGGATTTTTAATTTGTCTCGGATATATTTCTTGATTGTCCGATACATTGCAAATGATACATTACTTAATGGGAGGGATGCATGAGAGATGATGGATGTATTCAATGGCAGGGATGCATCTGAGAGAGGATGGATGTATCGATCATGTATTCGAGAGGGGATAGGAATGTATCCAGGAGGGGATTTTTGTAATTTTTTAAATGGTAGGAAATTTTAGAGATTATGATATCTTTAGTTGTGTATTTATTTAACTTTTCATATTTTTTAACTAAGATTAAGTTTAACAATTGAAGTCCAAAAAGATTGATATTATAGCAAATTTCATTTATAGCAGTCCATTTATATTAGGGAGGTAAATATTATCTTCCTTATTTTACACTATATAGTATATATTCATTCATAACATTGCTAAGATACATAGTATTATTCTTCTTCATGAATCATGATAATTGTGGATAATGATTTTGCTTCTTCTTTTTTTCATTGTAAAATCTCAAAATAAAGTTTATCATGCGATTTAAAGGATTGAAATCAAGTTCTAGAATCACATAAATCACATTTCAGTAGATTGAATCCCAATTCGAGATCACATAAATTTCTTCCTCCGACTTTTTCTTCACAGTTTGATTGAATATGTGTTATTCTTAAAATTTGTTAGAATCACCTAAATGAGGCTATACACAAAATTTGAGGAAGTCTAGAAGTGATTTGGAATTGTTTCAAGTAAAAACTCCTAGAAAATGGCTATGTGATATGTGTATATGATGTTGTATATTGTGTATAATGTATTTATCACACAGAAATTTCATGAACTTCAATGCGACATATATGTATCACACATGTTGTATATTATGTGTATATATAGAGAGAGAAAAGATGCAATGCAGGATACCCAAATAAAGTTGTCTTCAACCTCATTCAATATGAAATTTGGCTTAAATCTCAAATCATAGCTAAACACCTCCAAAATTGATATTGATGCCAACAAAATTCAATATCATCCAATTAATGAAATTTTTTTTGGGAATACTAAGCAAAATATCCCTTAGAATGAAAATAATTACAAGCTTATAGCCCATTACTTTCATAGCCCCTAAATAATTGCATTCTATACCCCCTCAAACAATTGTCTATAACAAACTAAAAAGCCCTAACAATAAACTTTCAAAACAACAATTTCCGTCACTTCAACTAATCAGAAAACCCAATATTATCAATTCTCTGTTCTACCCCAATTCTCCTTCCATCTTTATCCGAAATTCTCATTCTTCCCTCATTACTCCTTCTTTCTTCATCGACGATTCTCCTTCTTCCAGCAAATCAACACTCAAAAAATACCCATTCTTTTACAGCATGATGGAGTTCGGAATTCGTAGAATAAAGTTAATGTACTGCTCGTAGAAAATATTACAAATTTTGAAGATTTTGTAAAATAAATAGCAGATCATCTCAAAATCAATGGAAGTATTGACATAAGCTATTCAATTGCGGAAGGATTTCCCCAATTGAAAGTATCTAGTGATTATGGCCATCAAAGTTTACCTTGACTTGAAGAAGAAGAATCATGATATTGCTTCTTATCCGTTAATCATTGCCTACAACTGCAAAACAATGGAAAAAATGATCAATTCTCTAGAAATATCTCAAAAAAATATAGAACTACTGATTTATGAAAAAAATACATGTAATGAAATTGATCTTCCTGCTAATAATATTACTAAGGAAATGATTTCCATAGAGATAATCGTAGACATCTCGAAACAACCAATTCAAGTTTATCAAATCTACCAAAACAAAATCACTCTAGCTCAAGCTGTAAAACGACATTCAGTTCATGAAGGTTTTCAATGTAGAACTCCAAGATCTTGCAAAAACAGGAATAATGCCTATACATAATCTTGTATATGACATGCTGTTTTTTTGTAGATTGATGAAACAATTAAGAAAAATTGCAGAAATACTGAATGATACGATAGTAGTATATGACATGTTGTTTTGGTATCATTCAGAAATAATTTGGAGAAAATGAGCAATTACTAAATGATATGAGAGTAGTTTATGACATATTGTTCTAGTATCATTCAGAAATAATCAAAAAAAGAGGAGCAATTACTGAATGATATCGTAATAGTATATGGCATACTGTTCTGGTATCATTCAGAAATAATCTGGAGAAAATGACCAATTATTGAATGGCATAGTAGTATATGGCCGTATAGTTCGAAAATTATTCAAAAATAATCTGAAAAATATGAGCAATTACCAAAAGATACCATAGTAGTATATGTCATACTGTTATAGTATCATTCAGAAATAATGTTGAGAAAATGAGCAATTACTAAATGATAGCATATTAGTATATAGCATACTGTTTTGGTATCATTAAGAAATAATCAAGAAAAAATGAGCAATTACTGAATGATGCTTAATAGTAAATGACATACTGTTCTGGTATCATTCAGAAATAATCTGGAGAAAATGAGCAATTACTGAATAATACCATGATAGTATATGACACTGTTTTGGTATCATTCAGAATTAATCAAGAAAAATGAGAAATTATTGAATGATGTCATAATAGTATATGACATACTATTTTGGTATCATTCAAACATAATCTGGAGGAAATAACCAATTACTAAATGATACCATAGTAGTATATGGCATATTGTTCTGGTATCATTTAGAAATAATCAACAAAAAATGAACAATTCCTAAATGCTACCATAGTAGTATATGTCATACTAATCTGGTATGATTCAGAAATAATTAAGAAAAAAAGGAGCAATTACTCAATGATGACATAATAATATATGGCATACTGTTGTGGTATCATTAAGAAATAATCTGGAGAAAATGAGCAATTACTAAATGATATTATAGTAGTATATGCCATACTAATTTGGTATCACTCAAAAATAATTTGAAAAATGAGCAATTACTAAAATGAGATTTTTCGATTATTTGATTTTGAGCACCTATAATCCTCACCATCAATATTTAAGACAAGGACTTGAAAACACAATTAAAAAGCATGAAACTTTGATTTCAATTGTTTCCATTTGCGTATTTGTGATTTGTTTCAATTGGATGATATTGAATTTTGTTGGCATCAATATCAATTTTGGAGGTGTTTAGTGATGATTTGAGATGAATTTAAACCGAATTTCATATTGAAACATGAGGTTGAAGACAATTTGATTTGAGTATACTGTATCTTATGTATATCAGTTCATACTTCATATCACATAGTATATCCATTTTCTTGTATATCATGTATATCTATGTAAATTCCCATTTATTTCTTGTATATCGTGTATATCTATGTAAATTCAAGAAAATTTGTGTATGATATATACGAATATACATAATATACAACATGATATACATACATATGACATTGAAGTTCATGAAAATCAGTGTGTGATATACAGTATACATTAGGGGTGTACAAAACCGAACCGAAAACCGAATCAAACAGCAAACCGAGTCAAACCTAAAAAATAACCCCGACTAGTGGTTGGTTTGATTTGGTTTGGTGTTGAAAAAAAAAACCCGACTATATTTGGGTTGGTTTGATTTTATCTAAAAAAAACCAACCCGAGACCAAACCAACCCGACATTATATATATAATTTTAAAATTTTATTTTATACATAAAAATATTTACTTTGATATAATTTTTAAATATTTCTTATACTTTTTCATAGTTTTTTATCTTTTAATATATTATTTCAAGTTTGAAACTTAGAATTTTGAATGGTTCCATAAAGATTATAGTCCATAGATCTTGGTAATTATAATAAAACTTAAATCAAAATCAAATTAATACTAATGCAAAAAGAAAATCAATTTAACACTAAGAATGACAATAATATTGAATATTTGTTCTTTGATTTTACATTGGTTTAGACAATTAAAGTACATAATCTAATTTTAATTTCCTTTAATATTTAGTCATGTAACTAATACTTATTAAAATTATTTTAGCATGATTTAGTACTTTTAAATTATGATCATTTTCATTATGACTTGTTAATTTGCAATATTGTTTTACGCTATTTCATTATTTATTTATTTATTTATTTAGATATTTTAGTGTCATTAATCATATCATTGTTTGTGTTATTTTCTTAAGAAACGCCTTAGATAGTTGTATTTTGGTAGGACTGAAGAAATATTTGAATTACAAGTAAATTATATGTTTGTATGAATACTTTAGCGGAAAAATCCGAAAAAACCCTAAAACCCGAAAAAAAACCGAGGTTGAAAAACCCGAGTTTTATTGGTTTGGTTTGGTTTGGTTTATAGATTTAAAAATCCGACACAAATGATTTGGTTTGATATTTGAAAAATCCGAACCAACCCGATCATGTACACCCCTAGTATACATGATATACAACATAGTATACATATACTGCAAAGCCATTTTGAGTTTTTTCAATGAAAGAAAAGAAGCAAAATCATTGTCGGCTATCATCTTGAAGAAGAATACTATGTATTATGTGTATCTTAGCAATGTTATGAATGGATATATCTTATGGAGTGTAAAATATAGAAGACAATATTTACCTTTCTAATAAATCGACTGTTATATATGAGATTTGTTATGATGTCAATCTTTTTGGACTTCAAGTGTTAAATTTAATTCTTGGCTAAAAAAATAGGAAAAAATACATAAAAGGGCTATCAAATCTAAAATATTTAGGAAAAATTATTGACATACACGTCTTATGTTTCCCTTATTTCTAATATTCCATTCTATTTCTAAAAACCTCTAAAATCCCTTATTTCTCTCCTAATTCTAAATTATTTTATAATGTATCCAAGCTAGTTTTTAATGTATTCGAACTAGTTTTTAATGTATCCGAGCTACATATTATATATCCGGTTTATTTTATAATGTATCCGAGCTAGTTTAATGTATCCGAGCTACATATTATGTATCCGGTTTGTTTTACTTTTTCAGGGATTAATATAATTACAAACTAAATAGGAATAAATTGTAATTTCATAGTAAAACTATGTGATTCCTAAAATTTATACTAATTAATATGTGATGGTGTGTATTTTACATTGTTTTTTTTTAAAAAAAAAAATGATTGCCACATGGAAAAAAATATCACCACGGCAAAAAGTTCTAAGTAAAAGAGCGAAATATCAAAAATACACTTAAACTATCTTTTTTTCTGAGTTTCACACACACTCAAACAGTATGTCATATGGTGGGATAGGGGTAGTGGGTTGTTGTTCATTTTCAAGAAGGCGTTGAGATAAAGAAGGAATTTGAGAATCTGTCGTATCGTGTTAGTTGGAGAGGACATGGGATTTTTTTTTCCTTTTTTTATCCCTTTTCAAAGATGGGAAATTGAAAATTCATAAAGTGAAAATTTAGGGGAAAGTGTAGATTTTTTTTTGTAAGTCAAATAAGTACTCACCATATGGCATTTTTTCCCATATGATATTTTTTTTTAAAAAAAAAAGTGTAATATACATATTATTATATATTATTTGAGGTGTATCTTTTAAATTTATAAATGATAGGTTACATGTGTTTTTCACTCTCAATAGTTTAGGTGTAAAATTCAAAAAAAAAAAAAAGTTTAAAATGTGTTTTTGACACTTCACTCTTTGAAAACGTGTCAGCAAAAAAGTACGTGAACGAAAATTCAAGCTAGAAGCGCCTAAGTGTCTGTATATACACATTTGATTCAATCAATATTGATGTGTTTTTCTTGAACTAATGAGTGATGATTTAGATGTGTTTCTCATACTTTAGGCATGAAACTCAAAAAAAATAAAATGACAATTTAGATGTGGTTTTTGACACTAACTCGTTTATTTTTAATGAACACTTTACCAATTATGCAATACAAGAATCAATAGTCTAAAACATGAAAATGGTTATTAGATGCTACTCTCTCCGGTCTATATTAAGTGATGAATTGTTGAAATTTTTCCATGGTTATAAGTGATTTTTTTCAAATTCAAAAAGATTGTTGGAACTTTTTTTCTTCATATTTACCCTTTCTTTTAATAATTAGGTTCTTAACTATTTTATATTTTCGATGAAATAGTTTAGGAATAATTAATAGGATAATAGTAGCAAAGTCGCCTTAAATTTTTATCCTTGAATATTTTCTTAAATGGTATGTCATAACTCATACCCCAATAATTCAATTAATATAGATTATAGGAAATAATTTTTTATATTAATGCTATTTTCTATATGCCATTTATGACTATATAATCCACTACCTAGCCAACGGTGACGCAAATCCAATTAATTCCCCAAACTAATTCACCAACCCACAAAAGAACCCTATATCTTTAGAAAAATGTTACCGAGATATCAAATTAATTAAACTTTTTTTCGAAAAAAAAGTTGCATAGTTGGATAAGTAAATTAAGCAATAAAAATATTAATTAATAGCGTTAATACAAATAATCTCCTTTAAGAATATGAGGATTCATACATAAGAAAGTATGTCTATGTTTAATATACGCAAGCATATTTGTATTCTTACTGGTATTATTTATGTCGATATTTTTCAATCTTTGTATTTTTTTTTAATTATGATAGGTAACATATGAATAATAACGGACAATATTCTGCTAAAGAGAGGTTTTATGTTTTTGTAATCATTCAAACTTGGCCACTATGAGACTATTTAATATTTTTTGTTTAGTCTTTATTTTAATAATATAAAGTAATACATATATTTATATTATATAAATAAGAACGGACAACATTCTACTAGAGAAAGCTTTTGTGTTTTTGTAATTATTCAAACTTTGCCACTATATAACTAGTTAATATTTTTTTGTATTGTTTTTTAATAATGAACAGTAATACCATATGAATAAGAACGGACAACATTCCACTAAAGAGAGCTTTCGTATTTTTGTAATTATTCAAACATGATCATTATAAGACTACGTATTTAATATTTATTTTTGGAAAAATTATATAAAATAGCAAATTATAAATTCAAATTAAATGTTATAACCACACTTTCATTTAATTATAATTTGTCGCAAACACTTGCCATTCGCCTCTCTCCCCAGAGAATCTCGCTCGCTACTTTCCCAGATCTCGCTCGCCACTCTCCCTCGCCTCTCTCACTTTATACAAACACAAATGTATAAATTGTGTTTTTGTTTGTATAAAACGAGAGAAAACTGTATATACAAATACAAATACATATATTTTCGTCCTATAAACTTATAATTATGCAAATACAAAAATATATATTTTCGTCCTATACACTTATAATTATACAAATACATCTCTTTCTCACTTTATACAAACATAAATTATAGCGAGAGAGAGATTTGATAGACAAATGTTTTATTTCGATTCAATTGTATACAAATTCAAATTTTATGTAGATATACAAACACAATCATTGATACATATACATAGTAGTTACATATATACAATTATCTAACCGATATACATATACAATCGCTGCGCTTTTAAAACAACGACAGGCCTGCCAGCGATTTATACAAAATCTGATGCTCCATAGCATACATAAAATTTGTTATGGAGCGCAATTATGTAAACTATAGCTATAACATACAAATATGATTTTTATATTTGCTAAACCTAAAATTTACTCTTTATTTTGCTCCTTATATATAAGTCCAAGTCGAAGTGCTTTCCGTCAAACATGTGTGCTTTGTCTCAGATTTTCATAAATGCTAGAATGAGGTATTATTATATATGTATATTACTAATATTAATCATATAGATTGTATCTAATTATTATGAATAAAAATATGCAAAATTAGAAAGAATATGAATATTAGAAAAAGGTAATTATTGTTTCTTGAGAAGTTATTAGCAAATATGATGGAAACCATTTAATTATACCTTTTTTTTTAGATATTTATACTTAAGATTTACAATGTGCATGAGGATGATTATCATAGACATTTCAATATTTAATACTATTATATAATATTTGAATATGTTTGTTATTGTAACAACTTGTTCCCGTCGTTATGGAAAAGCCAATGGGGAAGGAATTTGGGCCAGAAAACTTCTGAGTAGTAACTTTGGAAATTTCTAGCCTAGGCCAGACTTGGACGAAATCTGAGTCAGGTGAGGTCTAGGGCAATTTGGTAATGAATGAGGGATTTAATTACGAGTTTGATCACATGAGTAGATAGCCAAGACGTTAAGGAGCCCGTACTGCTTTACGGAATCGAATTCGAGCAAGTAGAACTCTTGAAACTGATCTTGGCGTGAAATGATAGTTTTAGAACGTCCATGTTTGAAGGTGTGTTGTGAAATGGGAGCTTGGAACTCAAATTCTGAGTTTATGTCTCCGTGCAAGCCGCTGGAGCGGGGTTATTCCTGCTAGGGTGGGGCCGCCATGGCGGGATGGGTCCCGCTGTGATGGGAGAGTCGTGACTTAAATCGGGGAAAAACCCCAAAATCATTATTTTCTGCATAACTTCATTCTTAAGAGCTAAGGGACGACCCATGACATTTTCTTATTAGATTTCCACGAATTCTAGCGCTAAAGGTAAGTTAATTACTCTCCTAATCCATATTTTGATTCTTAGAACTTAGAATCTTGGGTAATTATCGTTAGGGGAGGGTTTTGGCCTGAAGTTAATGGTGGAGAAAAGCCCTAACTGAACATCAGGATCATGGGTTTGGCCTTGGGTTGATATTTTGATATAATCCGAATAAATTAGGCATTGTTTATTGATCCTTGCGTTAATTACTTGTTTATAGACTAAGAACAAGCTAAAAGACTTTGGAAATGGAAGGCTCAATTGTCTTAAGAGTATTCAGGCTTGGTTTTAAGGTAGGTGATGATTCGATTTCTTATTGTGTGATATATGCCGGTTAATTGCTTCATTGTATGCGTGCGTGTATGTGAATAGGGAATGTGAATCAAATCTAATGAAATGATTATGTGTGAATAATTACATGACATGAACCTATTACTTGATTGTATGACTATGAGTACTGTTCATTATGGGTGTGATTGTGACTGTGATTGTGCTGACTGGATCGGGTGTCACGTTCCGACACATATATTGAATCGGGTGTTACGTTCCGACACATATATTGGACCGGGTGTCATGTTCCGACACACGTATATTGAATCGGGTGTAACGTTTCGACACACTAACAGTTTGGGTGTGGGTTCCATGAGAGGACCACTTGTGATTATTACGTTCATATCTACCTGTCATTAATATTGGGAAATTGTACGTTTCCCCTAAAATGATTATTGAATTGTGCATTCTGTATATGTGTGTTTATTGTATTGTAATGACTTACTTATTTTACGCTACTGAAGTAGCCGCGTGATCCTATCAGTACACTGTGGTTTTGTGTACTGATACTGCACTTGCTCTTTCTTTGTTGAGTACAGGGCATCTTCAAGCGGCTATTGACAGACCTCAGTTAGGAGATCTTTGACCGAGATCGAATTCAAGAGCGAACCAGTTCTTTCAGGCTACTATGGATCCATCGTTAGTTTAGTCCATTCTTTTCGGACTTGAACTACAAGTTTAGACTTTTGCTTATGTTTAGTTTCCGGGGTTGCTCCCTCTCTTTCTCAGACTTGTTGATTGGTAGAGTTTTGGTACAATGACTTTCAGTTCTAGGGGTTGAATTTCCGCGATAGTTGTTTGTTAGACCTTCAGAGTTTATGGGAACTTCGTATTTATTTAGTCATTTAATCCTGCTTCCATATCTTTAAATGCTTTAGTTTCTTAAAAATGTTTAGTCGGGGTGTAGTAATGGTTCTCCCGCCGGAGGGTTAGTGTGGGGTGCCAATTACGACGGTCTGGATCCGTTGTGAGTGGCACCCACACTAACCCTTCGATGGGCGAACCAAACTTTTAACTCAAACTTAATTCATCAACCCATTTAAAAAATCAAGTCACTGATATAAAATACTAAGAAACTAACCTTAAAACAATTAAAAGATTGGTTCCCATAAACTCCAAATTCAACAAAAAAAGCCAATGCGAAATAAACTCCCTAAAACTTTAAAGTCATCGTACCAAAACATCTTATAGTCTATGATAGAGGATGCAACCTCAAAACAAAGAAGGAAATCATAAATCTAGAATGTTTGAGTCTGAAAAAGGGACGAAGAAAGTAGAGAGGAATTCATAACAACCCGATGGAAGTGGTTTACCCTTAGATTCAGATTGTTAAGGTCTCACAGTTGAGGTTTCAAAGAAGCCGCCTAAAGAAGTGACGTACTCAACAAATAGAGAACAAGTGCAATTTCAGTACACAACAAAAATATACTGTAGGATCATCGGCTAGTTTCAATAAAAAAAATATGGACAGACAACCACAACTCAGTAAGCACGTAATACACAATTACAATTCAAGTATAATATAGTCTGTAATTTATATGCATAACAATATAAATTATCACAATAGATCAAGACAATATGGTTCTTTCATGGAACCCACTCATACAAACTGTTAATGTACCAACGCGGTATTCGATCCCAAGTTAGTGTATCGATGTGGTACCTATTTTCACATTAGTTTACCGACATGATACCTATTTTAGATGTTAGTGTACTAGTGAGGTACCCGATCTCCATCATCAACACATAAAATAATCACAATCACAATGAATCAATATCACACATATATTTGATGTAGCACGTTTATTGCATACGATTGACAACATCGTACATTTCACATTATACCCTTTCAACTTCCTTAATCATGTATCATGCATGCATTACTAACGACACATTAACAAGCACATATAAAATATACGGAAAACTGATTTGCTCGTAGCTTGTGAGTCTTTGCAATCTATAGCTTATAGTGATTAAATAAAATGATTAGACCATATATATCCAATAAATGGCGAAGTGAATTGTTAAGCATGATGCAAATTCTCGTTTAGGCCATGATATTGGTCTTAAGATGGTAAGGATGATGTAACAATATGATCCGGTCATTATGACTAGGCTAATAGTGAAAGAAATTGGGCCAGAAAACATTTCGAGTAGTGACTTAAAATTTTTAGGCTAGATCAACCTCAAATAGAATTTGCGCTAGGCGCGGTCTAGGTCTATCCGGAAATGGGTGGGATGGAATGTCTAGGCTTCATTGTATTTTTTGTATCTAAAGGAACTCGTAGGACTTCACGAAATTGAATTAAGGTGAGTAACTTCTGAAATCGAATTCAACTTGAAAGAGATAGTTTGAGATGTCAAGGAAAGGAGGTATGTTGTGAAAATAAGGTTTTCAGGAATTTTAGAGTCTCTGAAGTTTGCATATTCCGCTATAGAGAGTACCATGCTGGTTCACTAATAGTTTGAGTTCCATGAGAGGATCAAATATGTGATTATGGTTTCATGAGAGGACCAGACATTTGCATTTGTGATCATGTGCGACATACATCCTGATATTGTTGTTTCATTATATGTGATTGAGAATTTATGTGATTTGATAATTGTTGGTATATAGATTATTTTATGTTACTGCTCATGGTGAACTATTTATATTTATATCTTGAACTGGTCGTGTGATTCTATCTGTGCATTGTTATTGTGTACTGATACAACACATGTTCTTTTCTTATTGAGTACATGACATCTCCCAGAGGCTGACGTCTTAGGCTGATAGTATGAGTATCACTCACGGCAGTCTGAATCGTGACATATGACGTCTTAGGTGATGATGTCTTAGGGACATGATAAACAAATATTAAGTCTTTAGACCATGAAAATGACACCTTCAGAGCAGCCATAAGTAAATCCTTAGGCAATGAAATGATGTCTGCAGGCAATGAAGAAGACACCATTAGACTATGATGCCTTAGGATCATGATGAACATAAAGTAAATTTTTAGGCCATGAAATTATGTCTATAGGCCAGAAAAATGACGCCTTTAGACTATGACGCCTTTGGAGCAACCATAAGTAAATCCTTAGGCCATGAAAATGACACCTTCGGAGCAACCATAAGTAAATCCTTAGGCCATGAAATGATGTCTACAGGCAATGAAGAAGACGCCATTAGACTATGACGCCTTCGGATCATGATGAACATAAAGTAAATTTTTAGGCCATGAAATTATGTCTATAGGCCAGAAAAATGACTCCTTTAGACTATGACACCTTTGGAGTGTGATGAGCATAAAGTTAGCCTTTAGGCCGTGAAATGATGTCCGTAGGACATGAAAATGATGCCTTTAAACTATGACATCTTTGGAATATTAAATGATAATTAAAGTTAATATGATAGGTACGGCAATCTTAGTAAGCAAATATAATAGGCAATACGATCTAGGACGCAAATATAATAGGTTCAACGCAATATAGCAGACAACACGTTTTAAAAGGTAAATATAGTAGATCAATGTAATATAGTAGGTTGATATAGTGGGCTCGATAGTTGGCAAC
The DNA here is from genome assembly GCF_900185275.1 of Solanum verrucosum. Taxonomy (NCBI): domain Eukaryota; kingdom Viridiplantae; phylum Streptophyta; class Magnoliopsida; order Solanales; family Solanaceae; genus Solanum; species Solanum verrucosum. The sequence goes on from NW_026020401.1 coordinate 2,247,549, forward strand.
ATAACTTAGTAGGCCATGCAACTTAGTAGGTAATGTGAATTTCAGTAGGTAATGCGACATAGTCGGCAATAATATAATTTTCAATAAGCAACACAATATAATAGAACGAATACAAATTTCAATAGGCAATGCAATTTAACAGAACGAATACAATTTCAATAGGAAAGACAGTATAGTAAGCGGAAATAATTTACAGTAGGTAATACAATATAATATGTCAAATACAATTTAGTAGGCAATAAAAATTTCAGTAGACAGTGCAATATAATAGACAAAAATAAAATTTTCAGTAGGAAAGACAATATAGAATTGCAAAAAATACAATTTTAAATAGATAATGCAATATAGTAGGCCAAATATAAATTTTAGTTGGCAATGCAATAGAATAGGCCAAATGCAATTTCAGTAGAAAAAACATTATAATTGATAAAAATATAATTTTTAGTAGGCAATGCAATATATATAGTAGGCCGAACACAATTTAGTAGGCAATACAAATTTCAGTAGGCAATACAATATAATAGGTCAAATGCAATATAGTAGGCAATTCAAATGCAATTTAGTAGGCCAAATATAATTTCAGTAGGCAATGCAAATTTTAGTAGGCAATGCATTAAAATTGTTCAAATGTAATTTATTAAGCAATGCATTATAGTGGGCCAAATGCAATTGCTACGCAATACAATTTTCGATACGCAATGCAATTTTAGTAGGCCAAAATGCAGTTAAGTAGGCAATTTAAATGTACTTTAGTAGGACAATTATTATTTCAATAGGAACATGCAAATTTTAGCTAGGCAATGCAACTTTAGTAAGCCAAATGCAATATATTATATAGGTAGATAAAAAATAGTAGGTAACACAATACAGTTTGAAAGAACGCAAATTTTTAATGTGCCAAATTTGAATTTTAGTAGACGAATACAGAGTAGTAGGCAATGCAATATAGTAGGCAAGAATATTAATTTTAGTAGGCCATAGTAGGCGGCTATTAAACCAATTTTCAAATTCATCATATTTATGACCCGAATTGCATGATTTTTTTTAAAATTTATTCATGATTATGAATTCTTGACTATTGCACTTCTTTTTTTATACTTAGTAAGATTTTTCATTCTCATTTCTATTAGTTCTTGACATGTTATTGTTTATGATTCATGAATATTATATTTTAAAGCATGATTTTAGAATTTTTATGTTAATATGAAAGATATTTTGAGATATCGCAAACTATGCATGTTCTAGAAATTTTCTCATGATTTAAGCTATGAACATGATGTGAAAAATATGTTTTAGAAGAAATTTCAATATGTGATTTTAGAAAGAAATATTTGAACTTTACCGATTTGAGCTTTGTCTCACACTTATTCAGACAAATAGATAGTTTATCTAAATATAAGCATATCATATGAGTATATCATACTGAGAAGATTATTTAGCACTGTGAAGATGTGGGTTTAGAAAATACAAATCTCATAACTATGTGCTACCATAAAATTTGAGTATGTCGTTTTGCCGGTCAACTATTTTAGCCCTTTGAGGCTTAGTTAGCAATTTTACAATAGATAGATATGTTATGTACTCTGACAAGGTATATGAAAACCCTCCCAATTAGGATTGTAAGTTGGTACATCATGAGTTCACATGTGTATGACGATTATAAGAAAACTCTCACTTAGACATTATATATCGTTTGAAAATATATAATCACATAAATAGTCATTTATATAATGTCAGATATCATGATTTCACAGATGCATCATTTCATATATGACTTTGAAAAACATGATCTCAGATATACATTTTCGTTTTAGAAATATTTATTTATGATCTTTCACTGGATTCTTCCTCAATTGATATTTACGTATAATTTAAAGATTCATTATGATTTCACTCACAACTTATGATAGATATAAATTTTTAGCTATTTGATCATGTTCCTACATATTCCGTACATTTCTTGTACTGATCGCATATCTCTTATCCGCTATATTTTTCATATGATGTAGATACAAGTGGTCATTATCATACTCATGGATTGAATAGTCATTCATAGTGCAGCAGTTGGTGAGTCTTTTTTCATTCGGGAACATAGTTTAGTTATTTTTATCATATTCCAAACTTGTTTTATGTCTAGCTGGGGCCTTTGTCCAAGAAAATCGTTTTATATAGCTGAGGGCTTCAGACATGATTCAGTTGTAATAGACTTATTCTTGAGATTTTTTTCAGTTATGGTTTTATTTTACACCTTCTTCTGTAGTTTTCATATGATATACTTAGATATGCTATGTCAAGGGTTAGCTTGGAATCACTTGTGTTTTCAAGTGTCGTGTTTTGATTAGGGTGTAGACTCAGATCGTGACAATAGCAATGCACAAGCTATGATAATTATCACGTATGTGTCAACATCATAATGATTCATGCCTTGTTTTAGTATTATGAATATGATTTTTCAAGCTGCAAAAGTTCATTCGACTACATTGCATGCACATAAATGAATGCCTTAAGTTAAACCATTCTTTAGTATCTTGAGGCTCTTTTCCACTTTATCTATAATCATTCAAATGATGGTATGTATAATCCTTTGTATGAAGCTAAACATTCTTTCATATTTCGAAGGCCAACATCAACAACATAATATTTTATAAATAAAAACAATATTTTTACAAAGAATTATTAAAGAGACTTGTGACAAAATTGATAACTTTGTGTATATAAATAATATTTATGTTGCTGAGAGTAATTCTTATATTCGATATAAATGATTTAAAGGTTGGTAAGAGTAAGAATAACAATTATAAATTTTATTTTGCATGTGAAATAAATGGTTGTTAGATATAAAATGTAACAACTCGAGCCGTTGTTATTTAGGAAAACAAAAATTCGTGAAAAGTTTGGGCCACTGTCCCACTAGGGCGGGCCAGATGCCTCTAGGGTGGCGGCGCCATGGCGGGGTAAGTTGGCGCTAGAGCGGGATAGGCAAGACAGAATGTAAATAACGCGAAATACTATTTTTCTCCTTCTTCCTAAAATACCTAAATTAGACGTAAATCACCCAGAAACCCTCCAAAAAGTTGCTCCAAGCATGGGAAAGAAGGAGGAAGAGATTCTAGTGTGAGGATGGCGATATCTTGCAGAATCTTGGCCAAATTCACCGTCATGCTGTCCGAAAAACCATAAAATTATCTGCAATTCCTCCATGCAGCTGCTTGGCGCCCAGGTACTCTAGGTTTACTAATTGAGTAGTTATAAATATGTACTCTCTGCGTAATATAATGGAATTCAATGGTAGGAGTTATGTGTAGGCCTTTATACGTCAAACCAAAGATAATTTATTCATAGAAAAAAGCCTTAGGTGATGAAATAGGGCTAAGTTGGTCGAATTATGGTTAAGAGATATATGTTGTTGAATACTTCATGGTGATGGGGGTGATTGCACAATTGTGTGGTATATGTTGTTCTTGCTTCATTATGATAAATATGTATGCAAATGTCGCATTGTTGATCACATTGATTGTAAAAGAGGATATACGAATGATGAATGCCATGAATCATGACTTGATTGTATGATTATGAGAATGTGATTTGTGATTGTGATTGTGGCCTATTGAATGGATCGGGTGTTGCGTTCCGACACACTAACTTGGATCGGTTGCCACGTTCTGGCATAAATATGAGATCGGTTGCCACGTTCCGTCATAAACATTGGATCGGGTACCACGTTCCAGTATGGTAACAGTTTGGGTTTGGGTTTGGGTTCCATAAGAGGACCAATGACTTGTCATAATTGTATGTCTTAAGGATTGGGAAATTGTACCTTGTTCGTAAGGATAATTGATATTGTATTTCCCCTGAGTTGTTATGTTGTTATGAAGACTTATGTTTGATTGTTCTTCTATGTTGATTAAACTTGATATGTACCTTGATGTTGAATGAACCGGAAGGGGCAACCTAAATCGGGATGTGATACGGTAGGTGGGGAGTCAACGGTTCAATAATTGTTAGTGTCTGAGTAAAGGTATGATGTGAGCGGTTAGTTGGAATGCTTGAAGTTGTATTTGGGGACTTTTCTATGTGTTAGAATGGTTAGGCTATGATCAAGAACCTAGTAAGTAGGTTGACTGAGAAAGTGGTTAGTAATTAGAGTACTAGTGTGATTTTAAGGTATTTCGAGAGAGGGTAAAGGTGGAGAATCGAGGGGTTTCATTGCATGATCTTACTAGTTATTTTATTATGTTATGTAGTGGGCGTCGGGTTGACCGATGATGCCTACTAGTACGTGTGGTTTGTACTGATACTACTCTTGCTATGTCTTTTTGACATAATCTGGGTGCAGGTTGGTGATGTTTCATTAAAAGAAGATGAAGAATTCTCCAGCAGCTTCTACCTTTTCTTTCGCATGGTGGGAGTTGTGTCTTTTATTAATTATGTCCAGTTAGTAGCTCTTGTACCTGTTTATACTAGATCATTGAGGTGTTCATTACTTTGCAAGCCTTAACTCGAAATTGTTTTAAAAGTTCTTAATTATGAACCCAGTTATTTCATTTATCTCCGTTTATTTACTTTTCCGCATGTTTTAACTATTGAGATATGAGGATTCTCCTACTTATGTGGTAGTATGTAGGTCCCCACACGGCCCGATGGGTTGGGTCGAGACAATTGGTATCAGAGCCCAGATTACTGGTCTCCTAGTATAAGAACAAAATATGGAAGAAACTCATGTGGATTGGTGTGTTGACGTCCACACCTAATCCTTAGGAAGCTATGAAGCATTCTAGGAAATTTTCACATCTTTTCTCTTGTTTTGTGCGAGTGGCGCTTGTGATATGAGTTGAGTCCAATTGGTATCTCAACGAAGTGAACTAGATGTCATGGTTACGACTGAAGGGACACAAGTAAGGATAATTGGAACTAAGAAGGTTACAATTGGTATTTGGCCTTAGGGGATGTATAAGGCATAGATGATTCATAATGGTCATCTATGGAACGAACTAACTAATAAGGTGAATTTGTTGTGATGCGTAATTGTAACTGTGAATGCGTGCTTCTTGTCATTTGAAATAAATGTGAATGTGAAGATCTTCTTCGGGTGTCTAAATTTACTGATGATATGAAAAGTAGTATGGCTGATGTGTGTGGCATGATTTAGTGCACATTATGGCGTGTTTGGATCTGATATGTGTAATATGCTGGTTGAATTGTTGAAATTTTCAAGTGGTAACTACTTGAGCATCATGAAAACCCCGTTGGGGGAAATAAGTCATAACTAAGTTGGTGCGAGGGTCTAGATAATCTACGAGTGATTCGTAGGACAAAATCTGGATATGCATTGCGACCAATTAATAATCGTGTGAACGTCTGGGTATATCCTGGGGACGAGTGTGTTGTAGTGATGAAGTAACGTAAAGGAATTTTGGAGTGTGTACCGTTGGTTAGATTCGAGGTAGGCAACAATTATCCTAGCTAATGGGGATTATTCAGTATGCCTAGTTATAGTCGGGGAATCTAAGGGAGATTTAGAAACGAGAAAAACACAGAAAAATAGTTGGCAGGAGTTCTGTTTTTGTCAGGGCTGCTGGGGCGGGATTTTCCCGCCAATGCGAGGTCGCTAGTGTGGGATTTCTTCCGCTAGAGTGGGATAGGACGAGACAAAACCTCAGTCTGTCTCCCCTATTTTTCCCCAGGTACATCTTCAGACCTCGAATCATATCCAGATTAATCCCTGCAATTCAATCAGTACTTAGCAGTATAATAACAAGTCATAACCTTAGTAAATAAATATCGGTTGTATCAGACAGCAAAAACTAGCATCCATGTGCTTACAAAAATAAAATAGAACATTAGTTTTGTCCAAATTACAACCCAAGGCGGGCGAAAAACCAAATGAAGGACTCTAGGACCGGAAGGTGTCCAATCAAAGTCTAGATCCTCCGAGGGTACAAGGCCATTAACGGCCTCATCCATGAAAGTGAAATGCTGGAAATCTCCCTATTCGACTCGGGGAACCTCCTGTCGTGGAGCAACGCAAGTGAACATGATCCTCACAGCCTTCCATATCCGGACCATCAAACAATCTCTCTCCAGACCTTCCTCATCTCTTGGCGTAGCTCATGGCGGAGTATCTCGACTTCTAGGGCAATGTTGGGTGGAACCAGAGTGAAGTCAGCAAAGGCACTTCCCAACCTCTTTCGGACGGTCGTCAAATCCTCCTCGATTTGTGTACCTGAGAGTGGGGCCTCGTCGTCTGAATCCACGATCGCATTGTTGCTGCTAGCCCTACCCGTTCTCCTCCTTTTGCTCCTGAAAGTAGAACCTGACCTGGTCAAAAGAGGGTGGAAAGGGGGATCCATGGGTAATACCTCGTCAGTGTCGACAAGTGGCACTCCCGCCTACTTGCATAATGCAATAATAAGTCCCGGTAGGAAGAAAGCCTTCTTATTACCCCAATAGAACATCTTCCACTCTGAAATGATATGTGCCCCCACATTCAACTCGATGACCTGTATAGCACATGCCACCACCAAGGCCCAAGGAAAAATCACATCGATGCGGTTGCTCGATGGGCGGATCCTCCCAGTCACCAAGTGTAGTTGCCTTTTAACATCAGGTGAGCAAACCGAACTAGTAATACCCACGGCAGTAGCCCAGTAAACATGATCCCGGCGTTGAGGCTCAATCAAGGTGTCCCTCAACCAACCCAGCTCTATCTCCCACAACTTTGCCTCGTACTAAGCATTCAGAACCTCGGGCAACTCTAACGCCTCATTAATAGTTGTGGCATTGAAGGGGATGTCAACTCCCCGGATACGGATGACGGGGTGAGGATCGTCCCATCGCACAGTGGGCAGGATGACGAGAACCCCCTCACCCAAGTGGAACGTGCATTCAGGGGAGCCTCAGTCAGTGGAGTCCATCCGAACTCCATCAGGCGACCATAAGAGGTAGGTGTCTTCTCCTCCAGCTCAAGCAAAACAAAACCTCTCTCGCAGCAGAACCCGATATTTCTATTGTCGTGATGCCTTTCCAGACTCGCGGCATCGAGGAACCGAACGAAAGATATGTTTTCCTTATTTAGCCCTACCATTTAGAAAAACCTGCAAGGATTGGAAACCATACGTTAGAGCTCCATGGGGCTGGACACTAGCTAGGGAACACAAATTTCAAAAACCTAGAAAGGGAGGAGGGGGGAACTCAGGCTACTGTTTCCCCAGTCCCGCGATTATGAAGGCCGCCATAACGGGATGAAGGTCGCCAGAGTGGCCTTTATCTGGGACAAACACCAGGCACGATAATGGCGCCTCTTCGTCCCAAATTCCCCATTTCGACAGAATTCCAGCAGATCAGAGTGTGTTAACTACCCTAGAACCTAACTATGCAATTATTTTAGCAAAATAACTCCAAAATACCCATCAAATTTGAGTTTTAAGTGAAGAGACTTTTCAACTTCTCCAAACCTTTTTGGAATCGATTCAATCGAATTTATATGAAATCCTTATGCCCAAAACGTTGTGGAGACTTTGGGGACGTAAGGGAAGTGCCTATGCTACGTTTTTCTATCACACTAGCAACCTATGTTCATTTTCAAATAACAACCCCCCCAAAACCATTCCTAATTGATTGTTCAACAGTATGCAATCAGATATAAGTAAGTAATGAAGTAAGGAGAAAGAAATTTATCTTGAGTTTGATGAAGGTGTTTGAGAGGATTTTGAGAAAAGTGAGTGAGGAAAAGGTGAAAATGAGGGAACTATCCCTCATTTCCCCCTTTACTGCTTTCCGATCTCCTACTTTAGTGGGAGTATCCTTGCCACAACGGCCCCACTCTAGTGGGAGGGCTTTTGCCCTGGTGGGGTCAAGTTGTGTTATTGGGACGCAACCTGTCCCAATTTCCCTAACCGGTCCTTAAAAGTATAGAACCCTTCATGAATAGTATTTGAAAAGTCCTTTTCATCTGTGATTTCGTGATTGACCGAGCTGTTAGTCGAAGATACTTTGGAGTAAAATGTGTAATGACTAATTCGCTAGTCGTTCGGGGACGAATGAGGGGTAAATTGTATCTATTGTAACGACCTGAGCCATTCTTATTTAGGAAAACAAAAATTCATGAAAATTCTGGGCTACTGTCCCGCCAGGGCGGGCTAGATGCCACTAGGGCGGCGGCGCCACGGCGGGGTAAGTTAGCACCAGAGCGGGATAAGCGAGACAGAATGTAAATAACGCGAAATCCTATTTTTCTCCTTCTTCCTAAAATACCTAGATTAGACGTAAATCACCCAGAAACGCTCCAAAAAGCTGCTCCAAGCATGGGAAAGAAAAAGGAAAAGATTCTAGCGTGAGGATGGCAATATCTTACGGATTCTTGGCCAAATTCATCATCATGTCATAAGGAAAACCAGAAAATTATCTGCAATTCCTCTGTGCAGTTGCTTGGCGCTCAGGTAGGCTAGGTTTTACAAATTGAGTAGTTATAAATCTGTGTTTACTACGTAATATAATGTAATTCAATGATATGAGTTATGTGTAGGCCTTTATACGTCAAACTAAAGATAATTTATTCATAGAAAAAAGCCTTAGATGATGAACTAGGGCTAATTTGGTCGAATTTTGGTTAAGTGATATATGTTGTTGAATATTTCGTGGTGATAGGGGTGATTGCATGATTGCGTGGTATATGTTGTTCTTGCTTCATTATGATACGTGTATGCATGCAAATATCGCATTGTTGATCATATTAATTGTAAAAGAGGATGTATGAATGATGAATGCCATGAATCATGACTTGATTGTATGATTATGAGAATGTTATCTGTGATTGTAATTGTGGCTTGTTGAATGGATCGGGTGTTGCGTTCCGACATATTAACTTGGATCGATTGCCACGTTTCGACATAAATATGGGATCGATTGCCACATTCCAGCATAAACATTCGATCGGGTACCATGTTTCTATATGCTAACAGTTTGGGTTTGGGTTCCATAAGAGGACCAATGACTTGTCATAATTGTATATCTTGAGGATTGTGAAACTGTACCTTGTTCGTAAGGATAATTGATATTGTATTTCCCCAGAATTGTTATATGGTTATGAAGACTTATGTTTGATTGTTCTTCTATGTTTAGTAAACTTGATATGTACCTTGATGTTGAATGAACCGGAAGGGGCAATCCAAACCGGGATGTGATACGGTAGGTGGGGAGTCAACGGTTCAAGAATTGTTAATGTCCGAGTAAGGGTGTGACGTGAGAGGTTAGTTGGAATGCATGTAGTTGTATTTAAGGACTTCTCTATGTGTTAGAATGGTTAGGCTATGATCAAGAACCTAGTAAGTAGGTTGAACGAGAAAGTGGTTAGTAGTTAGAGTACTAACATGATTTGAAGGTATTTCGAGAGAGGGTGACAGTGGAGAAGCGAGGGGTTTCATTGCATGATCTTACTAGTTGTTTTCTTATGTTATATAGTGAGCGTCAGGTTGACCGATGATGCATACTAGTACGTTTGGTTTGTACTGATACTACTCCTGCTATGTCTTTTTGACATAATCTGGATTCAGGTTGGTGATGTTTCATTAGAACAAAATGAAGAATTCTCCAGTAGCTTCTACATTTGCTTCCACATGGTGGAAGTTGTGTCTTTTATTAATTATGTCCAGTTAGTAGCTCTTGTACCTTTTTAGACTAGATCCTTGGGGGTGGTCATTACTTTGCAATCCTTAACTCAAAATTATTTTAAAAGTTCTTAATTATGAAACCCGATTATTTTATTTATCTCTGTTTATTTACTTTTCCGCATGGTTTAACTATTGAGATATGAGGGTTCTCTTACTTAGGTGGTAGTATATAGGTGCCCACACGGCCCAGTGGGTTGTGTCTTGACAAAAAATGACGAGTTTCTTTCACAAAATATAAACTTACGGGTCAATTTTTATATCCAAAAAATATGAAATCATGATATGAAATTTTCAAATCAAGCTTTCTGGAGATTTTAGAACTTCAATTATGAGATAAAATCACACGTCCAGACGTTGATTTCATCTCATAATTTGAAATTATGAGATGAAATTACGTACCCATAAATAGAATCCAACTACTCGATACAACAATCTCAGAAAATTAAAATAAAAGTGAATGATTATGTGTTCTATGAGCCGGTTTCATATTGCTGCTAAAAACTTTTTATTTTTAGAAATCTCTTTTTAAAAATAAATAGCTTTTTTGAAAGTGCTTTGAAAAATAATAATTTGTGTTTGGTCAATTCATTTGAAAAGTGTTTTTGATAAGCAGATTGTGTTTGACTAACTTTTTAGAAAAGTACTTTTAAGAGTAAAATTACGAAAAATGAAAATATTAATATTTTCTTAATGAAATTTGGCCATGACTTTATTGCATAGTGTAAAGAAAACACAATACAACTTATTTGTCCTAAGGCCCAAATCAAATTCAACACAAAATACACGGATAAAAAATGATAGTGGGTCCAGCCCAATCGAGAACTCCTGTTCTATAAAAGACCTGACCCTAAAAATTAGGGATCCATTATATCACCTCATCCCCTTCCTTTCCTAATTCTGCCTCTCCTCTTCTTGTCTTCACACCCGAGAGACGTTCCGTCTGTGGTTGAACAAGAAGTTCCACCTTCTTTTTTCAGTGGATCATTAACGTGAGGGTGTGGATCGTCTTGCAAGCTTGGATCAGCTACCAATAGTAAGTATTTCCCCATCTTATCCTTTCTTCTTCCTATTGTAAGTGTTCCTGAACTTTTTCTCTTTAGTTGTGTTCGCTGGTACAGTGTAGGGGTGTGCAAAAATCAAACCGATCGATTAATCGATCCGAAAAAAGTGTTATTGTTTTATTGTTATTGTGTTATCGATTTGATATTGGCTCTTTAATATTGAGTTATTTGGTTAACAGATAACCCATTAAGAATATAATAATTTACTATTTTAATTTTTAGTCATCCATAAATATCAAACAAAATATATTAATATAATCACTATATTAAACTATAACTATAAGGACCCTACACAATTAACACTACTTAAATCTGCTCTCTGCATTTACCCTTTAGTTTTTAGTATTACTTTAGTCTTTAGGTTCACAACGTCAAAACCTATATATCTAAGAACGACGACAGTTAGGGTTTGCAACGACGACGACAATGGTTAGGCAACAACTAGGGTTGTGAATTGTGAGTATTTGATATACTTTTACTACATTAAGTGGAATTTTCGCACTCAATGAGTAATTTAATTTCTCTCTTTTTTATTTCGCGTCAAATAGTTAGATAAGTCATATATTTATTTTGAAAGCATTTTCTTAGTGGTTAAACCAAAAGCCGAACCGTTAAAGACCAAAAATCGATAAACTGAAATCTGATAACAAATTTCTTATTAGTTTGGCTATCGGTTTAGCATATTTAAAAACCAAAAAATAGATAAAACGAACTGATAATACTTAAAATCGAACTATACCGACCGATACACACCTTAGTATAATGACCTTTTTCTCCTCGAACCCATCTGATGGTGAACGACTTATTCACTAGGTAAGACTGCAACTCTAACCTTTCTCACTTGTCATGTTCTCTGTATTCACTTTCTTCATCTTTTCTTGCTCGATTGGTGTGCAAGGGTAGCTCTAATCTGCCACTCCAAGCTAGTGATAAGCGCCTCTTCTAGGTTTAAGTGCGTGAATCAAGATATCTCCAATTTGCCAAGTTATTGTTATTGGGTGAGATAGCGTAGGCTAATTAGCATTTCACCTTTTTTGTTGCCTTTGCGACTTTTATAAATGTTGTAAATGTGAAAAACTTTATGTTTTTGCCTCCCTTCCCATTATCTCCCTGTTGGTGATATTCTTAAGTATGAGCTCTAAATTTTATCACTGTTTAATATTCTTCTGTCATCTGGTTCAAGGCTATTGAAATATTCATATCTGCTAGATAGTCAATTGATTTCCTTCCTCAAAATATGTTGAAATGTATGGTGTATGCTTTGCAAACATATTTTATTTCCTCTACTGTATCTGTAATTACCCATGGGGTGACCCAATTTCCATTTGGCACTTCAATCATTAACATAGAATCAATTTGGATGATAACTTGATTAAATTGTGAGTTTTTGTAATGTTTGCTTGCTTATAGAATAACTCTTACTTCATCCATTGTGTTTGTTGTATTTTTTATCGTGGATCCTTTTGCATTTATAAGATCTCCTTTCTCATCCCTGAGACAATATGCATACAAACTATTGCCTGAGTTTCCCTTCGTTGCTCCATCCATGTTATATTTAATCCATCGTGTTGGTGGATATTCCACTTAACTTGGATTACCTTCACTCTAGGTCTATAGTCCTCCAATTGCTTTGATTTTCAGCCAACATCTTCCTCCTCTCATGTCATGTATCTTTATTTTTATGAACATGCTTATGTATTTGGTCACATAATGGATGATTTTTGGCAATGAAATATTTCTTCCTTCATGCTTCTTTTTTTGTTTCTTCTTTTCCAGAATTTCCAAATTATAAAGTCAGGGATTTCTCTATAATAAGGTCTCAAAGGTGTTTTAATGTTTGTCCCCCACCACAACATTATTACTTCCCGTAATTGTAGCCCTGTAAAATTTAGACATGCAAAAGAATAAAAATAAGACCAAGTTCCTATTAGCAATTTCTGGTTTTAGAAAAAACATGAGATGGTGTTTCCTGATCAGATTTATCTTCTCAAACTAGCATCCACTGAAATCTTAAACTTCCACATCCTCCACATTATCAAGGTCATATTAAAAGGCACCCCTTTATTTCATATCAATATATGGATTGTATTAGGAAACTGTTTATGCCTTATTTAATTCCATGTTGTTTTGTATGAAAAAGATCCTCTAGTATCTAGAATCCAACACGATTTATCTTCAATTTCCCCTTTAGGAGGTTTGATGTGATTAATGATATGTCCAACCAGTTCAGGTAACAAAATGTCATTCATTATACTCATATCTCACTCCCGTTGCCCGTTGGTTTGCAAGATCCATAGTCGTTTTCATATCTATCATCCCAGGCAAAGTTATCTCCTGTAATTGTGTACAGGTCTCTGATTCCTATCCAATTATCATGCCATAGAGAAGCTGAACCATTCATAGTTTGCCATAGTATTTGGTGTTCAACTAAATCTCTTGCCTATAACATATTTTTTCCACACTTGAGATCCATCTCCTCCAACTTTCCACATGGCCGTATTTTGATATGTAGTCCTGCAATATTTATTTCTCATGTACTCACTCGATAGAGTTTGCTTTGTTATGTAATTTCACCAAAGCTTACCAAACAATGCCATCGAAACATCCTGCATCAGCCTGAATCCTAAGCCCCCTTCCTCCTCTTGTAGACATAAGTTACTCCATTTACTCCAATGTTTGCACCTACTTCCTACACAACTACTTCAAAAGAATTGAGCTAACATTTTTTGCAGTTGATTCAGAACGTCGCTTGGAGGATTCATAGCTGATAAATAATGTATAGGGGTACTTTGCAATACATGTTTAATAAAAAAAAGCCTTTCCCAATAAGATAATAACTTACCTTTCCATCCTTGTAGAAAATAAGAAATCCCAACTACATAAAATGAAAATCTTTTCGTAAGATTCTTGTAGCTATTTCTGCCACCACTGACTATCCACCATGAACACTATGGTGTAATAGATTGCATTTTTATCCTTATTCACTTTATGTCCTGAAATCTCTTTATACTTCTACATCGTATCATTGATCATCTTCATAACACCAATCTCCACTTTGCATGATATGCTCATATCATCCACAAAATCTAAGTGAATAAGCTTTATAATTTCTCTCGGCATACCAAACCTTTTAAATTATTTCTTTCTCATTAAGGCATTTAAGGCTTTAGACATCACTTTAGCTGTCATTATAAATAGATTGGGTGAAAAAAGATATTTAAACCTCTTGAGGATTTTAAAAAACCTTTCGGTTGTCCATTTAACAAAATCGAGTACCAATTGTTACTAATTAGTCTAAAAATCATGTCAATGATTCTCTCTCCAAAATTAGGAAAGTCCACTCCACTCGATCATAAGCTTTCATCATATCCACCTCGATGACTAAGTTAGGTGGTTTCCCTATTTTCCTTATTTTTGAGATTATTTCTTGAACCAGTAGGACATTCTCAGACATACTTTTCTCCTGTACAAATCTTGTTTATTCTGGTGAGATTAGTTGAGGTAGCACACCTTTAATTCTCTCATGAATAATTCGTGAAAAAATATTATTCACAAAATTTCTTAGAGATATAAGCCTCAAACATGAAAATGTGCCAACCACCATTTTTTTAGAACCAGTACAAAGTTCGTGTGTGTGATGAATCTAGGGAGTTCTGCACCACAGAAAAAGGTCATAGCCATTTTATGGGTGTCATCTCCAATAATTTCCCATGCACTTTGGTAAAACACCATTGTCATTCCATCTTGCCCACTAGCCTTATGTTGATTCAACCCTTCAACTGCACTTCTAAGTTCTTCTTTCATTGGCATCTCCTGAAGCTCCTCATTCTTATATACACTCACAACTTGTGGTAACTCATTCAACATTTAACAATCTCTTTTGGTCATTTGCATAGTAAATTGTTTGGTGTAGAAATTGATTGTTGCACCTGCAATTCCTTCTTGATCTTCTAACCATTCCCCATCTTCATTCTGAATTTTGTTAACTCGTAATCTGTTTTTTCTCCCCTTCATTATGGTGTGGAAGAATGTTGTATTTCTCTATGTGTCTGTAAACCATTCCATGCCATCTTTTTGTTTTCAAAATTCTTCTTCTCTATGCAATTGTTTCTTTAAGTCTGATTGTGCCTTTTGTAGCATTTCTCGGTTAAATTAGGATGAATTTGCTTCAAATTCTACCTCTTGAACTCTAATTACCTTCTCCAGCATGGCTATTTCCTAAAAATATTGCTAAATATATTTTTACTCTATTGCGTCAAAACTCCCTTGACCTACTTTAGTTTATGATGAAACACACTAAAACGGTACCCTTAAAAAATCCGCTTTCCAGTGGTTCTTGATTACCCCCATACAAGATTCTTCTTGTAGCCAAAAGTTCAGAAATCTGAACAGTTTGATCACATTCTCAGTGGTCTCCTTGAAAGCGATAAAAAATGGTGTATGATTTGATCCGCTCCTTATAAGATGCTCCATCTCTAAGACGGGAAAAATATTATGTAAAGTATCTTTACACAATACTTTATCCAGTCTTTTGAAAATGCACTCTCCATCATTTCTACCATTCCACTGCGTGTATTTGCTTCCTTTGAATTCTTTATCCTCCAAATTACATATACTAATACAATGGTTAAACTCTCTAACTTCTTAGTATGTTACTGGTCATCCCCCCCAGTTTTTCTTTCCCATTATTTATTACATTGGAATCTCCTCCTACTACCAATGGTATCATATTAGTATTTGCCAAATCATACATCGACTCTTATAACTGGAATCTTTCGCCTTGAGTACATTTAGCATATACCAGAGAGATTAATTTTTTTATACCAAACTCTGATTCCGCACTTTGATAGTTAGCATCTGATCCGCCTATATTATTACTCCATACTCCAAAATAACATCGATAAAAGGCCAAAGCTTCCCATTGGAACTAGCTATTGCATGTTTCATACCTAGTCTTCTACTAAACTCTTCTAGTCTTTTATTATCTTCAAATGGTTCCATTAAATCAATAAATTAGAATTGACATCTTTTATGGAGATTAATAAGTTTTGTAAACACTTTTTGGGTGTTTACTGACCTAATAATTCATATCAAATCCTTCATTGATATTTGGAATTTTTGACAATCGTTCTCTATGACTGTCTGGATTATGCTTGAGCCTTTGTAAGATCTTCTACACTTTGTTCCCTTTGATTGGTATATATACCCTTGAGTTCCTTGTATGCTTTGGCGATAAATCACCACCCTCACCCGACTGATATTCTAGGATAAATTGTCATTCTCTATATTCTACCCCCTCTCTACCCTATCAATAATCATCTTATATCCATCTTAATAGTCAATGGTAGGAGTTCTTCATCATTCATTTCTACCACTACTATAGCCCCTTTATTGATCTTATGATTCCCTTCTTCCTCATTTTTATCAGCTCCAATGTCTTCATCTCCAATTCTACCTTCTTGATTTTCTTGAATGCTTTAACTTGTATCATCCACACTTTGTTCTGCCCCTGCAATCTCTCCATTGCCTTTGTTGACATTCTCCTTAACTTCCTGATTGTCTCTCTGCTCCTTGTTGGTAAAATTTTTGTTCACCCAATCTTTAGTGCTTTCCCTTTCTATTTTGTCTTCTTTGTTTTCTCCTGTATCAACCTATTCTACCTCCCTGAGTGCTTCAAAATTGTTTTTGTCTTGCTAGTCAATTTTCCTTTCTATAAGTCCATATTTATCACTCTTGTATTTGTTCCTTCTCCTTACCATCCATTCTTGTCTATTTTGTTTGTTTTCTACTACTTTACCGCTTGTGAGAGTTTTCCTTCAGGCTGCCAATGTGCCAATAATGTTCGATATATTTCCTTCCTCTTCCTTCTAAGTCCCTTTCACTCTTAGTAGCATACAATTCAGCATGAATTGCGCAACAATTTTGCTCATCATGACCTTGTAGACAGCATTCCGTGCAATATTTAGGCATATAATCGCATTGCACCTTAATCCATTTGGATTTGATATTCCCTGTAATATCATCTTCCTCGTTAATATTCACTCTTTAGGGTAGCTTTGCAGTCAGATCCACTTCCTATTTGACACTTGCATAGCTAGGTCTTGTTTGATTCTTTGTTTCCATATCCATCGTTAGGGGTATGCCCACTGCATTGGCAATAGAAAAAATAGCCTCCTTTGCAAGAAAATTTGGTAGTAGACCTGGAAAATATATGCATGCCACTCCGATAATCATTTCTACATCCGGTTCAAATCATGGGTCCGAGTGCATATTTGTCAATAGTTATTTTTTGTCTTAACATGGAAGGCTGGTGTGGACAATACATGTACGTAATCCTCCATTGTTGTGAGTCTGATCAGTATGTGTTTTGTATCCAACACCCCTATCAAGCATCCACTTTTGATACCGCATTGACCTGGAATTGTCCTCCTCAACTCTGTAACATCAGGTTTGACATACGAGAATTTCCCTATAATTACATGTTGAAGGTTCTCCTTAACGATAAGTAATTTGACTTCCGGTTAAAATCAATACTGATTTAGCAGGTATCACTGGATTTGAGGAGCGACGATTTTATGTTTAAGTAGATTGGTGTATTGGGTCTTGTTGGGATCTGTATGGGTATGAGTAGATTGGGTTAAGGCGTTGTCTTTGTTGGCTAAGGGTGGGGTGATCCCACCGGCGGTGGTGTCAACCATATGGCCGCCACTTTTCGAAGGGTTTTGGTTTTTAGGTTTTTCCTAGAGAGCATTTTTTGAGAGTTGATTACAAGTATTATTGTACTTTTAATATTAAGATTATTTTAATTATCTATTATAAAACAATTAATTATATTTTTATTTTTATTAAATTAAAATGTACATATTCAAATGTCCTATCAATACTATACATAGATGATAAAAAAATAAAATTGATGTAATACTAACATGATGATTTAAATATACCAAGCAAATAAATTTGAAAACCATTTCACAAATTAAATCACTACATGGGAAAAATTCATCACAGAAATAAATAAATATATGAGATATATTGGTAAGTATATATATATGACAAATATATTTTAGTCTTGCAATAAATAATTTTCTGCTTCTACTTCTGTTTTTTATTAAGAGACAAAATTTTAGCTTCTTACTATCAGCAGAAAAACTACTTCTACTTCTATTTAAAAGTAGTTTTACTAATTAACCAAACACTTTATTTTTTTAAAAATAAGTGTATTTAGTCTTCCAACAATAATGCCAAAACAGACTTTACAACTACAACACTTGATATTTATTATTAATATGAAACATCTTAGTAGCTATCAGGACTACATTCATACTACTTAACAAGAAAACCTTTTGAGTCCCTTTGTTTGAATAAATGATGTTTATTGATTTTGTTATATTTTACATTCAAATCAAAGTGAACCAAATCTAAATGGTGATGACATCTTGTCGTTGATATAATTGATTGAGGAGTTTGACTTCGATATTAAAAAAATAAAATAACTTTTAATTAAATAATACGTTGTAGTCTTCTATTTTTTTTTCATGGAAGAAATGATGTCCCATGAATTGAAAAATAAATAAATAAAAATACTCGGTTTCACATATGTTACTGTGGCAAGTCAGCTCCTATTTAATTAAATAATACGTTGTAGTCTTCTATTTTTTTTTCATGGAAGAAATGATGTCCCATGAATTGAAAAATAAATAAATAAAAATACTCGGTTTCACATATGTTGCTGTGGCAAGTCAGCTCCTATTAATACGTCGGTGTCCTCCAGTTTTGACCAGTACTCATTTCGTTTAATTTAAAAAAAGTATTGTTTTCTTATTTTTTTTAAAAATCATTTTTTTCTAATCTTGTTTTTATCATTAACTATATAAAATACTATTCTCTCGTTTATTTTTACTTATTATAATTATATATCAACTATTTTGGAAATTAACTGACTAAATTGGATACAATTCTAGCATTTATTTTTACTTATTATTATCAACTATTTTTGGAAATATTTTTTTTTTTTTATTTGTCCACTTTAACTAACATATCAAGGATAATTTCCATTTCCTATTAGCACTAACTATTCATTTTAAACTATTTCTCAAATATGTTAAAGACTATACAATTAATATGAGTATCTTAGTAAAATATGTACTCTATTTATTATATTTTAAGAGATATACCAAGTTCATTGTGAACAACTAAAAATAATAAAATCAATTTTTAATAAAATAAACTCATAATCAATATTTTCGTAAAAGAAATTTTGATTCAAACATGGGTCAAATAAAATAGAATGAAAAGAGCATATACTATTTATTTATTTTCTTACCTCTGTCTTCCTAGTAGTTTATTTAAACTTCAACAATATGCCAAATTTTATATTTTAGATGCATATGCCATTATTGATTACTAGAATCAGAAGTTTTAATTTCTACTCTGGTGATAAAATTATTCAATGGGAATGCTGAACTTTCAAGTTATGCCTAATTAATTAAATGCAATATACTTTGTTGTTTTTTTTAGTTGGACCTAAGATACAATTAATGAGTCTACACTCATTCAAATCAACATTATCAACATGTTACATATGGCATTAGTTTTAAAATATTATATTTAGTTGATCTTTTAATATAGGAAAGGTTAACACGGTCCTTAAAAATTTGAAGAGAAAATAATAATAAACCATGCAAAGATCTCTTAAATTGAAAAACAAAAATCTATAATATGATAAAGTATATTTTGACTAACTTTTTAAATTATATTAAAAAGGGATAGTGAAGCATGAGGTTATGCCAAAGTGACATACTGAGAACAAGCCACTTGACACTTTTAAGAAGTCTATTTAAATTTTATTTTGAAAATTATTAAATTATAATCTTTTAATAATTAGTACTATAAATTATTAATTACAATTCAAATATTATCAATAAAGATATACTACTATAAGATAAATAATCCTCATGATTTCATTCAAATTGAGTAAATTAAGAAATCATGTGTAGAATTGGAACTTCATTCGTATTACTAAAAAAAATTAAAGTATTTACGGTTCAAATATTTAAAAAAAATTAAAGTTGAGATTTGATGATAAACTCTGGAGTCTAAAAAATGCAGGTTAAACAAGACTAAGACAAATACTTGAAGTGCAAGTTTAGTGACATAATATATAAGGATAGTATAAGTAAGGCTTGATTCATGTAAAATTGAAAGAAAGTTTTAAGTACCTTGGATATATTATTTAGAGTAGTACGAAAACTGATGAGTACGTCACACATCTTATTGGTGTAGGGAGGATGAAATAGAGGATCAAATTTGGAGTCTTACTTGATAAGTATGTGACATCTAAATTTAAGGCAAGTTTCACAAAGCTATTATTAATCTGATTATGTTGTATGGAGCGAAATATTGTCTAGTCAAGAACTCCACATTCATAAGTTGAAAGTTGTGGAAATGAAGATGTTAAGGTGAATGTATGGTCACACTAGAAGAGATAAGATTAAAACTGAGGATATTTGGAGAAAGATATGAGTGGCATCGATGGGGTATAAGTTGCTGAAAGTGAGACTTGAATGGTTTGGATATGTGAAAAGAAGATACACAATTGCGCTAGTGAGAAACTGTAAGGAGTTGGCTATGGATGGTTACAGAAGAGATAGAGATAGGAGTAAGGAATATGGGGAGAAGTAACTAGACACGACATAAAAAAAGCGATGAAGGCAAAATTAACAATACGTAATGTCAGTTTGACGTTGATTTTCCTTAAAAAAATCAATCTTATCCGTCGGTTTTGACCAAATTTTTTTAGTAGTGTATATTTGGAAATATGCAAATATCGACTGATCCAACCTGCATGAGTGCAAAATCTTAGTGTGCATAATATGGGTAGGACTCATCAATTGACAATTTAAATAAAAGCAACTTAAATCTAAAAGGACCACACAATAGTTTCGAAACTATTTAGTACTAACGGTAATAACAAATTTTGTGACATGAAATCATACGTATTCACTATGGTAATATTTATTCCGTTTTATTTTACTAGACCCTTTTATTAAAAATGGAGAAGGGTCTAAAAGTCCGTCAACTATTTGAATTGATATAGAACTAATCTACATCTACCTTTTGACCTTCAAGTACCTCTGGCATCAATCTTTTGGCTTAAAATTACTTTCGATATTAATTCTTTGGCTCATATTTAACAACTCTCCTAAAGTAAAATCATTAAATATTTATTTATTATGTTGCCTCATTTGATTGATTCAAATTTAAACCATTCTCAAATAAATAATAAAATCACATTTGATTCATATTTTGACCCGATGCGTTTGAAAATAGTATTCAAAAATTATTTAAAAAAATAAGGGGAGATGTGAAAATAAGGGCAAATGGAAGTCAATCAAATGGTTAATATTGATGGTACTTTTAAGCCAAAAAATTGACGTCAGAGATATTTTGAAGCCGAAAGATGGATAAAGCGTAATTTTGTATCAACTCAAATACTTGAGGAGCATTTAAAGCCTTTCTCTGTATAAAAAATAGATTATTTCATTTTACTTGTTCATTTTAACAAATCAAGAGAGTTTAATTACTTTTTTTCTTATACCGTCCTAAGTATTGTAAATAACAACATGAAATACTAGTCAAATTAAAAACAATAATATATTATAAATAAATTGTTAAGACCTTTTTCATCTACATCATTCTATATATATTCTCTGAATGATTGAATTTTGATTTAATTATACAGATCTATTTTGTGATTTGCTCGTGGAGTTCTGTATCATAGCCATGGCTTCTTCTGCGCCAATTTCAAATTTGGCAATGTCACTTCTCCCATACATCAGGAGAGCCTAAAATGTCCTTTAATTATTTGAATTGATATAAAATTATCTTTTGTCTATTTTTCAATCCTCAAATATCTCTGACGTCAAATTTTCAGCTCGAAAATACATTTATTTCTAACTGCCTATACTCACAAGGTGGATGTAGAGCAATATTGTACAAAATCATATAGTTTAAGACATTTTAGACCCTTCTTCGTTGAAATAATTTGATGTACTTAATATATTGGCTCATATGATTGACCTGATTTTGTGTTTCATAGTAATTAAAAAATAAAATAATGTTTGGTCCTCTACTCTCTATAATCACCCTTCCCCCTCCCCCTCAGTACTTCCTCTCTCTTCCACTTTTTTCTTGTTGGATTTTTTCTATCATTTTAACTTGTATTTTTTGTTTTTTTCAACTTATGACAAAATAAGGGAGAAAAAAAGGAAAATAACGACGAAATTTATATAGAGATTATAATTAGTTTAATAGATAATGATTTCATTAAGCAACTATGTATGTATACTACATTTTTCTTTTGTGTGTACCCAAAATTCAAAAGAAAAGAATGAAAATAATCCTTTCTTCTATCCCCACCCTACCCCACTATGATAATAATACAAATTAAAAGAATATAAACATGTAAGTTCATTCAAATTTGAGTCTGAGATATCCTAATTAAGAATGAGATTAAAATAAAAATAAAAAGAGGAAATAAACAAGACAATTGGATAACTGACAGAAAATTTTAAATTAATAAAAAATTAATTATCATTTTTTTATATGGACAATCAGATGGAACAAGTATGGATTTTATTTGGATCCCTATTCCCTACTTATGAGTTGAGTTATAATAAATCATGGGTTGCTTTAAAATAGGTCAATATGAAGATTTCATTTAATTAATAATTTATAAAATATTATTTTGAAGCGTTTTTTTCGATCAAAATATGAATCATTTATGTTTTTTGTTATTTATTTGAGAATGATGTAAATTTGGATCAATCAGATTAGACAACATAATAAATAAATATTTAATGATTTTTCTTAAAAGAAATGTAAAAAACTAATAGCAAATATGAATCAAAGGGTTAATATCTAGGGTAATTTTGAGGCAAAAGTTTGAAGTCAGAGATATTTGGGAGGCCAAAAGATGGATTGATGACAGTTCTGTACCAATTCAAATAATTGAGGGGTATTTTAAACCTTCTCCATTAATAATATTATGCATAATACATAAACATACCCCTCAACTTGACTTCAGCGGATAACTATGGCCTCCAACTTTAAGTGTGCACAAATAGACACTTAACCTTGTGTAAAATTGAACAAGTAGAGACACGTATCCTACATGACATAATACATGTAGGACACCACATAGGACACAAAATTGTCATGTAGGGTGTCATGGGACGAATATGTCTATTTATTTAATTTTATACAAGTTTAAGTGTCTACTTGTGCACACCCAAAATTAAAAATCATAGTTATCAGCTGACGCCAAGTTAAGAGTTATGCCATAATATTATCATGCATGACTTTAAGGTAAAATCTTCTTCTTTTTTATATGTCAGAGCTTTAATTATTAAAATTATTCAATATATATTTATAAATGGTAAGAGATAATAAATATCCGATAAAGTAATCTTTCCTTTCCTTTTCTTATTTTTTTTCTCGAAGTGTTAAGTTTCCTAACAATTATGTGATCCTAAGGAAAGTATCCCCTCCTCCCTTCCAAAACAAAACTATGCACGTGATCGTCATATAAGAAAGTATCATGTTAATGCATACATTAAAACCGTTACATTGCTAATATCTAAAAATTAATGCTATTAACAATGCACACATTAATACATAATAGAGTGTATAACTAATGAAAGACTAATATATACATGCATTATTTTTCGAAACTTCTTTAAACATCAACCCAAAAAATTCGTTTTTTCCCCAAATCAGTACGAGCGACAATAGGGAAACAAGCCTTGAAAAGTCTTAACATCAATTCTGAAAAGGTGTATTTTAAAAGTGAATGGAAAGGTAAGCAGTGAAGTGAAATTATGATGGTTAAATGTTTTAGTTATCAATTACATCAGAACTCACATATAGATATCTATATATAACAATCAAGTCAATTTTCTCCTAACATATTATTACTTATACTAATATAAGTTCACAACTGAAACAAAAACATATATTGCCTTTTAACATTCTCATATATATATATTTACAGAGGCAATGGGAGATCCCGAGGTGTCGTCTGAACGACACCGTGTAGGGAGATCTATCTCATCATTCTCGTCATTCAGAATTATACCGATTAATAATGATGACGATACTCCTCACTCAGAAGGAACAAATTTTTCGCCAGTTGACAGTATCCGTAGCATCGATGAGAAGAAGGATGAGAATGCGAATGTTGCAGAAGAAATAGACAATTGGTTGCCCATAACTGAATCGAGAACGGGGAATGCTTATACGGCAGCGTTTCATCTCTTGTCTACCGGTCTCGGAAATCTAGCATTTGTTCTCCCCTTCGCTTTTACCTCTCTCGGATGGTACGTATTGTTACGAACAAGGCTAAAATAGACACAAAATGATAAATTATCTCTTTATTTTTAACTACACAAGTATTGTCGGAAAATTATTTTTAGGAGGGAAAAAAAAGGACAAATATATCGCCGGACTATCGTAAATTACGAACAAGGGTAAAACAGTTTAAGTTTGACCGAAAATTTGCTCAAGAAATCTTCAAATTTTTAAAATGAAATTTATATATTTATAAACAACGTAAAAAGTACTATAAGCCACAATAATTGAATTCAAAATATTTTAAAGATATAAAAAATAAATTACGCTCAGAAATAGAATCTTAAAATCCAAAATGTGTCACACAAATTTAGACACAAAAAGTATTAAATTAAAAAGATACGTTTGGTTGTCTTTAATATATCGCGTGAGACACTAAAATTTCAAAAAATTATCAAACTAGGATAGAGACAATAACGTAGAGTATTAGTATTGAATTAATGTCATCCTATATTTTGTACTTGCTGATCTGTAATTTAGAACTGTGTGGCTAAATCTTTTTTTTTTTAGTGGTAATTAGGATTTTTAATCGTTTTAAAACTATTAAGTTACAAATTACTAATAATGTACACATGTGGAATGATTTTTTAAAGATAAATAAAAGATCTTGATCAAAGTTAATGAATTCAGTCGAACACATACGTTATACGCTAATTCCATCCGTATATGCATGATAATATAAGCAAACAATTTGATTAAATTATTAAAAATAAATATTGCGTGTGAATAAGTTTTTACGACACAAAAAAATATGTTAAAACTAATCATAGTTAAAAAAAAAAAATTATTTTATTCTTATTATTATTATTATTATTATTATTATTATTATTATTAGTATTATTATTATTATTATTACAAACCCGATATTGGTGCAGGTCAGGGGGGATAGTGGTTCTGACTGTGTTTTTTGCATGGCGGCTCTACGCGATATGTCTCTTAGTTTCTCTTCATGAAACGGCCGATGGAACTCGTTATAGTAGATACATTCAACTCGCTATTGTAGCTTTCGGTAATTAGTTTAAATGAAGAATTTATTTTAACTGGATATGAAATTTAAGAAATACTAATAAAAATTTAAAATTTATGTTTCTAAATGTAAAACATGTCCCCTTGGTATTCGTATTACCATAAAATCATGTCATTGAGGATTTATTCTAAATTTATGAGAAAATGTGTTTGGAGAATATTTGCATTTATCTTTTTTATCATCTCATAACATACTTTTTCGTCGCTTTTTGGTATGTTGTCCTTAGTATTCATATGGCTAAGTGAATATTATTTCTTGAGACTGTTTGGACGTAGAAATGTTTTAGTTTTTCAAAATTCGAAAAACTCCAAAAGTTATTTTCATAACTTTCACTCTAAACACTCATAAAATTTGAAATTAGTATGCATGTCGAAACACAACTTCAATTCGTAACACCAAAGTACTACTTTTTTTCCCTTCAAATTTCACGATTCTTATGTCCAACGTATTTACGTTTGATTTCAGGGGAAAAATTAGGAAAGTGCCTTGCCATTTTCCCAATAGTATACCTATCAGGAGGCACTTGTATCATGACTACTATAACAGGGGGAAACACCCTACAACTTTTCTACAAAGCCATATGTAAAAATGATCAAAATTGTCTTGACAAATCACCAAGTGGAGCTGAATGGTACTTAGTGTTTATTTGTCTTGCCATTTTAATTGCCCTATTCTCTCCAAATTTGGACTCTTTAGCTTGGGTCTCTTTTGTTGGTTCAATCATGGGTGTCTCCTATTTCACTATACTTTGGACACTCTCTATTAGTAAAGGCAGGCTTAATGGAGTCTCTTATAATCCCTCCGATAATGTAACCACAAATATGGAGCGATTTCGTGATGTTTTAAATGGTATCGCTCTCATTGCCATGGGTTTCCGAGGTCAGAATCTTGTATTGGAAATACAGGTAATGTTGTTCATATTAATAACTAGTCGATAGTTTTGATTTTAAAGATTGAACCTATCAAATTTAATTTTTGTTATTGCCTTATTGAAAAAGTTGCATGTAAATTGATGTAGGGGACATTACCATCAAATCCAAAACATCCTACAAGGACAAGAATGTATAAAGGAGTGATAGCATCCTACTCTTTTGTCGCAATGTGTGAATTTCCCTTGGCAATTGGAGGATATTGGGCTTATGGAAATATGGTAAACTATTTTTTTTTATATTCATTTTATATCGAGAATTAGTTTTGTAGGTTATTTATAATTTTGTTTTTTTAGTTTTTTTAGTTTTGATAGTCTTTTCGTAAGAAATTTGAAATTTTCATTTTTTTAATTTATTTTATAACTGGTCAGGAGATTTTATTTCTTCCGTTTTATATAATGGAACACAACTTGCAATTATTGCTATACTGATCTACTTTGGTTAAGTAATAAATGGAAGATTTAGTTTTGTAGCCTTTTACAAATTTGTTTTGAGTTTTATTTTTTTTTATACGAAATTTTCACTTTTACGTATAAAAATCTCTAGAAAGGTCATTTTATTCTATTTAATTTGTGGATGGTTATAAGAGATTATTTACTGAGTATAACGTATTAATATTAAAATGATTTAATTGGCAGATGCCTGAAAATGGAATTATGGTTGCAGTAGCCAAGTACCACCAAGAGAGCACACCAAAGGGGTTAATAAGCACAATATACTTGATGGTAGTGATCCAATGTTTATGTTCATTTCAACTTTTCGTTATGCCCGTCTTCGACAACTTGGAAAGAATATATGTTAGCAGGAAGCATAAGGCGTGCCCAAGGTGGGTTCGATCATGCATCAAGCTCTTGTATGGCGGATTGGCATATTTTATGGCTGTGGCATTCCCATTCTTGATAAGCCTAGCTAAATTTATAGGCGGAATCGCGCTGCCATTATCTCTGGTGTACCCTTGCTTCATGTGGATTTCAATCAAGAAACCTAAAAGAAACAGTTTAATGTATTGCCTCAACATGTTTCTTGGGTGTTTGGGCACATTGATCACCGTTGTGCAAGTTGCTGGTGCATTGTGGTATTTAGTGGTTAATAAATTGGATGCTAATTTTTTTAATCCTTAGTGGAAAAAGACTTAGAGTCTGTTTGGATTGGCTTATAAGCCAACAGACATAAGTTAGGAATTCGAACTTATGGGGATTTTGACGTAAATATACCTTTTTATTTTATATAAACAGTACTACAGAAGTACTTTAAAACTACGGAAAAGGGCCTAAAATATTCTTCAAGTATAGGAAATGAAACAAAAATACTCTCCTTCCATTTTTGGGCTCCAAAATACCCTTCTATCCACTTATATGGACATATATTACCCTTTCACTTAACAAATTCTTTAAGATTGTAATTTATCCTTTCATTAATGAGATGACAGTCTTTAATTGACTAAAATTTAAGTTAATCAAAAATTATAATTTCTCCTAATCAAACCTGAATCCAGCTAAATTCTATCCGACTCACTTAAAATTCTATTGACTCATATCTTTTTTTTAAAAAAAACATGGGGAGAACCCTTCTAAACAAATCAATTTTCTTTCTCCGATTTGGAGGCGCCTTTTGCGAAATTAATGAAGAGTATGGGGAAAGTATGCCTACATTTAAGTATGTGATTTGGTAAAAAAATGTTCTTCACTTTGTGTTAGGAAACTTTCCAACGAGTAACGACTAGAGTTCATGTTTATACTATAGAATCATTTTTTGGGGGTAAAATGCTCAATTGTGGCTTAAAGAGAGGGAGGAGGGATCTACTTGTATATAACTAGTGTTTTTGGTCATATATGTTAAGTGAAAGGGTAATATAGGTGATGAAATGGTATTTTGAAGTCCGAAGGTGGAAGGAGGATATTTTATTCCATTTTCTATACTTGAAAGATATTTTAAGCCCTTCTCCATTAAAACTAATTTGGATTACAAGCACTTAAATAAGTTTTTCCAAACAGACTCTTAAATTACACTAATAGTATTTGGGAAATTCTCCTACTAATAGTGGAATTCAACTTAATATAGAAAAATATTTGTCTTACCTTTAAGGTTATATGCTAATTCCACTAATTGTGGTTAGTTAAATGTAATTATAATCAAGTTAATGATTTGATAGCATATTTTCTTTTTATACTTTCCTCGTATACAATTTAACTTCTTTTGGGCTGAGATTTATCGAAAATAATTTTTTACCCCCAAAGATAGAGATAAAAATCTGCTATAAACTACTTTCCTTAAATTTTACTTGTGAAATTATATTAGGTAGTGGGTACGTATGCTTTTGTTGTTGTTAGTGTATATAAGTTATATTCAACTTAAGTGAAAATAGTATTGAAGTTAAATAAAAACTATCAACTTCGAATTTCTAACTCCAAACAAGAATTTCAAGCATGAAATTGAAGAAATATGATGTTCTCGGCGATGACAAAAGAGTTGGAGAACATACCTAAAACTATAGGCATAATACATAAATAAGCTCTTTCATTTGGCAGTTGGTATCTAAGTCTTCAAACTTGGGATGTGCACAAGTAGACATTTAAATTTGTATAAAATTGAACAAGTAGACACATACGTCCTGTTGAAGGAAGCTTGAAGACTGATGGAACATGTCGAAGGAACAGGTCCATCGAAGCAGGCACGAGTTAGAGTTAGAGTCATACTAGGACTATACTACTAAATCCTAAGTTATGTACGACTAAGCTACTGTATATTGTAGGAGTCGACTAGGATAAGGTATTTGAGCTATAATATAATACTACTCATGTAAATAATTGTGTTGTAGTAGAATTCCTAGTATAACTAGAATATATATGACTCTCTCCTATATAAGGAGCTTGTAACTCAACATTATTATTATCAATACAATCCTTGAATTCTTCATATAAGATAGTTCGCTAGCTTAAGTTTAATGGAGCAGGACGAAATAAGATGATGAAGTGAAGAGGTCGAAAGAGTATTGGTAGAAGGGGCCATTACGGTTTGATAATGTGGTTGTTTTGGTTTTGATCTAATACGTTAAAGAGCGGAAAAACTTTATTGCTCTGATACCACGTAGAAATCTCACGTAAGTATGGAGAATTCAAGGATTGTATTGATAATAATAATGTTGAGTTACAAGCTCACTATATAGGAGAAGAGTCATATTCTAGTTATACTAGGAATCCTACTACAACACAATTATTTACATGAGTAGTATTATATTATAACTCAAATACCTTATCCTAGTCGACTCCTACAATATACAGTAGCTTAGTCGTACAAAACTTAGGATTTAGTAGTCTAGTCCTAGTATGACTCTAACTCTAACTCGTGCCTGCTTCGATGGACATGTTCCTTCGACATGTTCCATCAGTCTTCAAGCTTCCTTCAACACGTCCTATGCAGCATAAGACATGTAGGACACCACATAGAATATAAAATTGTCATGTAGAACGCCACGTAGGACGGATGTGTCTATTTATTCAATTTTATATAAATTTAAGTGTCATAGTTGTGCATACTCAAAATTGGAGGACCTAGACGCCAACTGAAGACATGTTAAAGGGCATGTTTATGTGTAAAGCCAAAAATATAACAGTAAAAATTTGGCAACATAGTCAAAAGGGTACATAACCGTGTTTCTAATTAATTTGACTACCTTTTAACCTTAGGTCTTTATTTATAGTTCTACTTGCGTAATTTTAGGTCCTAAATGTGTGGCTTTTGAAAACTTAATTTCCTCTAACCATAATTACGTTAAAAATAATTATTAATTGGGATCAACACTCACTTGGGAATTTCTAATTTGATTACTCAACTCTCAATTATATTCTAAAAATATATAATATGTCAATAGATCCATGTGGAAATCAATTTTATTGGCCATGATATGAAATGACACGATATACTTATTCTTTTTGTCTCCTATAATAATTATTTATATGTTTCATAGTGACTAATTACGGGACCTCAGTTAATTAGGGGTAGAATTTGAGATAGTGAAGAAATATTTTAATTAAACGTTTTATTCTATTCTTAGAAAAACGTTTACAGAATAAGATTCAAGCTAAGACACTTAACTTTACTTGAATTGGAATGCACTTTTCCTTGAAAATAAATTTAATTTGTAAGCTTCTTATTAATACAAAACTTTACACATGAATTGGTGCGTATGATGGGAAAAAGCAACGAAGAAGTGGAATACACATCATATATTTCACTATTTAGTGTTAGGTTAAAACGATCAACATATATTCTTAATAAAATGTGATAGTGTTTATTTTAGATTAAACTCACATAAATTTTTTTTCTCTTCAAAATACCTCATACTATTAAAGATATTTAATATTATAAGTAGCTTACTTATCTTTTTTACGATCAATATGAGATTTTATTTATACTTATTCAATAATTTACACGTGATCTTTACTAGTCATGGGATAATTTATAAATTAATTATGTATCAGTCACATCAATCGAGTAAGAAAAGGGAAAAGCATGAACATAGATTGAATTGATGATAAAATAGATTTTTGGGTCGCAAATAGTGATTCAATTGATGAGAAAGAAAGAGAATTCTTAATTCAGTTTTCCACCTCTCCACCTTCAGAAGATTCATCAATTTCTATCAAATATGACATATAATGTACATTTATCAAAGAATAACTATGGTTATCAAATAACTGACGAAATTCGAGCAATTACTTATGATACTTAATTAGTATGATATAGATCATAAAAAACATCTAATAAATTATGGAATCAAATTCATAATGTTAAGCAGAAAGATGAATATATATTCCTTACTTATTTGTCATGTCCCGAGCCTACACCCTGGACATGACCGGCACTTGAGAACAATTGATGGTTCCCAAGCGAACCCTTGGCCTGACTCAATTACTCAGCGGAAGACTTACTCAAGAAAAATGGAGACTCCAGATACCAAACTTAACTCATATAGTCTCAAAACAGTTTTAACTCAATAAATGCCTGAAAAATACTTAATCAAGCATAAGTAATTAACTCAAAGCCTCAAAGGAACATCAACAAGGGAAATGGGAAAAGACTATTGTTTATGAAGCCCCTAAATACTATGATGGAAGTTGAGACAAGACCCACAACATCCTAACATTATAGAAATTTAAATGTGGAACCCTCCGAAAGCAAGGAGGCCACTAAAGCTAACTAAAAATGCAAGTGGTATCAATGGAGAGCCTGTTAATGACCCTGCATACATGTATCTACATCATGAAAAGATGCAGGTCGAATGACGTCATTACACTAAATGTACAAGCATGTAAGGCGAAAACTGAACATATGGATACATAGCTGAACTGACAGAAAGGGGAAATCATACTCACCTCAACTCAACTCAATATGCAAGCAACAATAAAAGATGCAATATGTATAAAGCTTTTTAAATTGTAGGTAATAACTCAAAATGTATAAAAAATACCATAATAAACTATTTTACTTTTATTTGGGAGATTCTCTAATCGACAACCATCAATATGAGCTACGTGATGACACAACGTCTCACTCATGCTGCCAAAATTGTCATATACCTTGCCAAAGTATAGAACTCCTCAACTAAGTGGATCCACTAAGCTATACTTAAAAGCAATAAGGAATCATCTAAAAAGTATGATCATTTACCCATATTGGCTACATGGTTTATGAGGAATGTGAGTTGTCTGAACTCATCCCCATATTGGTGTTCAATACTACTCCCAATAATATATAACTCATGCTCAAATATTTTAAAACATTACTCTTCCTCAATTTGAGATAATTACTCAAAAGACCCTCTTAAAAGAGGTAATGCTCAAGACTAATCATAATGTTTATTTAGATTTTGGTGTTTCTCTCTTTTAAATGTAAAAGTATTACATACTTGGGAATACTTAGTTCCCTTATACTCATTTTGAAATATGAACTCAACTCTCCTCATTCTCATACTCATTTACTGATCAAGTCTTAATTCAAGTGCTAGAAGATTGTAAAAGACTTCCCAAAACGACTCAAAAAGGACTTCTTGAACTTTCCTCTTAACTTTACTTTAATTTGAAATGTAAATCAAGAGATGTAATTAGAATATGCATGATCTCTCAAGGATTAATGAAGATTTTAAGTGTGTATATCAAGGAGAGAACATAGGTACGATTCGAGGGAACAAACACGGAAAGAAGGACGGAAGGGTAAGGAACTTGGCGACCCTGGTGCACTGAGTGGCGCGGGGCGCCAACCCCTAAACTACTTACCAGTGTTTGGGGTGCACTGAGTGGTGCGTCGCGCCAAGCCCCAAACTACTAGGCAGTAGTTCTGGCGCAGTAGTGGCGCACCGCCCCATTCCCTTACCCAGAAATTTGACAAATTTTCTTGCTCAATTTGAAGCCCTAACTCATCTAGAATCGAATGATCTCTTCCAAACTTCCTTTGATTCACAAACCCAACACAAAATCAATGAAAATCCACTCAAATTCTATCAAGAACAACACTCATTCAAAAAACCCTCACCTCAAGAACTCAACAAGACTCCATTGTTAAGGAATGTAGCTAAAACCTCAAGAACTCAATTCATCCACTTCAAGAATGAATTTATGAGTGAAAAATATAACATGATTGGCGTGAGGGAGAACAAACACAACACTATGAAAGCTTATATACCTCGAAAGAACTAAGTCTTGGAGAAAATCCACAAATCTTGAATGAACGCTTGAAACCTTCTTTTTTTTTCCTCTTGAAACCCTTCTCTCAACCCTAAGCGTTTAAGAATGAATGAAACTGATATCAATCAGCTTAGACCCCTAATTGAGTGAAAAAAAATGTGCTAGGCTAGTGAAGTAAGAAAAAGACCAAAATACCCCTCCTTAAAACGGATGAAATGCGTTAGGTAGAGAGGATGCACTCAAACAGCCATAACTCCTTCATCCAAACTCGGAATTCAGCAAACTCGGTGGCGTTAGAAAGAGGACTCGAAGACCTTCAATCTGATACCTCTTGGGCCACCTAAATCATTCTATGCTGAAAGTTATGGTTGTTTGAAGTTGGCTCAAAACTCAAAACTTAAGTTTTACTTGTACGAATCTCTAGTTAACTTTTTCGAAGTACGAGATGTTACATTATTATCAGACAATATATCACTTATTAAGAAATTTCATACGGGGAAACTAATTTTCATTCCCCATCTCATGAAAAAACTTTTTGCTTAATTAGCCTTATCCCTTCTAGGTTATTTTAGTGATAGATTCTATATATTTATATAGGAATGAGGTAATCCTATTTGATCAAATATTTAATGATTTGTATTCTTGATGAGATCGATATCGATGATAGTGACAAAGTCCATTGGCTTCCTTTTGTATGTATTTGGAAAGTTACAGATAAGATAAACGTAACAAATTGGTCGGTAGACAGGCAAAGGCACTAAGCCGGCCCTACATGCATCATCACTCTACTATATATATTTCTCAATATTCGTCTCTTCGAACCATTGACTTTGATACTAATTGTTTGGCTAAAACAACTCAAAATACTCTTAACATGGTATGACACTATCCATCTTGGACTAAAACAATACGATTTTTACCCAAAAAATCTCATACCATTAAGAATATCATACATACTAGTGAAACTATCCGCGCTTCGCGCGGCTATATGAGTATTTATAAAATAATAATATGTAATATTTATATTTAGGTTAGTATCAAATATATAAGATATTATTGATATTTCTCTTCATCTGCGATATCATACGTTTTTTCTTTTTTTTTAAAACATATAAAATATAATTATTATTTTTACATTTTTTAAGTGCAAACTATACTTATGTATATAGTAGAACAAAATATTTGCCGAGGTGAAGTAAATGCAATAAGAGGTAATATTTTGAAATAACAATATATTGTATTACATTGAAATATTTTATACGTTTTAATTTCCTCTATCTTTTGTTGGAGTACTAATTTTCTATACAAACTCTGATTTCATAAAAAAAAATGATTTTTTTATTATGATTTTATTGTGACATTTGTTTGTTGTAGTTTTTTAAACATTAATTAAATATTTATAAGAATTGTGAAAAATGAAACATACAAAACTTATGAATAATATTTAATATTATTAGAAGTTACAAGTAAGATGAAGAGACATGAGTTATAAATAATTTAAATGTATAGTTTTATTAGACATTAAATGTATTAATAATTATGCATTGATTTTATTTGTAAAATAAATAAATGAAAATATGGGATGAAAATACAAAAAAAGAACAAAATAATATAATAATCAGTGACTGCATAAAAATTATAAATACATTTATGGTGACGAAAATTGATTGTTACATACACAAAAAAATGGCATCATGAAACTAATATTTTATTTTCAACTACTTTTTTGCAAGTATAGTAAAATGAAACTCCTAATCATCATAATTTTTTTGTTGTTGTTGCAATGGGATAATTATATTAATTGTGTTTCATAACAAAGAAAAGGTAGAATAGAAGGATAAAATGATTAGCATTGACAATACATTTAGCTAAATTATTTATACAAACCAAAATTTTAAAAATTCTAGCAAAAGTAACTTTAATTATGCTTCAATTTTTTCCCTTCTACCATCTTCCTTTGCAAGTAGATCTGCTACCATATTTTGCTCCATACGTCAAACTCTTCATCATATGCAACTAATTGAATAAAAAAATAAAATAATAAAATATCATATACCAATTAAAAATAATCATATAAAAAAAAAAAAAGAAATTTAAACTATATATAACATATTTGTATATTATTTTTTTAATAGTACTAACAATATTAAATAATAATCATTTCTTGAAATCTAACAAATATTATAATCAAACTATATTATAACTGGAAAACTGACTATTAGAAAGAACAATTGTATACAGACAACACATTGTAAAGAAGTACAAAGGCATTATTTTAAACCATACTTGCTTGATGTATGATAATACAAACATAAATAAAATATTAAGAAAGCATATTCAAGTACATAAAAATAAAAAGAAAGATTTGAGAATGAAATACATCCTATCTTTATGTACTTCTTTTTTGTTACATGTTTGTTAATTCACAAACAAATATGATGAAGAAGAGAAATGATAAATTTGTATGTGAATCTTCA
Organism: Solanum verrucosum; assembly: GCF_900185275.1. Lineage (NCBI taxonomy): Eukaryota > Viridiplantae > Streptophyta > Magnoliopsida > Solanales > Solanaceae > Solanum > Solanum verrucosum. Next base: position 2,282,801 of record NW_026020401.1, read on the forward strand.
TGAAAGTAAATATGAATTTATATAGACAAAATAGAGGAAATGAAAAAATAAGGACTTGAGAATGAAATATTTATTAACTTCATGTACTTTTTTTTTGTTACATTTTAGTTTCATTCACAAACCAAATATGAATTTATATAGACAAAATAGAGGAAATGAAAAATAAAAACTTGAAAATGAAATATTTCTTAACTTAATGTACTTCTTTTTTGTTACAAACCAATCCAATGTGATGAAAAAGAGAAAGGATAATTTTGAATGTGAATCTTCATGAAACTAATATGAATTTATAGGCAAAATAAAGGAATACCATAAAACATCATAAACTTACAAATTTAAGTTTGGAGGTTGTGGACAAAAAAAATTATGAGAGTTATGAATATTATTAAAAGTAAAAATTAAAGAAGGGTAAGTCATGGGTAATAACTCCTTGTGAAAAAATTAAAAAATATAGAGAAAAATACTTAAAATATATATATATATAAATTACTATCATTTCATGATTAGAAGTGAGACAAACAAATAAAAAAAGAACGTGGAGACTTTTTGTTCTAAATGTTCCTCCATTAATAAAATATTTATTTGTAATAAATTAAGAAATTTACTTTTACAATACAATAATTCATTTGAATTAAATAAAAGCCAAAAAAAAGAAGAGAAAAAAGATAAATTATGTTTCTTCTTTATTATAAGTGAGGCAAACAAATAAAAAAAATGTGAAGAGTTTTTGTAGTGAATGTTCCTCAATTAATAAACTATTTATTTGTAATAAATTTAGTAATTTATTTTTACAACATAATAATTAATTTAATTTTTTAAAAAAAATAAAAAAAAAGGAGAAAAATGATAAATGCAAATGGAGGCCATAGAGAGTTGTCATATCACTTTTTTTTATATTTCTCCTTTATTATATATATAGATTGTCTTGTGCCTTACAAGTAGCTTACTTTAAAAAAAAATTATTAATGTAAAACTTTATTCTCACGCTATATTGAAATTTGGATAGTCTCGTAAACATAAGTTTGATTGTAATATAAAAACTAAGGGCATCTCCAACCCTACCCTCTATTTTACTTTCTAAAAATAGAGTTCTTTATTTTTCAGACAACCAACTCCAACCCAATTCTCTATTTTACTCTCTAAAAAGGAATCTTTTTCTCTCTCCTCAATATTATATTATTATTTCCATTTCATTTTTATTTGCTTATTTCATAATATAAATCAATTTTTTTTGCAAATAATCACCCTATAATTTATATAATCTTCATATAATATAAAATTTTATTCTTTTCAAATTCTTCATTTAATAAAAAATTATTTTATTCTAAATAACATAAATGCGACAAATATTAGATATAATACATATTAGCGAACAATTCAAATCAAAGTGAAATTATTGATGAACTACAACTATATCATCAATATTGCATTATCATAAAAATTATTTTAAATTTTACATAAATATTCAACTTTCAAGATTGTTACGTTTCTCTCATAAATGCTCTATTAATATATTACCGAGTTCAAATGAATAATTTTTTGTCCTCATTTTTTTTATTTATAGCTAAAAATTGTTTACATTAAAAATCAATTATTTTGTATACTAAAATTTACTTCCCCTATTACATTTTAAACTATTGCATCAAGCATTTTTATGCTCATTAAAAAGTGTAGTTTAATCATTTATCAATATAACATAAAGGTGGATTGTTTGAATTATTGTGTAAATTTTGTGCACTCTTCATAGTGAAAAATAATTATAATTTTAAATTACATATTTAAAGTGACAAAAACTTTTAAAAAATCAAATTAGAAAAATTGTTAATTCGGGATGGAAGTAGTATGCTTATCAATAATATGTTTTTAGATATTATATTACTTAGAAAATAAGTACAAATATTTGAGACTTAATTAATAGTCTTTTATAATATAAATAATATTAAAATAATTTTATATTACATATTTAAAGTGCTAATTTTTTTAAAAATAAAATATAAAAATTATTAATTCGAATGAAAGTAGTAACTTTTAAATAATATATTTTTAGATGTTATATTATATTAGAAAATAATTACAAATAGTGAAGACTTAATTAATGATATAATATAAATAATAAAATAATCAAAAAATGAAATAGAGAGGTGAATAGTAGTTCTCCAAATTTGGAGAATTACTATTCACCGCTCTATAAATGGAGTATAGAGAGTAATAATATGGAGAAGGATTGGAGAGAATATTCTCTATTCTAATCTCCAAATATAGAGAATGGAGAGTAAAATAGAGATGGGTTGGAGATGATTTTAGAGATAGTCTCAATATTACTTATTTATCAAAAATCGAAAGAGATCTACCAAAGGCACACATTTTTCATAAAGAAAACGAGAAAGAAAAAATATTAGTATTAGTTGAGCTAATTAATTACTTTAGTCTTGTTAATGTGGGATGACGTGGTTCATTATGATCATGTTAAAGGACTATTTATGCTTAATACATGCCCCTTGGCTCTTTTCGATCCCCGTCAAATTAGAGCTACCTACTTTATTACTATAGTACATCTAGGAGTGTTCACGGGTTGGTTTAAATCGGTTATTAGTCAAAATCAAAACCAAACCAACTTAATCGGTTTTAGAATTATCAAAACCAAACCAAACCAAATATAATATACATTTACCGGTTTGGTGGTTATCGGTTTCGGTTTGGTTTGGTTCGGTTATTCGGTTATTAACCATACACATAAATAAAAAAAACAATTCATTCAAAATGTGAAAAAAGTGACAACAATCCATTCAAAACAAAAAATAGTTAGAATGACTTAAATTACCGAACTTTCGATCACTGAATTTACTATCAATAAAACTTTAAAATTCACTATATTGGCCAAGAAGGAAGAGACAATAACATTTTCAGTCCCACAAAGAATTGTCATAGACACTCATATTACATGAAATCAATAAGATAAATGTTTTCGCCTTGAGAATTCTGGCTTTCAATAAGTAAAGTATAAAGAAATTTTAATGAAAACATATATAAGATCTTTAAAATTGTTTATAAAAACAATATATTAAGTATATTAATAAAATATATGTATATAATTCATTGGTTCGGTTCGGTTCGGTTATTTCTTTAGTTTTTTCGAATAAAATCATAACCAAACCAAATACTACCGGTTTTCAAAAATCTAAAACCAAACCCAAATAAAATCGGTTTTATTTTATCGGTTTGGTTTGATTTTTCGGTTTGGATTGGTTTTTATCCAAACCGTGAACACCCCTAAGTACATCTACTAAAAACTTACTTGGTATTCTATATTTTCTTAATTTTGATTTTAATTATTCTAATTAAATTACTTGGTTTGATATAAACATCGGCAAGGGCGGAGGCAGAGAGGTGTGAGGAGGTCCATTTGAGTTAAAAATCCCTTTAGCATAAAAAATATTTATTTTTGAATTTCTGACTTCGCCACTAAACATTATCTTAAAAAAAAGGGAGAAAATAACTTCGGAAGAATGAGGAATAATAAATAAAACAGGGAAGCAATTTTCGACTAGTTTATGAAAGGTGCAATGAAAATTATCATTTATATAAAAGGATGGTCTTTAGTACTAGAAGATACCAACTTAAACAAATCGAGTCAATAATTTGATTTAATATGGCACACGTACGCTGATACCCTTACCTTTCTTTGATTCTACATATTATTATATTATTATATTATTATAGCTTTGTTTATTAGCATTAATAATAAAAAATGGAAAGAATTTTTTATTTATTATTGTTGTAATAGAATCATGGCTTATTTCACATAGTGGCGTGAGCACCTACGTAAAGGCATCTAATGAATTAAGCATATAATATTTTGCCTTTTATTAATATTTTCTAGTGGAATTTTATTCTAGCGTTTCATTATTGCATATTTAATTAGTAGTACTTAATAATGTACTCCCTCTGTTCCTAATTATTTGTCAATTTTTAAATTTACACACCTATTAAGAAAATAATTATTGACATAGTAAGTTTACCATTTTACCCCTATTAATTATGCAGTGGATGAATTAAAATTTTAATATTTTCAAAAATTTCTATTTTTTTCAAAGTAATTAATTGAGGGTATAATAGATTTTTTTTTTGTCTTTTATTGATTTGTCAAAATGGATAAGTAAATAGGGACAACTATAAAAAGAAAAGTGGACAAGTAATTAGAACAGAGGGAGTAATAGATATGCACTTAATCCTGATTCTTTCAGGTGATTACTCAACCTATAAATAGATATATCATTTACTATTATAAAAAACACTTGAATAGAAGAAAAAATTTCTCCTTCATCTACTTATCTTGTATTTTTTTTATAGTTATATTATTCCATGCTTAATTTTACAACATGAGTCACTAAATTCAATAATGTGAAACAAGAGAAATTAAGTGTTGATCCATACATGAATCTACAAGTTGGAATATTAAAAGCTGCCACAAATTTAAATGATATTTGAACAAAATTTACCAAGACTCCAGGTTTGTTTCAGGTTTTGGCTTTTCTTTATTTTTGTTCTTTCTGACTAACATATTTTGTACAGATTGCAGGAGTTCTCATGGTAGAGACACTTTTATTTTGATAATTTATTTTATCACTTTGGCATATTAATTGTACAATCAGTTGTGGGTAATCGGTGGATTCAAGTTTCATCGATCAATGTCCTAGTTAAGTGGGAGTTTGTGGGTTTGAACAAACTCAGTAGCTTTTCTGTAGATTCTGTAATTGTATTAGATAATTAAATAAATATAAATGTATATTAACTTGTGAACCCCTAATAAAATTAATTGATGGCTTAGTGGGAAGGAAGGGGATGCAGAAATGCTCTCCACGCTAGAGATATGGGTTTAAACCTCACTATCAACAAAAAAAAATTTCTCTTTTTTAAAATTTAGAACACCCAAACTCCTAATTCCGCCTCCGTCTTTGCCACGGACTTATGTGATTTTGGTTATTTATTTGAGAAGGATTTAAATTTGGACTAATCAGATTAGACAATAAAATAAATAAGTATCAAATGATTTTACTTTAGGGGGGATATAAAAAAATATAACGTCAAATATGAGTCAAAGAGTTAATATCTAGGGTATTTTTGGATTAAAACGTGGATGAATGATAGTTTTGTACCAATTCAAATAATTGAGAGGCAGTTTAAGCCCTTCTCCGTTAATAATATTATCACGGGATAAGGGTCTGAAAAATACCCCAACTTTGGTCGGATTTGTTGTTGCGATACTAAACTTTCATGAGGACCTATTACCTCCCTAGACTATTTAATACCGTACTTTTTTCTCCCTGAGCTATTTAATAGTGTATTTTAAAGGTATATATGTGCCCACGTGGACACAATACTATTTATAATTTTGCATTATTTTTTATGTCCACGTGGGCAAATATATATGTTTAAAATACAGTATTAAATAGTCTAGGGAGGTAATAGGTCCTCATGAAAGTTTAGTATCGCAACAACAAATTCGACCAAAGTTGAGGTATTTTTCATACCATTATCCCTATTATCACCCATGACTTAAGGTAAAATCTTCTTCTTTCTTTTCCATTTGTCTGAGTTCTGATGAATATATCTCAAATACATGTAAATAAAGATTGAATACAATATTATATATGAAATAAATTAATTTAACTCACATGTATCAGAGATACATGTATCTGGGCCCTTAAATACATGTATTTTGACAAACAAAAAAGTGGTACAAAAGGTATGTAATTTGTTAAAGTACATGTCCGAACATAATTACGACTTAAACTAGTGAAATTTGTATTGTTTCACCCTTTTGTTTCCTGGTTTTGAGACCACAAATAGTACTTTCATCTTTTTCTTTCAGACTTTTTTGATGATTTGACACATTCTTTAAAAGAATTTTAATTAGAAGTGTATTTTACTTCTAATTAAAATTCTTTTAATTAGAAAGAAGTTCTAACAAATGGTACATATTTACTCTTTTCGTTAAAATATCTATATGTACTTCATTGAAAAAATGTCATGCGACTTTCAAAAATTACCGCACTCCTTTTTTACATTTCTAGACCTGATCCAAATGGAAAAAATAATCATTTTTTCTTGAATCAGTCATAAAATGGGCGTGGATCAAGTTTGAATAAATGAATAATCATTATTTTTAATTGGGTCGGATTTAGGTGCGTAAAAAATGAATGAGGTAATCTTTTTAGAGTAAATTTTAGGTTTAGCAAACATAAAAATCATATTTGTATGCTATAACTATAGTTTGTATAATTGCGCTCCATAACAAACTTTATATTTGCTATGGCTATTAATATGTATAATTCGGTATATATATACAAAAGAATCAATTGTATAATTTGTGTTTGTATAAAGTGAGAAAGAGAGAAAGACAAAAGAAAACTAGGCAGGGAAAGATCTGTATTTGTATAATTATAAGTGTATAGGACGAAAATATATGTATTTGTATATACAATTTTCTCTCACTTTATACAAACACAAACGCAATTTATACATTTGTGTTTGTATAAAAGTGAGAGAGGCAAGCGAGATTCTCTGGGGAAAGAGGCGAACGAAAAGATATGTATGTACAGTTTTCTCTCGCTTTATACAAACACAAACGCAATTTATACATTTCTGTTTGTATAAAGTGAGAGAGGCGAGGGAGAGACTGGCAGCGAGAAATTCAGGGAGAGAGGCGAATGGAAATTATTTGCTACGGGTTACAATTACTCCTATTAAAATGTAAGTATTTTTTTCCTTTAATTTGTTAACTATAAATGATAAATCTACACTATTTAATAAAAAACGACAAAGGTATCTATACACTATTTATCAGACGATAATAATATATATGCACTACTTTTTAAATAAAGATAAAATCTATTTTAAATTGCAAAATTGAGGAATAATAGAGGAATATATGTGCCCTTTTTACCCTTATTATTAAGTAGTATATTTTAAAAGGAGGTAAGTAGGGAAGTCACATTATCATTATTTATTTACGTCAGATATTATAGTCATCAATTACGTCATAACACCAACATATCTATATATAATAGGAGTAACACAATAACCCACTCAATTTTCTTCTAACATACTTCTCTCACTTATATTCACAATTGAAACAAAAAACCTACTTCTCATATTTACAAATAGCAATGGGAGATGTCGAGTTCTCGGAACGGCGTCGTATAGAGGGATCTTTCTCTTCATTCAAAATTATACCCATTAATGACGATGACGATACTCTTCACTCAGAAGGAACAGATTTTTCACCGGTTGACGATGGCGTCGTCGTCGATGAGAAGAAGAATACGGATGTTGTGAAAGAAATAGAGAGTTCGTTACCAATAACGGAATCGAGAAAGGGGAATGCTTATACGGCAGCGTTTCATCTCTTGTCGTCCGGTATTGGAACTCCGGCACTTGTTCTTCCCTTTGCTTTCACATCACTCGGATGGTACATATGCTCTTCTGCCTCTCTATTCATTTTTATTTATCACGTTTGAATTTGACATATACGTATAGTTATTAAAAAATACTTAATACTTATTCCATCCTTATTTACTTGTCATTTTTTATGACAGCTTTTTTTTTTTTCTATAGTACCCATAATTTATTGATATTGAGTTAATATTTTTGAAAAAATAGCAGTGAATAATATATTTGGGATCCTATCAATCAAAAGGGGTAGAATGATAGTCATTGTTTCTTAATAGATGTATATAGAGACGGATCGGAGGGAGTAACTGACATACTACCTTTAATTGATGTTTAGTACTGGGTTTTGGAAATGAATTGAGGAATAAGTGATAAATGCTAAATTTTCGGAGTGACCAAGTGATTTGGGCTTGAGACTTCCATGTTGGAGGTCTCAAGTTCAAAATCTCTCAGCGAAGGCAAGGGGTTTGCCTTCTGGGTCGAGCTCGTCGCATTAGGCTTGCCTAGTGCGGATTACCTTTCTTGTGTGATTTGCGAGCTATTACATGGAAATGGGGGGTTTTACTCTGTGCAGGATAGCGACTATAGATTTTTCTTAGAAAAGAACAAAAAAAAGTGAACAAAAGGAATAATTTTTTTGGTTTTAATTCTACTGGGTTCGAATTTTATGTAATTAAAAATAACTTTAGAATTTTGTAATAAGTATGAAATTAAAGATACGTGTTAATGTCTTTTACATGTTGTGTGCTATATCTAGTTCTTGCTGATCTATGATTCAGTTAATCCTACATTTACGTGTAAGAAATTTTTTATCACAACAACCGATTGAAATTATTTAAAAGCAAAAGTAATATACTATATGACAGATAGAACAAATATTTTTATATAAGAATCAAGTAAAATGAAATAAAAACGGAGGAGTAATAAATTTAACAACCCTTAGAGGAAAAGTAATCCAAGACTACACAGTTAATAGTTTCAATGTATTGACCCTATAAAGTCAGTCGTCTGTTTAAAGAATTTGCAATATTTTTTTATGTTTATTAATTTCCTTTTTCATGCTTTTGGTGTGATGTAAGTAAAAAAGTTAATTAAAATTGTGGAGGAATCTACATACGTAAAAGACTTTCTTTTCCCATTGTTTGCCACTACGTTTGATGTACTTTTGGTCTAGGAGATTTTTCTGCAAAGAAATAAAAAATGTCCCAAATGGAATAATTCAAATAAGGCACGATAATATGTATACTCACATGACATGACAGTTTGAATTAATATGAAATTAATATTAAAAAAAAAGTTGAAAGTTAGCTTTCGTGTAACTATGAATTATTTAACTTATAACCTTAAATATGCATGTCATAAAATTTATGTGTTTATAAAAAAAATGATTACAAATAAAATTAATTATGTCATTCTCTTTAGAATAAATTAATAAGAAAATATGATTACATATGTTTGAAGTAATGTCTAGCTAGACTTTAATCATCAGTGGTCCTTTCGTAGAAAAGGAGCCAGTATGGATAGAAAGGAAATAATTGTGTATGGGCAGAAGGATCCATACACAATTATTGTCTTATTTTCTACTATATATATAATATATAATATTAAACGTACATATTATAGGTGTTATGTGAAAACAAACCTGTAAATTAATAGTATAAACTGAATTTACGCAATGTATCTAACTCACTATATATACACAACTTTTTTATTAATTGGTGCAGGTCATGGGGAATAGTAGTTCTCACCGTCATTTTTGCATGGCGGCTCTACACCATGTGGCTCTTAGTTCATCTTCATGAAACGGTCAATGGAACTCGTTATAGCAGATACCTTCAACTCGCCATTATAGCTTTCGGTAATTATTTCAAACGAAGAATTTATTTTAACTGAACATGAAATTTAAGAAATATTAAAAAATAAAATTGAAACTTATGTTTGTAAATGTAACATGTGTCCTTGGTATTCATATAGCTATAAAATCACGTCAATGATATTCAAATTTCACGATTCCTACATCTAACATATACATGTCCACTTTTTGAAACTAATGGAATGTATAATTATTTCAGGAGAAAAATTGGGAAAGTGCCTTTCCATCTTCCCAACAATGTACCTATCAGGGGGCACTTGTGTCATGTCTATTATTACAGGGGGACGTACCCTACAACTTTTCTACAATACCATATGTGAAAATGATCAACATTGTCTTCACAAATCACTAAGTGGAGCTCAATGGTTCTTAGTGTTTGTGTCTCTTGCCATTTTAATTGCCCGATTTTTTCCAAATTTGAACTCATTGGCTTGGGTCTCCTTTGTTGGTTCAATCTTGGGTGTGGCCTATTTCACTATGATTTGGGCACTTTCCATTGCCAAAGGCAGGCCTAATGGTGTCACTTATAATCCGTCAGATAATGTAACAACAACTATGGCTCAATTTCGCGCTGTCCTAAATGGTGTTGCTATCGTTGCCATTGCTTTTCGAGGTCACAATCTTGTATTGGAAATACAGGTAATTAATGTTGTTATCAATCGGAATCAATATTAATTTCTGGACATTGACATGTACATGAAAACTAGTCGATGGTTTCGATTATGTTAAGTGTAGTGTTATTGATTTTAAAGATTGAATCTATCAAATTCAGTTCTGATTCCGTCTTTCATCATTGCATTATTGAAAAAGTTGCATGTAAAATTATACAGGGGACATTACCAACAAATCCAAAACATCCTACAAAGACAAGAATGTGGAGAGGAGTGATAGCATCCTACTCTTTAATCGCAATGTGTGTATTTCCCTTGGCAATTGGAGGATATTGGGCTTATGGAAATATGGTAAACTATTTTTACTACTCTTCTTTAATTATTGTATTCGATTTTTGAGATTAATTATTATTTCGTATAATTTGTTTGTAGTTAGCTATCTAAAAAGGTTATTTAATTGACAGATGCCGGCAAATGGAATTATGGGTGCAATTGCTAAGTACCACCGAGAGAGTACACCAAAATGGTTAATAGGCACAATATACATGATGGTGGTGATTCAATGTTTATGCTCATTTCAAATTTACGCCATGCCCGTCTTTGACAACTTGGAAAGAATATACGTAAGCAGGCACCTTAAGGCGTGCCCAAGGTGGGTTCGATCATGCATCAAGCTCTTCTTCGGCGGATTAACATATTTTATATCCGTGGCATTCCCATTCTTGGGAAGCCTAGCCGCGTTTGTGGGAGGGATAGCGTTGCCATTATCTCTGGTTTACCCTTGCTTCATGTGGATTTCCATCAAGAAACCTCAAAGAAACAGCTTAATGTATTGCCTCAACATGTTTCTTGGGTGTTTGGGCATATTGATCAGTGTTGTGCAAGTTGCTGGTGCGTTGTGGAATTTGGTGATTGGTAAATTGGATGCTAACTTTTTTAATCCTTAGTGGAAAAAGATATAATTAAAGACGATTTGGGTGGGCATCTAACTTTTGACTCTCTAATTTATTACTTTTCACTTTTTTTCTAAATAGGCTGTTAACTTAATTACCCTATAACATTTGGGAAACTCTTGTACTAATAGTGCAATTTAACTTGCTAAAGAAATATACTTGTCTTACCTTTAAAGTTATATGCTAATTCCACTTATTACTGTTGGTTAAATGTAATTATAATCAAATTAATGATTTGCTAGTGTAATTTATTTATTTTACACTTTTTGTGTATATAAGTTAACTTCTTTTGAGAAGAGTATTTATCGTGAACAACATTTTAATCCTCATAAAATTTGTGTATATTCTATCTTTCTTAAATTTCACTTGTGATATTATACTGGTTACACATGCTACTGTTGTTGCTAGTGTATATAAGTTATATTCAACTCAAATGAAAAATAATATCGATGTAAAACATATGAAAACTATCAACTTCGCATTTCTAACACCAAACAAGAATTTCACGCATAAATGTGAAAAATTACTACTTTTTAATTCATGTATCATCAATTCAATAGTAAATAATTATTATACTACGGTGAAAGTATATATTAGCCCGAATTAGCATGCGCTTCTGTATACGTTGCAGTCCAACCACAACCCATACATTGTAGCCTTCTTCGTTTTTTGTCGGAGGAAATGATGACCAATGTTTTGAGAAACATACTCGGTTTCACATATGTTACTAATTAATACGTTGACCACCTCCAATTTTGACTTTTGAGAAATACTCCTCACGTTTTATTTTAGTTGGACTTTATGTTAAAAACTGGACTTACGTGTCCGTGTTAGTACGAGTTTAATATTTATTATTTTTATTTCAATTTATGTAACATAAATAAAATTTAGAGTGTTAATTAAATTTTAATATTATTAAATTTTTTAAATTATTAATTATTATAGTTTATAGTATTTCTTACATAATTTTTAAATAATACTAATGTATATATTTTCACATTACTATACTATAAGAGGGAGTTTCAAAGTGTTCAAGCACGCAATAGGTCAACATGCCTGCTTGAGCACTTTGAGGATATTTCTGAATTTTTTTTATGATACTTTCGTTTTAATTTATTTATCTTATTTTTTAGTGTTTTTATATATCTAGCATAAAACATACTAATCTTGATAACTGATGACATCAATATTTATAAAAAACATATAAAAAATCTACTAATTTTTTTAATTAATCTATCGGTGCCAGATAAAATGAAACAAAAGAAGTAACATGTATTATTTTATTTAGGAAAAATTACCTAAACACACATCTTATTTTACCGTAATCTCTAAAATTTCCTATTATTTAAAAAGAAATTCAAAAATCCTCTTTCGGATACATCACTCCCCTCTCGTTGATATATCTCTATCTCCCTAACGGATACATCTATCCCCTCTCTAATGCATTCCTTCCCTCTTGCATACATCCTTCCCTTCTTTGATACACCCCTCCTCTATTTATCCAGATCTCTTATCCCCTCTTTGATATATTATCTTCCTATGTATTGGATGTCTGCTGATGTATCCGGAAGTCCAGTGATGTATCCAAAATTCTAAAAAGATTTTTGTAATTTAAAAAATAGTAAGAAAATAATATAATTAGCTCTTACCACTATAAAATTTATGAAAATTATACTTATATTTAACTCTCTTTAATTATGCTATACACCCTGTAATATGCATCATCCCTTCTTTTATTTTATTGAAAAAGATAGGCACAATCAATAGCTAGCTGGGGCAGGGATCTTCCTACATGTTAAAATATATGTCTTCTTATATATATTAGTATGCCTTTTATTTGCTTTGAAAAATGTCTTATTTTTTACTATATAATATTAAACGTACATATAGATATATACAATCATCTGACTCACTATATATATACAAATTTTTTTATTGATTAGTGCAGTTTATGGGAATATGTCACAACCCAGACCGTCGTGATTGAAACTCACACTAACACTGTGATGGGAGAACAATTACTACAACCCAAACCAAGCAAATACTCTAAAAACTAAGGCATTTAAATCAAACACTAAGGAAATAAAAATAGAGTTCCCATAAACTCTAACAAAAGTCTAACAGTAATAACTAACAATGCGGAAGAATAACCTAGAACCTGAAAGTCAATGTACCAAAACATCTAACAATGAACCAAGTCTTAACAAGAAAGGGATACAACCCCAACTAATGAACTAATCAACTAGCTAAAACAAATGTCTAAGTCCGAAAATGGTGGACATAGACGAAAGAGAATTCCATGGCAGCCCGGAAGAATTGGCTCACCCTTGAATTCGAAGTGACGATCACTGATCTCCTAAGCGAGGTCTGTCAATAGCCGCTTGAAGATACCCTGTACTCAACAAAAATAAGAGCAAGTGCAGAATCAGTACACAACCACAGTGTACTGGTAGGATCACGCGGCTATCCCACTAGTGCAACATAAACAAGCCAAACAACATTATAATCACATGCATATATATCAACATATACAATATTATCAATAATTACGAACAACGAACAACTTCACATTTTATATCAAATCATTGGTTCTCTCATGGAACCCAAACCCAAACAGTTAGCATGCCGGAACGTGGCAACCGATCCCATATTTATGCCGGAGCGTGGCAACCGATCCCATTTTTATGTCAGATGTGGCAACCGATCCAAGTTAGTTATGCCAGAACGTGGCAACCGATCCCATTCACACACCACAATCACAATCACAAGTATATCATCAAGATCATACATTTAAGTCATGATTTCATGGCATTCATCAATTATCTATCTCATTTACAACACGTGTGATAAACATTGCAACATTCATACACATACAAGTATCATAATGAAGCAAGAACAAGCATACATCACACAATCATAGAATCACAACCATCACCTACCTCGAAACAAGCTCGAAACCCTAAGAAACTTGATCCTTCCCTTTCCAGATTCGTTTCACTTGTTCTTGGTCTACAAACAATCAATATAACACGGGAATCAATAAACAATCATTAATTACCCGGATTACTAACAATTTTATGAACCCTAGATCAAACCCATGATCCCAATTATCCAAATTAGGGTTGTTTCCACCATAGAATCTATAACAAAACCTTCCCCCATAAATATTCACCCATTCTATTACATTCTATGGATCGAAAAACGGATTCGGAAAGTGAAAAGTTTACCTTTAGCCTAAAAAATTATACAAAACGAGTAGGAGTCACCTGGGGGTCGTTCCTTAGCTCAAAAGGTCAAAAAATGCATAATGAGGTCGTTTAGGGGTTTATTAGAGACTTTAATTCCATCGGGCCCGCCACAACGGCCCTGCCACAATGGCAATACCCAGCGCCAAAGCGGCATTCTCAAGACAGAGAGTTATTTCAAGAATTCCAAAATTCTCATTTCACAACACACCTCTAACCCACGACGCTCAGTAAATACCCTTTACGCTAAGATCGATTCCGGGAGTTCTACTCGCCCGAATTCAATTTCATAAAGTTGTACGAATTCCTTAACAAGTTATCTAGCTACTCATGTAATCAAAATCATAAATAATTCACCCGATTGTTACCAGATTTCCCTACACCTCGATGACTCCGATTTCGTCCAAATCTGGACAAGGTTGGGAAAATCCAAATACTAAGAAAAAGTTTTCCAACCCCAAATTTTCCCCCGTTGGTCTTTCTATAAGACGGGAACATGTCATTACAATAGATACCAATTTACCCATCACTCGTCTCCGAGTGACAAAACTTAGGAAAATAGGCTAAGGAAGGAACGAAGTAGTACTTGAATCAACAAACAATTGGGAATACCTGTCTCGCATGTCTCTCTCGATTTTCCAAGTAGCTTCCTCAACTAGACGATGCTTCCATTGAAATTTCACTAACTTAATCTCCTTGGTCCTCAACTTGCGCACATCACGATCAAGAATTACAATCAGTTCCTCCTCATATTGGAGGTCATTGTCTAACACAATTGAGTTCCACTTAATGATATAATCCTTGTCACCATGATACCTCTTCAACATGGACACATGAAATACCGAATGAACACGTGATAAATTAGGAGGTAAAGCTAATCTATAAGCTACCGATCCCACACATTCAAGAATTTTAAATGGACCAATGTATCTAGGACTTAGCTTACCCTTCTTACCAAATCTCATCACCCCCTTTAGGAGTGATACCTTAAGAAGAACATTCTCACTAGTTTGAAACGTCATGTCTCTTACCTTATGATCTACATACTTCTTCTGTCTACTCTGGGCTGCTAAAAGCTTAGCTTGAATACTCCTCACATTATCTTGAGCATCATTCACTCAATTAACCCCCAATGGTTTCACATCTCCAGCTTCAAATCATCTTATGGGTGACCTACATCCCCTCCCATAGAGTGCCTCAAATGGTGTCATATCAATGCTAGAGTGATAACTATTATTATAGGAGAACTCACATAACGGTATGAATTTATCCCAATGCCCTCCAAAATCACGCACACATGTCCTCAACATGTCTTCTAACACTTGAATAGTCATCTGGCTGCCCGTCTGTCTGTGGATGGAAGGTTGTACTAAAAGTGAGTTGTGTACCCAATTCATCATGCAATTTCCTTTAAAACTTGGATGTGAATTGGGTAAAACGGTCTGAGATGATAAACAGAGGCACACCATGCAACCTCACTATCTCTTTCACATAAACTTTAGCCAACTGTTCAGCATTATAATCTATTTTTACTGGAATAAAATGGGCTGACTTAGTCAATCTATCAACCACTACCCAAATAGAATCAAAGTTCCCCAAAGTCTTGGGAAGACCAACAACAAAATCCATGACTATTCTTTCCCACTTCCATTCCAGAATTGGCATTCTTAGAAGTAAACTTGCATGCCTTTGATGTTCATACTTCACTTGTTGACAATTTTGACACTTTGCCACAAACTCCGCTATGTCTTTCTTTATGCCCAACCACTAATAAATGCGCTTTAAATCTCTATACATCTTGGTCATACCCGGATGAATAGAATATCGCGAACCATGAGACTCCGCCAACAATTTCTCAATCAAGTCATCTACTCTAGGAACACAAATTCTCCCTTTAAAATTGAGCGCACCATCCTCATCAAGAGTGGTCTCTTGTGCCTTACCAATCGCAGTCTTCTTTCTAAGTTTCTCCAAATTCTCATCTTCAAATTCTTTGGCCTTGATCTCTTCATTGAAAGTGGCCCTTACCTCAATACTAGCTAGCACCTCACTTCTTTCTGAGATGCTCAACTGCATGAACTGAGACTCTAAGGTCTAAATTTCTTTAGCCAAAGGTTGCTTGGATATATTCAAGCAAGCTAAATTACCCATACTTACAGCTTTTCGACTCAAAGCGTCTGCCACTACATTAGCCTTGCCCAGATGGTATCGAATGGTCACATCATAATCCTTAAGTAACTCCATCCATCTTCATTGTCTAAAATTTAGATCCTTTTGAGCGAAAACATGCTGCAAATTACAATGATCAATAAACACTTCACACTTAACACCATAAAGGTAATGCCGCCAGATCTTAAAAGCAAACACTACCGCTGTCAACTCTAAATCATGCGTTGGATAATTCCTCTCATGCACCTTCAATTGATGTGAGGCATAAGCTATAACATTCTTATCCTGCATCAACACATCACCCAACCCAAAATGAGAAGCATCACAATAAACAATAAAATATTTACCTTCAACCGGTAAAGCTAGAATAGGCGCGGTGGTCAAGAGAGTCTTGAGCTTTTGAAACCTCTCCTCACATTTTCAGTCCATTCAAATAGTATCTCCTTCTTGGTCAAATTAGTCAAGTGAGTGACAATAGAAGCAAAAATTTTCACAAACCGACGATAATAGCTAGCGAGCCCAACAAAACTCCTAACTTCCATCACAGAGCTAGGCCTAACCCAATTCTTAACCGCCTCAATCTTTTGGGGATCTACCATTACCCCTTATTTCGAAACTACATGCCCCAAAAATGCAATCGATTTCAACTAAAATTCACACTTAGAAAATTTTGCATATAGCTTTTGCTTCCCAAGAACACCTAAAACACTACGAAGATGGTTGACATGTTTTTCCTCACTTTTCGAATAAACCAAAATATCATCAATAAAAACTATAACGAATGAATCAAGAAATGGTTTGAATACCCCATTCATCAAACTCATGAAAGTTGCAGGTGCATTGGTCAAACCAAAAGGCATAACCACAAACTCATACTGCCCATAGCGAGTTCTAAACGCCGTCTTGGGCACATCCTCAGGTCTAATTTTCAATTTATGGTAATCGAATCGTAAATCAATCTTAGAGAAAACTGATGCACCTTGCAATTGGTCAAAAAAATCATTTATTCGAGGCAAAGGGTACGTGTTTTGAATAGTGACCCTATTTAATTGCTGGTAATCTATACATATTTTCATACTACCATCTTTTTTCATAATAAACAAAACTGGGGCACCCCATGGGAAAGCACTAGGACGAATAAATCCCTTATCAAAAAGCTCTTAGATTTAAGCCTTAAGTTCTCTTAATTCTGTCGGAGCCATGCGATATGGAGGGATAGAAATGGGACGCGTAACAGTCTCTAAATTAATGCAAAAACCTATATCTCTATCCGGTGGCATACCAAGCAAATCATCAGGAAACACTTCTATAAATTCAGACACCACAAGAATAAACTCAATGGATGAAGCCTTAATCTCAACATCCCTAATATGAGCCAAATAAGCCAAACAACCCTGCTCTACCAGTTTACAAGCCCGAATGGAGGATAAAATCTTAGCTTGCTTAGGCTTATACACCCCTTCCAATTCTAAGTTTTCCTTTCCCGGAATTTCTAGAGTTACAGACTTAGTATTATAATTAAGCACAACATAATAAGGGGACAACCAAGTCATACCTAAGATTATGTCAAAGTCAATCATATCCAAAATCACTAAATCAGCCCAAGCCTGAAATCCCATAAACAAAATAGGACAAACACGATAAACATGGGCAACTATGACTGACTCTCCAACTGAGGTAGAAACACGAATATGGGCATCAAGAATATCAAAATTCATATCAAAATCTGAGGCAAATCTCACGGATACATATAAATAAGTAAAACCCGGATCAAACAACACATTAGCCATCCGATCACATATAAAAATAGTACCTGTGATCACCGCATCAGACGCCTTCGCTTCATTCTTGCCCGAAAAGCATAACACTGAGCCCTATCATCATAACGAGCCACTTTTCTGCCTGGTTGCGCGTTACCCCTACCTCCGTTACCATTACCATTTCTTCTACCTTCATGGCCTCATTGATTACCTCATCGCCCACCTTGTGGACGTCCTCTACTATTATTACCATTTCCAACGGGTACAACTGCTCTAGATGGCTGCTGCGCGGAATCAAACACATGCGGATGGGGACAATCTCTCCTCATATGCCCAGGTTCTCCACAGTTGTAACAAGTACATTAAAAAATGGTTTGCCGCCCGTCAAAGGCGCGACTCCCTGATTATCCTGAAAATTATGAGATGGAGTTTCCGAGTAACTACCTGTAGAGGCGGGCTTAGTGGACTGAATTGGCTTGGCTGCAAGCATCGGCCTTTCGGACCCCTTGGAATAAGAACCTTGAAAGTTACCCGAGTTCTTGGCCGTTTTTGCCCATGTCTTAGCTTGACCATCTCGCCTCACCCTTTCCATTTTGTTAACATAGTATGTCATCTCATTAAAGCTTCTCCCTACAGAAGTCATATGAACAGATAATACTTGTAACTCAGAATTTAATTCCCTAATAAATAATCGGATCCTCTCCTCCTCTGTAGTCACAAACTGCGTAGCATAGCTAGATAAAGCATGAAACTTAGCCTCATAAGCAGCCACAATCATACCACCTTGCTCCAACGTCATAAACTCATCTTTCTTATGATCCATCAACGTCCTAGGCACATACTTCTCTAGAAATAGAGCATAAAATTGGGTCCAAGTAAGTGAAGGTAAAGTAGAAGATATGCATTCCATATAAGCTCTCCAACACTGCTTAGCCTCACCTTGAAGTTGGAAAGACACAAACTCAACCCCATGCTGATAAACAATACCTAGTTTAGGAAGCCTCTCATAGCAATCTAGAATGAACTCATAAGCATCCTCATTCTCAGAACCAAAAAACATATGAGGCTTTAGCTTCATAAACTTAGTCAACATTTCATGTTCATTACCAGTCATAACAGAACCCAGCAAAGGACGGAAGAAAACACCATTACCTCCAGTCCCACCCACATTGGGTATTGTGCTAGCAACATGAGGATTAGTAGGAGATTGAGTTGCTTGAGCAGAAGGAAGCACTCCAGGACCAACCAATCCCTTTAAGAACGACATGATTTGTTGAGCTAACACTAGATCCAAAGGAGGAACACCTGTAATCTCAGCCTGCACCTCTCTCTCTTGTCCTAAATCCTTAACATCAACATTCTTCTCGATCTCTTCATGATGCGCATGAGGGTTCTCATTCATGGGAGCATTCTCAACAAAAGCTCCATTTCCAACAGGTTCTACTCTTCCACGGCCTCTACCCTTAGCTCTTCTTCTACCCCTGCCTCGACCGTGACCTCTCACTGCAGATTCCTCAACCGGAGCATTGACGGAAGCTACGGGACTAACGTCGTTGAATCTAGTATTAACTTTCTGCGAACAGAAAAGTGAAGGAGGTTAGATACCAATTTGAATGACCAGATACCAATTGGAATCAAGTCATAGCACGAAATGAGACAAGAGAAAATTGAGAGATTTTCTAAAGTCCTATAGCCTCTCGAAAAAATGAAAGGTGTCCCTGTACCGTTCAGTGAGACTCTACTAGACTCGTTTTGGTACAACGAGATCAACGAACCTAGGCTCTGATACCAACTTTGTCACGACTCAAACCGTCGTGATTGACACCCACACTAACACTTCAGTGGGAGAACCACTACTAAAATCCAAACCAAGCAAATAATCTAAAAACTTAGACATTTAAATCAAACACTAAGGAAATAAAAATAGAGTTCCCATAAACTCTAACAAAAGTCTAACAATAATAACTAACAATGCGAAAAAATAACCTAGAACCTGAAAATCAATGTACCAAAACATCTAACAATGAACCAAGTCTAAACAGGAAAGGGATACAACCCCAACTAATGAACTAATCAACTAGCTAAAACGAATGTCTAGGTCCGGAAATGGTAGACATAGACGAAAGAGAATTTCATGGCAGCTCGGAAGAATTGGCTCACCCTTGAATTCGAAGCGAGGGTCATTGATCTTCTAAACGAAATCTGTCAATAGTCGCTTGAAGATACCATGTACTCAACAAAAATAAGAGCAAGTGTTGAGTCAGTACACAACCACAGTGTACTCGTAGGATCACACAGCTATCCCATTAGTACAACATAAACAACTCAAACAACATTATAATCACATGCATATATATCAACATATACAATATTATCAATACTTACGAACAACGAACATCGAACATTTTATATCAAATCATTGGTTCTCTCAAGGAATCCAAACTCAAACAGTTAGCATGCCGATCCCATATTTATGCCGAAACGTGACCGGTCCCATATTTATGTCGGAACGTGGCAACCTATCCTATTTTTTTTTCAGAACGTGGCAATCGATTCAAGTTAGTTATGCCGAAACGTGGCAACCGATCTCATTCACACACCACAATCACAATCACAAGTATATCATCAATATCATACATTTAAGTCATGATTTCATGGCATTCATCAATTATCTATCTCATTTACAACAGGTGTGATCAACATTGCAACATTCATACACATACAAGTATCATAATGAAGCAAGAACAAGCATATATCACACAATCATAGAATCACAACCATCACCAACCTCGAATCAAGCTTGAAACCCTAAAAACTTGATCTTTCCCTTTCCGGATTCGTTTCACTTGTTCTTGGTCTACAAACAATCAATATAATACGAGAATCAATAAATAATCATTAATTACCCGGATTACTAACAATTCTATGAACCCTAGATTAAACCCATGATCCTAATTATCCAAATTAGGGTTGTTTCCACCATAGAATCTATAACAAAACCTTCCTCCATTAATATTATTGAAAAACGGATTCGAAAAGTGAAAAGCTTACCTTTTGCCTCAAGAATGGTGAAAAACGAGTAGGAGTCGCCTGAGGGTCATTCCTTAGCTCAAAAAGTCAAAAAGTGCATAATAAGGTCGTTTATGAGTTTATTAATGAATTTAATTCGTGTCGGGCCCGCCACAACTTCACCACCTCGCCACAGCGGCCCCTCTAGAGTTGCAAACCCAGCGCCAAAGCAACATTCTCGAGATAGAGAGTTATTTCAAGAATTCCAAAATTTCCATTTCACAACACACCTCTAACCCACGATGCTCAGTAAATACCCTATATGCTAAGATCAATTCCAGGAGTTCTACTCGCCCGAATTCAATTCTGTAAAGTCATACAGATTCCTTAACGAGTTATCTAGCTACTCATGTAATCAAAATCATAAATAATTTACCCGATTGTTACCATATTTCCCTACACCTCGATGACTCCGATTTTGTTCAAATCTAGACAAGATTGAGAAAATCCAAATATTACGAAAAAGTTTTTCAGCCCCAAATTTTCCCCCGTTGACTTTTTTATAATGACGGGAACATGTCGTTACAGAATAATAGCTCCTACTGTGACTTTTGTATGGTGGCTCTACAAGCTCTTAATTTTTCAGAAATAGTCAATAGAACTCGTTATAGCAGATACCTTCAACTCGCTATCAATCATAGCATTTGGTAATTAGTTTAAACGAAGAACTTATTTTAAGTGAACATATAAAATTATTATTTACCTTATTCGTATATCTATAAAATCATTTCATTGAAGATTTATTCTTGACTTAATTGATTTTTGAGAAAACGTGTTTGGAATGTATAACATATCCACTTTTTGAAACTCTTGGAATGTATAATTATTTACCTTTGATTTCAGGAGAAAATTTGGGAAACTGCCTTTCCCTTTTTCCAATAATAGATATGTATAATCATTTCTCGATTTCGCGTTGTCTTAAATGGTGTTGTTATCGTTGCCATTGTTTTTCGAGGTCACAATATAGTTTTGGAAATGTAGGTAATGTTGGTATCAATCAAAATCAATATCAATTTGGACAATGTAATTGAATACTACTCAAATTTTTTAAAAATTGAATCTACAAAATTCAATTCTGAATCCGTCGATTAATCATTGCATTATTGAAAAAGTTGCATCTAAATTTAAGCGGAGAACATTACCGTAAATTTGGAGAGGAGTGATAGCACCGAACTCTTTTGTCGCAGTCTGTGAATTTCCCTTGGCAATTGGAGGATATTGGGCTTATGAAAATATGGTTTATTTTTTCATATTATTTTATTTTATATATTTATTTTATATGGAGAATTGATTTTGTAGGTTATTTATAAAATATTTAAAAAAATAGTTTTATGTCTTTTCATAAGAGATCATTTTAAAAAGTTATTTTCTTTTATTCGTTTGGTAAGTATCAAGATATGTCACATCTTCCATTTCATAACAAAACTCAACTTGAAATTGTAATACTGATCTAATTTGGTTAAAAAATAACAAGAGAATTAGTATTGTAGCCTTTTACGAATTTGGTTTAATTTTATGTCCTTTATATAGGTCTGAAAATATCATTTTTTTATTCAATTTATATGTAGTCATAAGAAATCATTTTCTCCACAAAACGTATTAATATTTGAATATAACGTACTAATATTTAAATGATTTCATTGGAATATTCTTGCGAACAAAATTATGGATGCAATTGCCAAGTACCACCAAGAGAGCACACCAAAATGGTTAATAAACACTATAAACATGACGATACTGAATGTTTATGCTCATTTCAAATTTATGTCTATGACTATTTTCAACAACTTGAAAAGAACATGTAAGCAGGCACCACAGGGCAAGCCCAAGGTGGGTTAGATCATGCATCAAAACCTTCTTCGTCGGATTGATATATTTTATATCATGACATTCCCATTCTTGGGAAGCTTTTCCGCGTCTGTGGGAGAGATGGTGTTGCCTTTGTCTATGGCTTACCCTAGTTTCATGTGGATTTCAATCAAGAAACCTCAAATTAAAGAAACAGCTTAATGTATTGCATCAACATGTTTCTCGGGCGTTTTGGCATATTGATCATTGTTGTGCAAGTTGTTGGGGCATTGTAGAATTTTGTTGTTGATGGATACGATAATTTTTTTTTGGTCCTTAGGGGAAAAGGAATTAGAGTCCGTTTGGATTGACTTATAGTTAGCTTTTGAGTTTATCAATTATATATAATTTCTATATATATACAAATAAGAAAGAAACACAAGTATAATTATATACAAATTGTATAGAAATTCATATACAACACTAATTAAATAGAAAATTTCATTGATACAAATACAATTCCCTTGAATTATATACAAATCCATATATAACACTAATTAATTAACAATTTATAGCAAGTGTATGAATGAGATTGTAATTGATACAACCATATTGAAACTTTATAAATGATACAAAAGGGAAATTAAAATTTTACAAATAAGTAAAACTTTTCGAAACATATATATATATATTTATATATTTATATATATATATATATATATATAGGTGCGTTGGTTAAAGCTGCAACTATTACCCAGGACGTTGTAGGTACAGCACGGGCGGTGCACCCCCAATCTTCAAATCTTGGGTTCGCCTATAATTGATATGTGTGGAACCCACATTAAAATAGTTATATTAATTAAATAGTAGTTGCTAATTGTTGTTTAATTAAACTATAGTTGTGTTTAATAATTAAACTCAAGTTACCAATTAAGAACTAGAGAACCACCCTTTAGTCATTATTTTTCTTCGCCTTAAAGCAATAAATAACAACAACAATAAACAATAATCTTTAACCCTCTAGACTACGTGCTCGAAGATCTAGGCATGAAATCTCCTGTCAATCTACCAAATATAAGGCAATTGAAAATATGTCTAAGCTACTCAGAAAACCTAGCCTACTGGACGCTAGACAACTACTGAAGAACTATGAAAACAAATTTCGGACTCCATGAGGTGAATTCATGTCACAATCCAACCCACTAAGCCATACGGGCACCTACTCTAACACCTAAGTAGGAGAACCTTCGATCTCCAATAATTTAAAACAATGTAGAAGATTAAGAAAACTACGATAAAATAATTTCATGGCGATCTTTCATAAAATAAGAGATTTAAAACAATTTGAGTTAAGACTTGTAAAGTAATTAACACCCAGGATCTAGTCTAAACAGGTATAAGAGCTACTAAGAATACAAGACATGACAATACGTAAATGACACAGCTTCCACCACATGGAAGAAAGGTAGAAACTATTGGATATTTCCTTCGTCTTCACCTACGAAACATCACCGAACTTGCATCCAGACTATGCCCAAAAGGCATAGTAAGAGTAGTATAAGTACAAAACCACACATACTGGTAGGCATCATAGGTCAACCCGATACCCACCGCATAACATAAGAAATCGACCAGCGAAACATGCAATACAACCATTCGCTCTTCCACCCTTATACTTACTTGCTCTTACCAATTCGGGATATTTAACATTACACCAGTACCCATAACTCCATAGTACATTCTATCCAGGCTCGCTAACCGTTTCTATATCAATCCCCTTCCGGATAATACACGTCTATTCGATGACACAACATCACACCACCCCCAATTCTCAATAACAATACTCACTACCACCCTCCAAGGGCAAAACGTAAGGACACCAAGACCCTTGTTCTCTACCTACCGTATCACCTCTCGATTGTAACCTAACCATTCCCAATCCACCACACCAACAAATATATCCAACTAAATTACAACATCGCAACCCACACCTATGTCTATAGAATGCGCAACTCAGTTAACATGGCAGGATTCAATGTACAAATTCCACATTCTCAGAAAATACATTAATATGACAAGTCAATGGTCCTCTCATGGAACCCACACCCAAATTGTTAGTGTACTGCAATGTGGTACCCAATCCAAGTTAGTGTGCCAAAACGTAGCACCCGATTCAATAGGTATGTCAATACGTGACATCCGATCCAATGCAAGTTAGTGTGTCGATATATGACACCCGATCCAATGTAAGTTAGTGTGCTGGTACGTGACACCCGATCCAATCATCGCAATCATAAGCACAATCGCATCCATAATATATAATACTCACATCATATGGTCAAGTACTCAAGTTCATGGCATGCATTGTTATAATCAATTCATTAGGTTTGTTTCCACTTTTATCGAATTACATACGCGCATGCATACCATATGCCAATCAATTGACACACATTATACAATTAGGAATCACGAACATCACCTAAACCCTATTTCACGAGCTAGGAATTTCCTTTACGGTCTACGTCTAATGAAATACCTAGGAATATATGTACAACTGACTTTTTTCGGTGCACGAAAGCCTACACATCATTTCTACCGTCAATGCCAATATACTACGCAATGAATATCAGATTTATAACTACTCAATTAATAAACCTAGCGTACTTAGCCGTCAAACATTCGCAGAGGGATTGTAGAAATTTTTTTGGTTTCTGGACGACGGGGTGGTGGATTTTGATCGGAAATCCGCAAGCTATCGCCATCCCCACACTAGAATTCTCTTTCTCCTCCCTTCCCAAGCCTAGAGCAGCCTTGGGAGGGTTTATGGGGTGTTTCTCGCCTCCTTTATGTGTTTTTGGAAGAAGGAGAAAATAAGTCTCGTCTATCCCGCTCTGGCGGTGTCACACCCCTATTTTCGCACGCGGGATAGGATTTTTCCAATTTAAGTGACGGTATTGATTAGGGATTATTTTATTTTTCAGAGTCGCCACTTGGAATTGAGTTATGGTGTTCTAAGTCACCTTTTTAAATCCCCAACCAAAGAAAATGACTCTTTATTATGTTATGCGTACTAGAAATTCGGGTAAGAAATTTTGTTGACTGAGGGGAAGGTATTAGGCATCCCTCAAGTCCCGAGGTTTTAGCACGGTCACTTTTATTAACTTATACTTGACTTATATTATTATTATTATTGTTTGGATAAATTGTGTTGTAGGCCATGATTTGTCCGCATGTTTATTGTTGAACTTTTGTTTGGTCTCAAATCGGATGCATAACTGCATTCTCGACTTTTGACATATAAATAGCTTAAGAGCATAATTGTTTTTTTCTCTCGAGTGCATCACCTAATTTTCTCTGTCCATAATTTTTAGTTTAAATTTAATGAAAGTTAATTATTAAAAAATATTTTGTCAAGGTGAACCACTGCATCCTTGAATTTCTTTTAATGTCTCAAAAAAAATATGTGTTACCACATTTTTAATTGAGACAAATATTTTTAAAAGGTGTATAAAAAAATTTTAACGTTAAAAATAATTATTTTCCTTTATAAATCCAAAACAACTTATTCAAAGCAAATCATTATTATTAATTCCGACTAAATTTGTTCAAGGTCCAACAAGTTAAATTTAAATAGTAACAAAAAGTGGTAAAACTTATTATATAAGCTCCTTTAGATTAAAATTTGGAAATGTTAACACCAATAAAAATTGTATAGAAATAGTAGTTCAATTAATGATTCAACCTATCTTAAACCAAAAGTTGTTATTTTAAATAAAACAAAACTCAATGTACTAACTCTAAATCCTTAATTAATTTCCCTTATTCAATGAAATTTTACATGACGTTAACTATAAACTTATTCAAAGCATCAAAATTGTACAACAATAAATAACAATAAATATATTTAATTCCAAATTCATTTAAATCAAATAATAAATGAAACAAAACTATATATAAAGAAAAAAGTATCATAAAATTACATCACATTCCATAGATAAATTAAAGAGATAAGTTAGAGTTAAATACCGCAAAATAAAATTGAATACCGTAAAACCTTGATCGAAGCTCGATTAGAATGCCTACAAATCTTTTGTAGGTTGTTTGTGATGGTATATGTGTGATGCTTAGATAAAGTAGTAATGAAAAAGGAAGAAAATATGTGAATGTGTTGGCGAATTTTTAACAGAAAAATAAAATAAAATGTGAAAGTTTTTTCTTCTTTTGGTTCCTCTTTTTTTCGTCTGTATGTGTGGGGGTCTTTTTTTGGTTGCTGAATTTTTTTTCCTTTATGCTGTGTATATTGGTTGTGTAGTACGTGTGTCCTTTTGTTTTTGGAGTAGTGTAGGTATATATGTAGTGTGCAGATGGGTGAATCTATAGTGATGTGTGTGTCGTGTGAGTATGTGTCGTGTGTGTGTCGTGTGTGTAGTTGTAGGTGCAGATTAGGGGGAAGTGGAG
This sequence comes from Solanum verrucosum, assembly GCF_900185275.1. Classification (NCBI taxonomy): domain Eukaryota; kingdom Viridiplantae; phylum Streptophyta; class Magnoliopsida; order Solanales; family Solanaceae; genus Solanum; species Solanum verrucosum. Next base: position 2,310,179 of record NW_026020401.1, read on the forward strand.
GAGTAAGTGGGGTAGTGTGGGTGAAGACTGGGGTCATGGTTATGGGTAATTTAAGTTTTTCTTTTTTATATAAATTAAATATATATAATGATAATAATAATAAAAATAAAAGTATTAACTAATTATTTTGAACTAATAAAATATAAGAAAAGTCAAATAGCTAGTCTAAAAATATAATTAAGAAATACTAGTTGGTTTTTAAAAAAATTAAATTAAAAGAAAACATATATTTTTTGTAGTTTCCAATCTTTTAAAATAAACTTACTAAAATACGATGAAACATAAAGTATTTAATCTAAATTTTAAAAAATATTTAAACATTAAAAATGGTGTAAAACCTTAAGTTTGATAAAAAAATTATGTGTCTACAGGCGGCTACTTATCCCGCTGTGATGCTGCCGCCCTAGCGGCATCTAACCCGCCCTGGCAGGACAGTGGCCTCTTTTTCCGATGTTTTGTTTTTCCTAAATAACGACGGTTTAGATTGTTACAATTCAAAAAAACATAGAGCGAGAATCCCACCTCCATCACCACGGTTCCTGTTGGAATGTACGCGTCCACCAGTGTTCTTGGGACCAGGTCCCCGACAGAATAAAGTGCAGAAAATGAATAACACAAAGTAAATCAGGCACAATGATTTTATGTGGAAACCTCCTTACTCAAGGGAGTAAAACCACGACCTGGCACACATGACTTTTCAAACTGCTTCCACTAATCTTCTCCAAGCAAAAGTAAAAGTCAATTTACAAAATGAGATTAGCCTGGTAATCTCCACACTAAGCAATACCTCCTATCACTTAGACGAGCCAGAGCAGATACAACACTGCCCACTAAGCTGTCACCCCTAGATAACTTAGACTTTGCTAAGAGGATACCACACCGCCCACTAAATCAATGAGCTCTTAGATGACTTAGAATTTGACTAAGCAGCAAAACAATGTTGCCCACTAAACCACTTAAACTCAACTGAATTAGGCTTTTAGAAATCGAAACAAATATCTGAATCATTTATAAACTAGGAACATATTTACAATATATACGCGAAAGTATAACTCCTAAGACACACTATGATACTTGCAGCTTGATCAGGTCCTTGTTGTGCTTGCTGGAGAATACTTCTTGAAAGTGAGTCTTTGCAAGTGTTTTTAAGAATTTTGCAAGTTGCAAAAACTAAAAAAATTCAAACTTAACCAAGACGCTTCAGCACTCTATCAGGTCCCTTTGTTGAGCATGAGTATTGTTCTTTCTTAAAGATGGCCTTCTTTTAAAGCTTATGAATTTTCAGAAAAAATCCAAGTTTTTATTTTGCCAAGTCTTGAGTTTGTGTTTGTTGGAAAGAGATAATATAAATCACCACAAACTCGTTGAGACAATCCCATTAGCCAAAGGCCTGCTGTTAGAAAAGTTGTGCACCTATCGTAGCAGCTTTTCTGACAGTTGTCTTGTCACCTTTTCACATAAGCAATCTTGCAAGGACCAGGTCCCTTGCAAACTTCTTTATGAGTTCTTGAAAGGTTTGTTGGCTGACTTCCTTCTTTGAATGAATGAATTTATTTGTTGTTTGTCATGTTGACTAAGTCAACCATAAAGAGTTATTGACCGTTGGACAAACAACTGCGTCCATTCTGATTGGTGTAGTACGCTGACGCTTCACCAACCTCCTGACGCGGACAACTTTTACATATGTACCCTATTATGCATCTGATGGAGAGATCTCTGCTAGGGACCAGGTCCCTGCATTTGTGAGACACTGAAACAGAAAATCTTGTCTGCGCTTCCTATTGGTGTAGGACACTGCACTTTTCACCTACCACCTGACATGACAGCTTTACAGTTGTACCTCATTTGAATCTGGGCGAGAAGACTCTGCGAGGGACTAGGTCCCTACATTTGTGAGCATTATCAAACCATCTAGAATATAACATTTTCCCCCTTTTTGATGATTACAAACAAATATACCTCACACTGAGTTTATTCATTCATTTCACTGTCAGCAGTCCCAATAACAAGGATCTGGTTCATTGTTAGATCCCTAAGTTTGTTAAATCATCAAAACTTAATATTAGCTCCAAACTAACATTTTCTCCCTTTTTTTTTTTTATGATAATAGACTTATTCACCAGTTTCCCCTATCAACAAGAATTCTTTAGGTAACTGGAGTTTCATCATCCCCGAAGTTTGTCAAATCATCAAAACATCAAAAATAACATTTTCCCTTTTTTGATGATAACAAACTTATTCACCAGTTCCCCCTATCAACAAGAACTCTTCAGGTAACTGGAATTTCATCATCTTCGAAGTTTTTCAAATCATCAAAATAACATTTTCCCCCTTTTTGATGATGACAAACAACTTCTTCCCCCTATCGGCAGGACCAGGTCCTCTTCAAGTAGCTAGCATTGATTCCCCCTATTGGCATGGCCCTGTCTTCTTCAAGGTAGCTAACATCATTGATCTCATACCTTTAACAATTACTTTCCCCCTTTTGACATCATAAAAAAGGGTTAAAGCAGGAAACCAAGTTGACAGAAATGCAGTTCAAGCAAATTCATGGCCACTTGAGCAACACTGAGCATGAGTAAAAATGCATGAAGTAATGAGACAGGTCAATAGAAGCAAGACATTTTTTCATTCAGAAATAAAGGATCAGCCATCAAAGCATTGCACATAATATTACGAATGAGAACCAAGACAATGCCCACTTAGGTTCAATAGAAAAGAAGGAACGAGGACTGACTTAGAAAGTTAGGAAGAGAAGGGATGACTTAGAGGCAAGAGATTGAAAGAATAGAATTAGTAGAGCATATCCCTTAGCATGGTATTTTTCAAAAGCTTCTCTTAAAGTTCAGCATGTTTTGCTGCCCAGGCGACATGTTGAACCTTCAGAGCTGCCTTTTTTTTTTCAACCTGGTCCATCTGATAGTGTTGTTTCAGAAGCGGAGCTTTTAGACAAACTATTTCGGTATCTTTGTTAGCAATAACAACTATCATAACTTCCAACGCAGGCCTGAGTTTCTCATGACAGAAAGATTAAAAGAAATCAAACTTACTCAAGGCCTCCGAGATGAATAGATCAATAATTGAGGAACCAAATTTTTTTTTTCATATTTTTTTGGAAGCCCTCCTATATAGAATACTTTGAGTTATCAGAATATCAACCTTTTCCTTTTTGAACATCATTTTTTCCACTTCTTCATTTTGCTTGGTGGACCTGGTCCCACTTCACACTTAAAAACATCTTCATCAGAAAATTCTCCAGTAAGAACAAAAGATTTAACCATTTGAAGTGTTTTTTAAAAGAGGAGAACAGAGGATTTTTGCAAATTTTTTATCTTGGAAAGGGATTGGAAAAGAAATATGGAGTATAAAGGAAGTGAAAGGGTGTATTATGTGAAAAAAGATGTCATTTAGGTATTCAAAAGATCGGACAACGATCAGATACCTGAATGACAGACATGTGGCAATTGTAACGGTTCACATGCATAATTCAAACTGCAATGTTAAGAGTGCTAACCTTCAAGAACGGACCAGGTCCCTCTCCAACTCCAGATTTCTTTCCAAAGCCAATTTCTTCTTCATTTCAGCAGTATGCAACTTATTTTCAAGCTCTAGCTGCAAGCTGCTTGCCTCATTTTTTCCTTTAAAAACTGTAGTAGTTACCCCCTTTATCCTTTCCTTCAGCTCTAGATTTTCAGCTTCTAGAACAACTATTTGATTTTCAATATCAGATATTTGGGCAACTAAATCAATTTTTCCATCTTGAGAGATGTTTAGGCTATTGTTCACGAGATCATCCTCAGTTGTTATCTTACATATCACATTAAGTAATACAACAGCTAGCTTTCTCAATTTACTGGTAGAAAAGGTATTCAAGTTTTGCTTGAAATATGATAGGGTTACCTTTTCATCCGCATACTCCTCATCTGACTTTGCCATTTGAGTGCTCAGAATCATCAGAATTACTTGAGGAATTTTCCCATGCAGCCATATCCTTCTTCACTGCTTGGGAAAAAGCTTCTCTTCTGCTTATCTTGGGACAGACCTGGTCCCCCTCTTTGTTTTCTCCTTTGAGAATACGACCCTCCTTTTTTCTGTGCATCTCAAGAGCTTGAAGATGCTCAAATAGTGCATCCAGAGTTATTACATCAGGTTCTCTTGTCTCATTGCCAGTCACAAAATCATTTGTCCAAGATCTAGGAAGAATTTCCAGTATCTTAGAGATTTGCTTGCCAACAGGGACTAGTTCTTCAAGGAACATGAGCTCATCTGTAATGGTGGAGAATCTGGTGCGCATTTCATAAATGAGTTCACCTTCTTTCATGGTGAAATCTTCAAGTTGAGTAGCAAAGAGATCTAGCTTAGATTTTCTTATTTCCTTAGTGCCCTTATAAGTTGTTCTCAACAGATCCCATATTTCCTTAGTTGATTCGCACGACAAATCAGATCATATTCATTTACGCTAAGGCCACACTTCAACAACTTCCTTGCTTTACGATTTTTCTGGACCAATCGTTGTCTGAGTCATTATACTATTTTCGTGTTTTAGGAATGACTCTTGTGACCTCTCCATTTATGACCTCCATGGTTGGCACATATGGACCTTCACAGATGACCTTCCACACCTCACTGTCCTTCGCCATAAGATAGTCAGTCATTCAAACCTTCCAATATCTATAGAACTGACCATTAAGAAGATGAGGTCTTGTTGAGGACTGACTTCTTTGCTGATTCAGTGGTGACGCTATTCCTCGCAGGAACCTCTCTCTTGGTGTTAACCAGATAAAGAGCCTAAGCTCTGATACCAATTGTTGGAATATACGTGTCCACCAGTGTTCTTGGGACCAGGTCCCCGACAGAATAAAGTGCAGAAAATGAATAACACAAAGTAAATCAGGCTCAATGATTTTACGTGGAAACCTTCTTGTTCAAGGGAGTAAAACCACGACCTGTCACACAAGACTTTTCAAATTGCTTCCACTTATCTTCTCCAAGCAAAAGTAAAAGCCAATTTACAAAATGAGATCAGACTGCTAATCTCCACACTAAAAAATACCTCCTATCACTTAGACGAGCCAGAGCATATACAACACTGCCCACTAAGCTATCACCCCTAGATAACTTAGACTTTGCTAAGCGGATACCACACTGCCCACTAAATCAACTAGCTCCTAGATGACTTAGAATTTGATTAAGAAGCAAAACAATGTTGCCCACTAAACCAGTTAAACTCAACTGATTTAGGCTTTTAGAAATCGAAACAAATATCTGAATCCTTTATAAACTAGGAACATATTTACAATATATGCACGGAAGTATAACTCCTACGACACACTCTGATACTTGCAGCTTGATCAGGTCCTTGTTGTGCTTGCCGGAGAATACTTCTTGAAAGTGAGTCTTTGCAAGTGTTCTTAAGAATTTTCAAGCTGTAAAAACTAACAAAACTCAAACTCAACAAAGACGCTTTAGCACTCTATCAGGTCCCTTTGTTGAGCATGAGTATTGTTCTTCCTTGAAGATTGCCTTCTTTTAAAGCTTATGAATTTTCAGAGAAAATCCCAATTTTTGTCTTGCCAAGTCTTGAGTTTGTGTTTGTTGGAAAGAGATAATATAAATCACCACAAATTCGTTGAGACAATCCCATTGGCTGAAGGCCTGCTGTTAGAAAAGTTGTGCACCTATCGTAGCAGCTTTTCTGACAGTTGTCTTGTCACCTTTTCACATAAGCAGTCTTGCAAGGATCAGGTCCCTTGCAAACTTCTTTATGAGTTCTTGAAAGGCTTGATGGTTGACTTCATTCTTTGAATGAATGAATTTATTTGTTGTTTGTCATGTTGACTAAGTCAACCATAAAGAGTTATTGACCGTTGGACAAACAACTGCGTCCATTCTGATTGGTGTAGTACGTTGATGCTTCACCAACCTCCTGACGCGGACAACTTTTACATTTGTACCCTATTATGCATCTGATGGAGAGAACTCTGCTAGGGACCAGGGTCCTGCATTTGTGAGACACTAAAACAGACAATCTCGTCCGCGCTTCGTATTGGTGTAGGACACTGCACTTTTCACCTACCACCTGACATGACAACTTTACAACTGTACCTCATTTGAATCTGGGCGAGAACACTCTGCCAGGAACTAGGTCCCTACATATGTGAGGATCATCAAAACACCTAGAATATAACATTTTCCCTCTTTTTGATGATTACAAACAAATATTCCTCACACTGAGTTTATTCATTCATTTCACTGTCAGCAGTCCCAATAACAAGGATCTGGTTCCTTGTTAGATCCCTATGTTTGTTAAATCATCAAACTTAATATTAGCTCCAAACTAACAGTTCCTAAGTTAAGGATGACTTAGAAGAATTTTTGAAGCAACCCTCGCGTGTTTTCTTCATGAAATTCTTCCTGAAAAGTGTAAGAAAACATAGAAGACATCGTTTTAGTGGATCCCATTTCGTCAGCCGCTACAGCGACTACGCAGAACCTGCAGCAGCGTTATATCTTTAATAAAATGCAAAGTTCTAATGATATTAGGATAATATAACTTTAATAAAATTCAAAGTTTTCAATATTAGGATAATATAACTAATTTTCTGCTCAGAGTTCCTTGTGTTTATCTAATGTCTTCCTTCACCTTATATGTGCTTCTCCTAATAATTTTATTCAAATCTCATACATAAGCTTGGAACCAAATAACTAAATAAACTATATACCTTATTATATCCATGAAAAATGGTGGAGCCAGTGAATTCTCTTCAAAGTTAATGTTAAATCACATTGTGAGAAAATAATTACAATTACAAAAGAAAAAGTAAAAATTCAATATTACATATAGGGAAAAGGCATAAATTTACCCCTGAAGTTGTACCGAAAAGTCAGTTGCACGCTTAAACTATTGAGGCGACCTATTACACACTTATACTACTCAAAAATGAATTTAGTACCACCCTCAAAGCTGACATGGAAATAAGATTAAATAAAAAATAAATAAGACGTGTTTGAGTAAAAAAAAAGGCAAATTTTTTCCCACCCCCACCCTTCTCCTTCATGTTACCCTACCTTTCTTCTTCCATTTTTTTTCTTATTTCAAACACTCTTTTTGCTATTGCTAATATGAAAAATAAATATTTTTCATGAAAAATTTTCAAGAGAAAAATAGAAAACAACATTGCGGGATAGAAATTCATCGCAAAGATCGCGAAGTTGTTCAATTTATTAGGTTCATTGTTTGGAAAAATTTCCAGCAAGACATCTAAAATTGGTCAATCCTAACTATTCCCACATCAAATTCGTCAAGTCAAGAATGGATTATTCAATTTATTTTTGTATTTTTTTGTTGATTGTGAGCATTTGAAATAAGAAAATTTTCAGATCTATGTTCATAGATCTTTCTTCTCTTTCAGAAAAATTCTCACTAGATTTTCTTCAAAATCAGTAATAGTAAATCGAGCACTAGTTTTTCAATTGTCTGACTAAGATCTTTGCAAATAAATATTGCAACTTTTCACAATTCTCCTTTTTGAGCTTGAATGAAATTTGTATATTGTGATAATTTTTTGTGGTGGGTTTGGTGATGGGTGAAAAGTTAATGGTGGTATGACTTTTAATTTTGATAATGACATGAAACTTGTGATTTTGATGTGGATGGTGAATTTTTGGTTATGCTTGTGATGATTTCAATTATATTGATATGGTTCTGATGGTGAATTCAGTTAAATTTATGATGTTTGTTATTAAATTTTTATGATGGCAATGGTTGTGGAAAGATTCCGGTGGTGAATTTGATTATGAGTGGTGAAATCTATGGTGATGGAGAAGTGAATATGATGATAATAGCAACAACGGTAGTGATTTAATGGTGGGTTTGATGGTGTATAGGGAAGAAGAAATTGGGTGACATGGATTTTTTTTAAAAAAAATCTAACGAAATTATTGATGTGGCAGTGATATGGTGATGACGTGGCGTGAGTGTGAAACATTTTTTCTTGATTGGTTGTGTGTGTGTCACAGGGTTGAAATAAATTCATTTTTAAATAATTCAGGTGAATAGTAGGTCGTCACAATAGTATAAGCGTGTAATTGACTTTTCGTGACAAGTTTAAGGGGAAATTTATATTTTTTTCCTTACATATACATATATATTGTTCATGTGATTAATGTGAATATCTATATATCTTGATCCATACTATCAAGTAATCAAGCCACAATACTATATAAATCATTGAAGAAAACGTAATAGAGTGATTTAACATAAAAAAAAATACCACGTACAAATTTAATACACATATATACGCGGTCTAAAAGGGTGTAACTTTTTCGTAAGTTTGTGTATAACTGTAATGACTCCACAGGACAAGTTGGACAACAACAGGCGTAGTACCAGGTACAAACGAGTGCCACAATACCTGGACCACTACGTGGTCCCAGATGCAAAAGGGAAACAAACTCTGATAGCAAAAGAGCATGAGTAATAGCTACTAGAGTAGTATAAGTAGTGGCAGATTTCACTAAAGAAGGCATGGATGAACTTGCTTTTCTTTTAGTTGCTTAGAATAGATCTGGAACCTCCCTTTTCTCCCTTTTTCCTTTGTTTTGCTTCTTGTTATTCCCAGAAGAAGAGGAACATGTCCCTCTTGTGACCTGCAACTAGTTCATCTTTAATACAAAGTTCCTCTTGTTACAATAACATAATTAGTTTAATGAGTTTTTATAGCTTCATGCTCTTGTAGAGGGATATTAAAGGGCTGCAACATACTTTCCTTATTAACTGTGTTTAATAATAGCTCTTGAAAAATAAATTGAGTAATAAGTAACTAATGCGAAGGGTAAAATATAAAAAAAAAATATTTTAAAAAATAATAAGTAAAAAAAATATTTTAAAAAATAATAAGTAATTAAAATGAGAATCTATTTTTGAAATAGATTTAATTGGGTACGAAATTTAAGTAATTAAGTATACTTTAAATTTTGTTATAAATATTAAATTAAAGATACGTTTTGTTGTCTTTTAACATATCGCGTGAGATACTTAAATTTAAAAGTTATCAAATTAGGATAGAGACAATTACGTAGAGTATTATTATTGACTATTGAATGTCATGATATTATTTAGACTTTAGTACTTGCTGATCTGTGATTTCAGTTAATCTTACGTTGACGTGTAATTTTTATTTTTTTTATCTTGATAACCGATTAAAATTATTTAAAAGTAGGTGTGATACATGAAAGATAGAATAAATATTTTTGATATAAAAATAAAATAAAACGGAGAAGTAATAGATTTAACGGAAAAATAATCCAAGAGTAGACAGTTTGTAATTTTAATGTATTGACCCTATAAAGTAAGTCGTCTGTTTAAATAAATTGCATATTTTTGTATCTTTAATTAATTTCCTTTTTCATGCTTTTGGCGTGATATAAGTAAAAAAAAGGATATTTAAAACAGTGGAGGAACCTACATACGTAATAGATTTTATTTGCTTTGAAAATTGAAATGACTTGTTTTTTACTATATAATATTAAACGTACATATCATAGATGTTATGTGAAAACAAACCAGTAAATAAATAAATAAATAATATAAATTTGATGTATTCAATCATCTAACTCATTATACTTTGATTAATATTTATTGGGATCAACACTCACTTGGGAATTTCTACTTTGATTAATAAATTCACTCTACTCTCAATTATTTCCAAATATATAATATATCAATAAATCCATTTGGAAATCAATTTTATTGGTCATGATATGAAATGACTTGATGTACTTCTTCCTTTTGTCTCCACTAATTAACTTTTAACTATTAGTGACTATTAATGGAACCTCAGTTAATTAGTGGTAGAATTTGATATAGTGAAGAAATATTTTAATTAAAAGTTTTGTTCTATTCTTAGAAAAACTTTTACAGAATAAGATTCAAGCTAAGACTCTTAACCTTACTTGAAATGGAATGCACTTCTCTTTGAAAAGAACTTTAATTTGTTAGCTTCTCTTATTAGTAATAAAAAAAAAAAACTTTGGCTATTGAATTGGTGCGTATGATGGGAAAAGGCAACGGAGAAGTGGAATACACATTGTATATTTCACCAATTAGTGTGGGCTAAAAAGATGGATATATATTCTTAATAATAAAATATGATATTTTTCATTTTAGACTAAATTCACGCATTTTTTAAAAAGCTTCACACTTCTAAAAATATTTAATATTTTATAAGTAATTTACTTCTCTTTTCAACTATCAATACGCGCGAGATTTCATCCACATTCACTCAACAATTTCCACACGACCTTCACTAGTCATGGGATAGTTTATGTACTAATAATGTATCACTTTTGTTGATAAAATAGGGTATTGGATCGCGAACAATAATTCAATTGATGATGATTATGAGAATATATTCCTAGTTCAGTTTTCCTCCTTTAGAGCATAGGATGAATCAATTTTATCTAATCTGACACATAGTGATCATTTATCAAAGAATGACTCTGATTATCAAATAATTGAACAATTAAGAGATATTACTTACGATATTTAGTTGACGTTCTTAAATATATCATGAGTTAGCAAAAAGATCAATATACGTTTCTTACTTATTATCAAACAATCACTTACTCAGAAATTTTATGTGGGGAAAATAACTTTCATTCCCCATCTCATGAAAAATCTTTTTGCCTTATTAGCCTTATCCCTTCAAAGGATATTTTAGTAATAGATTCTATATATAAGACAAATATATAGGAACTAGATGATCCTATTTGATCAAATATCTAATGATTCTTCTACTTGAAGAGATTGATATTGATGATAGTGACAAAGTTCATTGGCTTCTATTTGAGTGTGTTTGTAAAGTTATGGATAAAGGTAGCGAATTGGCCGGTAGATAGGCAAAGGCTCTAAGGCGTCCCTAAGTCACCACTCTGCCATCTTCATAATCATTTCTTTGAATCATTGATTTTGATATCGATTGTTATAGATTAAAACAACTCAAAGATTTATTATTATTATTATTTATTTATTTTTGTTAAAAGATCAAATCGACCTGCTTTATTAAATAAATGTAGTTAGCCCAAAGTGCTAAGCCCATAAAAATAAAAAACAGCTAAAACAAACTAAAGAAACCAAAAGGCAAACAAATATCGAAAGAGAAATAGGAAAGTGGTAAGGACGAAGGTCTTTCTAGCTTCTGGTATCATCTTTTCCTTGACCTCTCTTTCTCAGTGAGCTAATGGAGCTCCAAATCGATTTTGAGCTCCCAGCTGGGCATAAAGCTTCTCCAACGATTGACACCACTAACTTTGAATCGATCTATTCTTTTTGACAAGGTCAATGCTGATCTTTCTCCCTTTATACCTTTTTTGTCAACTAGTGTAAGTTATACCTTTTTTATTAGACCTATTCCCGATGGGTTGAATCCACAAAGAGATTGATACCACCACATGAGGTTAGATCTTTAAAATAAGGTATTGACTTATTAAACTTGTTTCAGATTTGACACAATGGATATTCATGTAATCAACCTGACATCTATCTCAAACATGAAACTAATTAATATTCTAATTCACACCAAGTACACAAATTTTATGATGTTTATCTACCTTGAATTGTTGACGATATAACTCAGTAAAACATAGCATAGACATATATAATCTAACCCCAATTGTCCTGATCTTATATCATAGGTGACACCTCAAGCTCTCACTAGGTGCGTGATATGTAATCAAATGAACCTAATTCAGACAAAAATGATAGAAAATCTGAATATGTTAGAAATATTTTAGAAGTTATAGAAAAAAATTACACATTGTTAGAACAAAGCATATTAGATTGCCTTATTCTCTAATGAGGAATACCATACTTGTCTGCATTTATAATTGTTTTTCCTGCACTTGAAACATCTTGAAAGCGATTAAACTCAATTGTACATGCAAAATGAAAAACTACGTTAGCAAAATAATTAGCAAGAGAATTACCCTCCCTTAAGGGGTGTTGTACTCTTACTGTCATCAAGTTCCTCAGCCTATTTATGAAGTTGACTTCCAAAGTCATACTCGGTTACAAATTCGGTCAAGAGGAAGAAACTTATAATATCGTAGCCGCTCATGGTTATTTTGGCCGATTGATCTTCCAATATGCTAGTTTCAACAACTCTCGTTCGTTACACTTCTTCTTAGCTGCTTGGCCTGTAGTAGGTATCTGGTTTACCGCTTTAGGTATTAGCACTATGGCTTTCAACCTAAATGAGCATAGGAACATGATGATTCTAATAAAACTTGTACAAAATCATGTTCCCAGCAGTATTGTAGACCTTCCTTCACAGCAATAGCTTCAGCCACAATGCTAGTAGAGCCTTGAATCTTAATCCCTTTAGCACCTACTAGATCACCTACTGAATTTCTTAAACAAAAAGCAGCTGCACTTTGGCCAGGATTACCTCTAGATTCCCCATCTATATTGCATTTCCACCATCCACCAGTGGATTCATTCATCCAATCACTTGAACCTGAAATACTGGCCTAAATACATCCTATAGAGCACCATTTGGGGCCAAGTATTGGGAAAAACAACTCAAAGGTACTTTTAACATGATGTGATATTATTCGTTTTGGACCAAATCAACACGATGTTTTCTAAAAGATCTCACATTATTAATTAAGAATATGATATTGTCCAGTACCTTATAAGTAGTTTACTTCTTTTTTTAACTATTAATATAGAACTTTATTCACACACACCCTATGGAATAGTCTCATAAATATAAGTTTGATTGTAATAAAAAAATTAGAAATAGTTTCAATATAAGTTATTCTATCTAAAACCAAAAGAGATCTCCCAAAGGCACACAATTTTACTATTTGCAGGTCAAACTTCATTTCCCTCCCTTTCTGGTTTTGTAAATTTTCTAGCTACCTCTCTGTTATAGGTTTATAAAAGTAGTATTACATTTCATAAACAAAGAAAAAAATATTATTGCTTGAGCTAACTAATTATGACTTTAGTCTTTTTAATGTGGGATGACATGGTTAATAATACATGCCCCTTGGCTGTTTTCTATCCCCACCAAATGAAAGCTACCTACTTTATTTTATTTACTAGAAAGAATACTTCTAGTAAAAACCTGCTTGGTATTCACAATAAATATACAAGATATATGTTTTTTCTTACATACATTTTTCTCAATTTAATTTTAATCATTCAAATTAAATTGCTTAATTTGATATAAATATCCGGAGGCACTGTCCAAAGAAAGAAAAAGATTATTTCCTAGTTAAGAATGATAAATAATATTTGATATGGCACACGCAAATATCCTTTTCTTCTTTGATTCTATAGATTATTATTATTATTATAGCTTTATTAATTATTGTAATAAAAAAAATTGGAAAGAATTTTTATTTAGCTTACTTCACACAAAGGCGTGAGCACCTACGTAAGGCAACTAATGAATTAAGCATACAATATAATGGCCGTGGAATTTTTTAATTTCCCTTTTTAAAAAATATTATCCTTTTATCTAATATTTTCTAGTGGGTTTTTATTCTTGAGTGCCCTGCATACGAATATTATTGTACTCTTTTTTTAAAAAACAAATTTATACCACTAGACAGGAGTCTAGCGGTCTTTTATTAATAATAAGATAAAATCCTCAACGTGAATAAGTACAAGTAAAGCAGGACTGATTCAATAACATTGGGGGTCTAAAGCGAAACTTAAGAGTGGGGCCCTAATATTATTATTTTTTCATCATATATACTTTTATTTAAAATATACTTTTCTACTTATTTTAGATGCAAAGTCATTAAGTACTATTTTATAATCAATTTGTTTTAATAATTATTTTTCAAATGATAATATAGCTAATTCATTCAATCTCTCTTGATATATTGTTGATCTTAAAGAAGATTTAATCAATTTTAATTTCGAAAAAAATCGACTGAGGCAACAGTTACAGGAACTATTAACATTATCCTATAAGCAATATTTGTATTTGGAAATGAATCAACTTTTTTTATTTGATTGAGTATTTTCATTAGATCATTATCTTCTACTTGTATTATTTTTCTTAACACTTTTAATTCAAAAACAAATCTAAACCATCAATATCAAAATAACTATTATGGGTTAAAGAAAGTTAAAGGTTAAGACGATATTTTTTAAAGAATTTCACCATCTAGTAATCTCAATATTTTACCACTAAATAAGAAATAAAAAATATTCTTATATGCTTCAATTGGTTCAAATCTATTTTGAACGGAAAAAAATACTTTGATATACTCAACATATATAAAGTAATCAACTCTAAAGATTCTTCAGGGGACTTAGTGATTTCCTTATCTATATTTTCATCAAATTGTTTCTTACGAAAATCAGGTTTATATTCATCACATATGCAATTTCCTTAGTAGAAATCATAGCACTCATAGTACACATAATTTTTTTAAAAAAATAACATATATAGGTAATTGTTTTTTAAAAATGGAGGCCTCAAAAAATATGGGGCCCCAAGCGATGACTTTAGTGGCCTAGGGGTTAAGATGGCCCTGAAGTAAAGGGGGGCTAGACCTTATCTTACCAATCCTAGCTAATGAGGTAGTAAACCTCTACTAATTAATAAGTCTGAAGAAAATAAGAGCTAGAGAAAATTAAATTATTGTACTGGCTTTACATGTTGAAGAATTATCATTAATAGAAGAATTATTAATGCTTCATAATTACGTATATTTAATTAGTAGTACGTTATGTACTTAATTAATACTCCCTCCATCCCTATTTAGTTGTCCACTTTAGAAATGATACACAGATTAAGGCAACAATGATTAGCATAGCGAAGTTACAATTTTACCCTTATAGTACAATTTACAATTCCAAAATAAATTAACTCAAGATAACTAATCAATGTTGGGAAGTTTATAAGTTTATTTACTTTATTTATGACAACTTTATTTAAATAAGGGTATAATAGGAAAACAATTGTTGTCCTTTCTTGATTTTTCAAAATGGACAACTAAATAGGGACAACTAAAAGAGAAAATATGGACAACTAAATAGGGACGGAGGGAGTAGATATTCATGCACTCCTGGTCCTCTTGGGGTCTGCATTTTGCTAGTCTCATCAAGAATTATATATGCATGTTGGCTTGGTACTATGTTACTATTTTTTGTCCCAAATCGGCATTGTATAAGAAAGTGGGAATAAGTAAAGACTATATAAGTCAAGGCCTATAGCCAAGATAAAGCATCTTTGCGCTTGGGGCAATGACGCAGCTAGTGAGGTTCTAACCGAGGCGCGTCTATTGCTGGTTGAAAACTATTTCCAAACCCCCTCTTCGGCCTTGGTTCTACCTTGGCCGTCGAGAATATTTGGAAGGGCTCCCTTTCTTAGGTAAAGCCCTACAATTCTTAGTTCAATATTTGTTATGCTAGCACAATTATGTTGAACATCTTGAATGATTAAAAACATTCAAGGTGTTTTAATGCTAGGTGGGCAAAAATGTGTGAGGTTTATACAAAAAGTGTACAAATAATTGATTTTAATTTAATTTTAACATGGACCAAGTGATCCTAAAAAGGATATATTCTACTAATTTAGAATCTATAACTAACATAAACAATACAAATATGGAGGAACAAGCCAGTTATGAAAATATTCCTATCATATTTATTAATTATAGTATGGAATAATTGCATTTTGTTTCACTATTTAATAATTTCATATCAGATTTCAAGTCAAAATAGAATCACACTAGATTGTACATTACATACATGTATCTAGGACACTAGGTATGCGAATGAGATATGAGAAAGACGAGTGAGATGAGAACTGAATTACACATAACATACATGTTGGGGAAAAAAAAAACTACAATATTGATATTGGACTAGAATTACAAAGTAGGAAACAACTTATTACAAATATTATGTCGTGGCAAGCCACTGTCTTGAAAGCGATTTCGATCCGACTCCGGTGCAAATCGTTGTAGCCGGTCGCTCCCCAAGATTTCTCCAGTTACTCTCAAACACGTGCACTTATGGCTGAAAGTTTGGAAGTTGCCAAAAAATATTCTAAGAATAAGAAGAAAGAAGGAAAATGTTTTTTTTTCCTTTTGGTGGTGTTGTAGTATCTTATGATTTGCAAGAAGAGGAGTTTCAAAGAGAAGTACTTTCTTAGAAATGTATGTGAATGTTAATGACATTAAAGGTCATTACATCACACTTAACTAAATCTAATTTGGAACAGATATGTAATTCATCTCCTTTGTAACGTAATATTTTGTATCCTTTGCATTACTGTTAATTAATTAAATTAATATCACACATGTATCTGGTGTGATTCGCATGTATCTGAGACACTAAATGTCAGCGAGATATGAGAGTGACGGTTGAGATGGGAAGAAGGTGAGGGAGGTGAGCAAGATTTGTCTATGTATCCCATATACATGTTAATCCACTTAAATACAATGTATCTAAAATAAATTACACCTAATTTTGACTCCATATATCACAAGATACATGTATTTGAGCACACTAAAATTTAGTAAGATTTGTTATATTGTAAACTAACATCTATATAAGCATTAGATCCTAAGATTTCTATAAGTTATCCTATAAATATGGGTTCTAAACATACCTACTTCAATGTACGGCTCAAGTATTTATGCCCACTTGGGTAATTCAAGAGTTTTGACAGTCGGTGATCCACTATTTTTCTGCTACATACGAGTGATCTAACCTGAAATGTCCATTACAAGATTTCTTTTTTAAAAGATGCAGATCTTTATTTCAAGGAAATGATAAGTCTATAGCTGTCAGGGCTGATTTAATCTAGTCCAGTCTTGAAATTTGATGGGATGAATTGGGCCGACCCACCATTTTGATGGGCTTGAAATGACTATGTGGGTTGTGGGTCGTATTTTTCTTAAATCTAAATTCTAACCTAAGAAAGCTAAAACATAAATAAATATTTAGAAAGAAGATATTACGTAGTAGTGTTGTTGTTAATCAAATTTCTAGTTAATTATCCCAACAAAAAAGAGAAACGAGAGAGAGGAAAGAGCGGTTCCTTTTTAGGGATTTGGGAAATTTACAAAAAAATTTATTTACTTGTTTTTATTCAACATAATTGTAACATCTCGCACCTAGAAACAACTATAAAGAGTTTAAAATATGCAAATATTGATTTTTGAAAAGAATAAGGAAATCTGGAAATTTTTGTCTAAGTTAAGAAAGTGAGTTTTGGCTATTTTCAAACGGCCATAACTCCTAGCTCAGGATAATTTAGGAGCAAATCTTGATATGGTTGGAAACCCCTTGGAGAGATCTTTCCAACGCCGCCAAGTTTGCGCGATTTCGACAACGTATGAGTGAGTTATGCCTTTCGGAAGTTGGGCTGTTGGATTGAGGAAAGTCCAAATCCGGATTTAAGGAAGGGTAAACTAGTCTTTTCTCTAATTAATTTCCTAATTCATTTTTAGGGGTTTATTGGGGTAAAAACAGAACTTAATTCAGTTTTGGAAAATTAGAATACGCTTAGGGTTTGGAGAAAAGAGAAAAGAAGAAAGAAAGGGAGAAAAGCCAAGATTTCGCCAAGAACGTCAAGCGTTTGGAGTGAAATTCGTCGGGGGTGATCCCTATTAAGGTATGTGAGATCTTTTAGTGATGGGTTAGTTCACCCACACACCAACTTGTTTCAATTCAGCGATTTTGGGTTGTTCACATGTTAAAAAATGAAGTTCTTGAAGGACATCGTTAAGTTTTTGATTTGGTTGTGTTGTTGAAGTTCTTGTTGATTTGATTCGTGTTTCCAGGAGGATTTTCGAGTTAGATCTGTTGTATGTTGAGGGTATTATTGATCTTAAGTGTTTGGGAAAAGAACTAGGGAAGATTGGAGAGTTTAGAGATGAAAAACGAAGGAGAAAAATCGTCAAAAACCTGGGGAAGGGGGTGGGGCGTCGCGCCAGCCAGCGCCCCCAAAAAGGGGCTCTGAAGTTCACCCCTTGGGGCGACGCGCCAGCCAGCGCACTCCCTCTGACGTTTGAGGGCTGGCGCCCCGCGCCTCTCAGAGCGCCAGGGACACCAATTCTCCCCATTCTTCCCCCACCTTTTCGTACTAGTTCCTAAGTGATGTACCTATGTTTCCTAGTTGATTCTAACACTCTAAGGTACATATAAACATCATGAAATCATCCATAAACATGAGATCATGAACCTTGAATCCATAATCCAATTCAAGGAAAGTTAAGATCAAAGTCAAAGAAGTTAAGAGTGAAGTCTAAAAGTTAAGAAGCAAGTCAAAGCAAAGTTTCTTAAAGTTTTCAAGAGTCTTTAACAAACGTTTTAACTTCGTTTCAAGGCTCAAGTTTCAAGTTAAGCAAAGAGTAAAGAGTTGAGTCCATTTTCTCAAAAAGCTATAAGGGAACTAAGTATTCCCAAAGAGTTTATAAATGTTTTCACATTTGAGCAAGAAAAGGGAACATCGATTCCAAGAGGGCTTTTAAGCTAAGTTTTGAGTAATTATCTCAATTCAAAGAAAGAGTTTTGTTTTAACAAACATATGGGCTAAGTATTTTTTGGGAGTAGTATTGAGCACCGATATGGGGACGCGTGTTCATATTAACTCAAGTCTCCATAAACCATGTAGCCATCATGGGTAGTAAAGGATCATACTTTTTAGATGACTCCTTAAGATGCTTTTGGCATTGACTAGTGGATCCACTAAGTTAAGCGTTCTATATGACGACAAAGTATATGACAATTATGGCAGCGTGGGCAAGACGTTGTATCACCACTTAGGCTCATAGTGGTGGTTGTCGGTTAGAGAATCTCCCACAAAAGTTATATTACTTTTATATATAAGCAAAGTTGAGTTTGTTATTGCTTTATCTTTAACGAACTAAGTTGTTTACACTGTTTTACAAGCTTTATATATATATATATATATATATATATATATATATATATATATTGCATGTGTCTTATTGCTTTATATTGAGTTCAGTTATTCATGAGTTGTACAGAGCCAAGGTAAGTGTTCATTCTTACTCTTTTCAAGCTTAAGTTGTTGTTTAGCATTCCAACTCGCACATTCAATGTACTGATGCCAGTTGGCCTACATCGTCTTATGATTCAGACGCAGGTAACCAGGATCAGCATCCATCGCCTCGTTGATCCAGTTGAACATTCAGAGTCAGTGGTGAGCCTCCTTGCATTTCGGAGGACTCTTTTATTCGCTTTCTAGTTTAGTTCATTAGGATGTTGAGGGGTTTTGTCCCAACATCCATCTCAGTTGTTTAGAGGCTTCATAGACAGTTAGTAGTTCAGTTGTCTTTACATTATCATTCAGATGTTGTTTAAAAACTGAGTTGCCATTTTGGCTAAACTATTATTTCTTAAGTTATGCATGAGTTATATCTTCTTATGTTTAAGTCTTTCGCTGAGTTAAGTAAGCCAGACCAAGGGTTCGCTTAAGGCCAACAATGGTCTTCGAGTGTCAGTCCCGCCCAAGGGGTAGGCTCGGGGTGTGACAATAACTTTGTTTAAATTTTAAAGTGTCGGTCTTTGGGCATCGTAATATATATAACGGACTAAGGCCTAATTTGTTTTCATTAAGAACTAGATATATGAATTTGAATAGGTCATCTGAATAATTAAGATGTTGTCTCTAGAACTGAATAGTTAATGATTCAGTAGGATTGTTTTTCAACATCAAAATGTACCTAATCTATTTTTATGTACATAATAAACTATATATACAATTCAAATAAAAGTTAATTAAATATTTTAAAAAATAATAAAATAAAATCATTATTTGATTTTCAAAAAATGAATCACTTATACTTGCTAGTGATGATGGAGATAGTTTGTAGTGGTGATGATAATGGTAATAGTTGTTAGTGGCTAGTAATGATGGTGGTGATAGTTATGACGAGTGAGGTGGTTGATGTTGTGTGGCTATCATAATAGTGGTGATTGGCAGGGGAGTAAGCATATGTATGTAAGGGTGTCCAATTTGGACACCCTTCATCGGAAAAAGTTACCGCATATATAAGTAAAATGATACATGAAATGATTAAATAACATATTTTGGACACCCTTGACATAAGAGGTTGTTATAGCCTAGTGATTTAAAATGTCTTTAATACGTGTTTAGACATATTTAATGAGTCAATGCTCACGTGTTCAAATCTCACTTGCAACAATTTTTCCCCATTTTAAAAAGAGCTTTTGTTGTTTAATTTTTGGACCCTCTTCGTGAAATTCCTGACTCTGCCATTGGTTATTGATATTGATGTTGGTGGTTTTAATGATGAAGTTATTTGATGTTAATTAGTAGTTGAAGTTGTTGATGGTGGTGGTTGAAGATTATGTGGTGATTGGTGATGTGTTTGTGGTAGTTGGTGGCGGTTCTAGTTATGATGATGGAGGTGGTTGTTAGAGATTGACATAGTGATTGTAGTGGTATAGGTGGCAATGGTGACCGTAGAATGTATGAATGTAGTTGGTGGTGGTTCTAGTGGTGATGGTGGAGATTGTTGGTAGTAGGAATTGACTATAGTGGTTGATAGTGGTGATGGAGGTGGTGACGACTCCAAAGACAGTGGTGAAGATGGTGGCGGCAATGATATAATCATAACGATGGAGGAGGTACGTGTAGTAGCTGCTGACTGTAGTAGTTAACAACGATGGTGGTTGGTGGTAGACGATAGTAATGGGTGGTTGACAATTATGGTGGTGGTGATTGTACTGGTGGTTGTTGTGATGACAAGGGTAGTTAATGTTGGTGGCTGGTGATTGAGGATAGAGTGATGGTGAATAGTATCCCCTCAAGAATACATCTTAATAGTATTAAGGTGCAGTTTTAAATCTTAATGATTAAGAGTTAAGACATATTCAGGCTCATTAAGTATTTAAATCTTAATGAAAACAAATGCACTTAATAATTCAACTCAATCATTCAGATTTAGACCTCCATTAAATGAAAACAAATTGATCTAAGTAGATTATTAATTTTGGTTCCTCCTCTTAGTTGCTTTAGTTCTCTATTTTTTATCTGGTCCATGAACTGCCTATGTCGGTTAATCCTCATGGGCTGACAAACTTATTTTGACCGAGCTAAAATAAACTTGTTCTTAAATGTTTCCTATCATATCAAATTGATCTAAGTAGATTATAAGCTTTTTTTCTTTTGGGGTAAACTTACTTTATCTATGAAAAAACAATATATATGATATGACTATACGAGTTACTTGTGCATTTAGCAGTTTATGTTTGTGTTTAGTATCCTTCTTTTTTTTTGGTAGGATGTTTAGTATCCTTCAATAAATGAAACATGAAAAGAAAGTTAAATAAACATAAATTCATTATTTAATTCTGTGTAATGGTCCATCATCATCAACTTGTTAGTTAGTGCTTTTTTTTAATGTTTTCAAATTAACATGTTTGTTTAATTAGCTTAATTTAACTTGTGAAAAATGATAAACAAATATATCAAGAATATCTTTTGTCCACATCATGTACTTGTCAATCGTACTCCATCGTTCTTATCTCCTTGTCATTCTAGTCTTAATATTGTTCAAATACAAAAAAAAAACTTTTTACTTGCATTTACTACTTTTCTCTATGCAATTTGATTATCTAGTTTTGACACGATACAAAATTTAAAAAAATAAAAATAAATTTATGATCTTAAACATGACAAATAAAATGTTGAAATAAAAAAGTTGTCAAAAAGGAAAAAAAAATCTTTTTAAAACAAAATAAAAAAATTGGAACGCATTGAAGTAACTTATTTCCATAATATACTTGTCATCATAATATTTACTTGCTCTAGTGCTGTAAACCATATAGTACGTACTTTAAAATTTAATTTTTTATTGCTGAGACGACTTTAACATATTCTTCAACAAGGAAAATGTGTACATATTGCGTGCTAATATTGTTTTGTTTTTTTATTTTTAGTATGAACTAAAAAAAACTATATATAATTACATGTCTAGAGAAAAGACTTAATCACAAAAGATATACTCTAGTATTAGATGCATATAATATTCTTCTTTATCGAAAGTGCGATAGAGATGAACAAAATATGGGCAGAAAGCTACTATAAAAGATATACTCAACTATTAGATGCATATAATACTCTTCTTTATTTTTTCTTTTTCTTTTTAAATTGAGGGTTTGGGGAGGGAGGGAAAAAATTACTGATTTTTTAATTTTTATCCCTTTACAGTTTTGTGGGTAACAAATAACTAGTCGAAAATGTATCGACAATGAAAAAATAATATAAAAATTCGCGAGACTTGAGTTCAATAAGATAATTATGTCTCAAAGGCAAAAGAAATTATGCCTAAGGCACAAGTTATGCCTTAATGCATAAGTGTAGTGTCACAAGTTATGTCCGTAGGCAAAAGAAATTAAGTTCAATACACAAGTTATGTCGAAGACAAAAATTCAATAACATAAGTTATGCTTCAAGTCATAAGTTCAGTGACACAAATTATGTCCATGGCATAAGTAAAGTGACACAAGTTATGCATGCCAAAGGACAAGTTCAGTAGCACAAATTATACTCCAAGCAACAAGTACTCTAAGACTCTTGCTTGTGAATCAGATATTACAAAACTTATAATTTCAATGTAATATAACTCTTTCAATTTTAATTGAGAAAGAATGGCGAAATTTGATCCAATAAAAAATAAGAGAGGAGCAAAGCGCCAATGACGCGCGAAGTGGATGCCCAAAGTAAACCTTTTCTAAAAAAAAATGACTGAATTTAGATCATTAACCCATAAATTTTCATTAATAAGCACTAGAAACAAAAATTAAAAATTATGAATTCAAAAGGTAAAAAAATTAAAATCATAAAAAACTTGATTCCAACCACGATCTACTATATTTATACCAATCATAGTCCTCTATATATTATCTATCGATATGGTGAGGCCTCGTGGTGGTCCTAAATTTCATGGCATTAGTTTCTCAAAAAGCAACCCATCTTATTAATTGAGCATTTTTTATTTTTCTTTAAATTTTTTCCTAATTTTAATTGATAGATTTAATTGGAACTAAAGGAAAAAGATTAACTAGAGACACTAAAATTTTCTGTCAAAATTTTAAATTATAAAAATACACCAAACACTAAATAGACAAATCAATAATAAAAATTGTGCCTCAAAAAATTACACCAGACTCTTAAATAGAACAAAAAATAGCATATATAAACGATAAAATTTGTACTTCTAAATGTGAGTCCCGATTATATACGCTATATTTTCATAATTCAAATTGAATTAAACAATTAGAATTAGGTAAATACCTTAGTGCTCAATTTTAGTAAATTTAAAAGACCAAAACTGCTCAAGTTCTAATACTTAAAAGAGACTATTTTGAGTCTACCATCATAGATAAGGGACCATTTTTGTCATTTTCTCTTCAAGAGATTTTTAGATTCTGAATCAATGGACAAGAATGTCATAGTATTAACTAATTTCAATTTACAACCACATGTATTAGAAGAAAGTGATTTTTTGCAATTGCATGCATTTACCTTCACTCCAGTAACAAATAATTAAGACATCTTGATGGTTACTTATAAAATGAATAGAAAAAATAGCAATTTTTTAGTAAGAGTACTATAATCTTTTTTTTAAAAAATAGTAACTGATTTAAAAAAACAAATATCTTAGCATTGTGTAGAGACACTGCAAATGCATAAAACAAACAATTTTTGGTTGATGATGGATATATGTGTACTACAGTTCAGTTTTAAATTTCAAAGTTAATATGTGTATTAGTGATATGTATTTGATTGTTGATTAATATATATGTGTATCTATGTATTTACATTTCAATTTTAAAGTTAATATGTATATATGTGTGCAATATTGGGAGGAGAAGGGAGAGAGACCAGCAAGATTTGAAAGAGTAAGGATAGAGATGCACGAATACAAGTTGTACCAATATGGAGGTTGTATCTGAGATACATGATACAACATGTATTATCTAGCATCTCTACTCTCTCGCTTGTATCTCTTCCCTCTCCTGCTCTCTAGATCTTGCTCGTCTCTCTCCTCTCTAAAATTATTGCTATGAATTATAATTAGACAAATTATAACTATTTATAAAATTCCTCATGAAAATATATGGAGGCATACATCCAGTTAGGAGTGTACAAAATTGAACCGAAAACCGAACCAAACCGCAACCGAGTCAACCCGGAAAAAAAAACGACTAGTGGTTTGGTATTGAAAAAAAAACCGACTATATTTGGGTTAGTTTGATTTTAACTAAAAAAAAAACAACCCGAGACCAAACCAACCCGACATTATATATATAATTTTAAAATTTTATTTTATACATAAAAATATTTACTTTGATATAATTTTTAAATATTTCTTATACTTTTTTATAGTTTTTATCTTTTAATATATTATTTCAAGTTTGAAACTTAGAATTATGAATGGTCCAATAAAGATTATAGTCCATAGATGTTGGTAATTATAATAAAGCTTAAATCAAAATCAAATTAATACTAATGCAAAAAGAAAATCAACTCTACATTAAGAATGACAATAATATTGAATATTTGTTCTTTAGTTTTACATTGATTTAGACAATTAAAATACATAATTTAATTTTAATTTCTTTTAATATTTAGTCATGTAACTAATACTTAATTATTAAACTTATTTTAGCATGATTTAGTACTTTTAAATTATGATCATTTTCATTATGACTTGTTAATTTGCAATATTTGTTTTACGCGATTTCATTATTATTACTATTTATGTTGGATATTTTAGTGTCATTAATCATATCATATTGTGTTATTTTTTAAGAAATACCTTAGATATTTGTATTTTGATAGGACTAAAGAAATATTTGAAGTACAAGTAAATTATATGTTTGTATGAATACTTTACCGGAAAAATCCGAAAAATCGAAAAACCCAAGAAAATCCAAAAAAAACCCGAGATTGAAAAACCCGATTTTATTAGTTTGGTTTATAAATTTAAAAATCTGACACAAATGATTTGATTTGATATTTGAAAAACCCAAACCAACCCAGACATGTACACCCCTACATCCAATACTACAAACCATGAATTAAGAGGGAACTTCCACGTCTTGAAGGCAAAAATAAATCTATCCAGACATAGAAGAGTAGCTAGAAGATTAGTGACAGATGCAACTGAATTCAATATAGCTTTAATTCAAACGATGTAGTTATATTAAGAAATTTATTAGATATGTATATAAATTAAATTCAGAGTTTAGTGATTAACATCTAATATCAAAATCCTAACGGTTGTAAATAACTATCAAGTCGAGTACACTCAAGTAGTGCCAATCAACCTCATTTGTCTTCCTCCTAAATCCTACCTATAATATAAACATACTATTTTTATATAGATTGTGGAGACAAGAAAATTCATCTCTCTTGTGAGCCCAGGAATTCAGCCCCTTAGCTGGTTGGAATTTTTTTTTTATCAGGTGCATGTGTATCCTCACGCCACCAGGTGAGTTCACCTCTGCGTGTGAGATTTGTCGATAATTTGTACTTGTAATACATGTCATAGTTATTACAGGTTCAATTTTATTAAGGAGAAATCCGTAAATTTCTTAACTAATATGTTCGGTTAAATATAACCATAATATTTACAAACTCAAATCTTGGCTATGTCTAGAACACGTGAAGTAGGGTGACCCAACAACCAAGACTAGTAGAAGGTCCATTCCCCACATGTTTGGAGAGTAGATATACCTAAAGCCAATCCTTTGGTCTATAATGAACTAAAATGCATTATGTAATTAACTTTGTTGTCATTTTATTGATATGTTTTTTTACCCAAAAAAACGTAGTCTTTTTCAATATTGGGTAGATATTTGACCAGACAATGACCCTCATCCACCACCTAACCTAACTTTGTCAAAAAAAGATTAAAACCATCCCCTTTAATTTGGTGTACTTGTACCCCACAACCTTAAAATCATTTCACTCTCAAAACTCATTTCAACATAAATTTGAGTCATTATTTCTTGATGATTATAATGAGTTTCTTGAATTCTCTACAAACTTCTAAATTTTTCAATAGAATGAAATTAGAGAAAGAAAGAAGAAAAATAATATATATTTTTCTTCATTTCAATTTATTTGTCTGATTTCGATTTGACACGAAAGTAATGAAAAGTTCTGATAGGCGGTAGGTCTTAGTAATGAAATAATGTGGTATCATATTGTGAAGTATTCCACAGCCAGCTCATTATATATGTTCAACAAGCTGCCTACATAGATTCTCATTTTCTTGTGAGTTGTTGTCCATATTAAGGGTGTACAAAACAGAATCGAAAATCGAATCAAACCGCAAATCGAGTCAATTCGAAAAAAAACCCGACTAGTGGTTTGGTTTGACTTGGTTTGGTTTTGAAAAAAAATACCCGACTATATTTGGGTTGGTTTAGTTTTAACTAAAAAAAACCAACCCGACATTATATATATAATTTTAAAATTTTATTTTATACATAAAAATATTTACTTTGATATAATTTTTAAATATTTCTTATACTTTTTCATAGTTTTTATCTTTTAATATATTATTTCAAGTTTGAAACTTAGAATTATGAATGGTCCAATAAAGACTATAGTCCATAGATGTTGGTAATTATAATAAAGCTTAAATCAAAATCAAATTAATATATGTACTAATGCAAAAAGAAAATCAATTCAACACGACAATAATATTGAATATTTGTTCTTTAGTTTTACATTGGTTTAGACAATTAAAATACATTACCTAATTTAATTTCCTTTAATATTTAGTCATGTAACTAAGACTTATTAAACTAAATTTTAGCATGATTTAGTACTTTTAAATTATGATCATTTTCATTATGACTTGTTAATTTGCAATATTTGTTTTACGCGATTTCATTATTATTATTTTTGTTGGATATTTGGTGTCATTAATCATATCATATTGTGTTATATTTTTAAGAAACATCTTAGATAGTTGTATTTTGGTAGGACTAAAGAAATATTTGAAGTACAAGTAAATTATATGTTTGTATGAATACTTTACCGGAAAAACCCAAAACAACCCGAAAAACCGAAAAATCCGAAAAAACCCGAGGTTGAAAAACCCGAGTTTTATTGGTTTATAAATTTAAAAATCCGACACAAATGATTTGGTTTGATATTTGAAAAACCCGAACCAACCCGACCATGTACACCCCTAGTCCATATTTTTGAAATATCCTCTCATGGCAAATTAATTATAACCCATTTATATCATCAAGTTTAGGAAAGTTAATTAAAAGTGATTACATTTTTAAAACATGGGTACCTATTTAAGATAATTAAAACACAAATACCATCATGGAGTATAATGAGATTTATTTACTTAGATACCTCCGATAAGAATATTTCTTTTTATCATAAGTGCTAGACGATGTAAAATTAAATTAGATATAGTCCAACCAACAAATTCATCCTAAATGATAATACAACAAAAAAAAAAATTGACCTAAACTTTAGAGATGTCTTACATGGTGGTAATTACAGAACACAAAAAATTAGTATCACACATGAGGGAAACACAAGGATAATATTTTTTTAAAATAATGAATAGTAATTTGCTAGTGGTATTTTAGAGAGGAGAGAATGGGAAAGGTCAGACCGAATTGTTTGCAACAAATTTTAAAGTGATAGAAAATAAGCAATCATAACTAAAATATGAAGAAACATAATTTTATATATTGATAAATATCGTGGGTATAAATCTATTTATCTCTTAATTCTTCTTTCCTAAGATTTCTCTTAGGTCATTAATAGCGTATTTCTATGAATATTCATATTTCTCGAACTAGGATAATGTTGACCTCCTTGAGATTTATTTGATTTTCATTGATTTTTGTGAATATTTCATGTAATTATGCAATTTTCGAGATGATTGCCTAGATTTAGAGTAGACTAACCTCCAAGAATCCTAACAAAAACTAAACTCGTAATCCTACAATATTTTATCTCTACATGGATAAACTCTGCATATTCCGGAGAATATTCCAGCCACCGGCAACCACTAGCAAATTATTTTCTCGATGATCGTTAATTTTTCCTAACAGCTTCATTAGTTTACTAATTTTTTGTTAATCCACACCATAAACCACAAGTCCACTGCCATAAACATCGCCTCTTGTTTTGATAATTAATTGGCTTTTGGGGTACTCCGAAAGGCCATATTTGCCAAGTATTTTCCACGTATCACCAAAAGATTTAATAGATCCGGTCTAATATATGATTAAGATTAAGCAAAGCCTGTTTGTCTAATAAAATTATCTTAATACATCTACATATAATATAAGTTCACGTGTGTATTTATTTCAAATATATTAGTTTATTATTCGTAATCATAAGACTTTGATTCACCTGAAAATAAAATAATAGTTGATTGAAGTAGTTAATTTTTTTATAAATTACTTAGACGAGTCTTTTTTACTCCCAATATTTAATGTTAAACTAAAAAAAAGGTGTATATATCACTAAATCAACAAGACAGGTCTTTTGTTTCTTTTGTTTGGTTGTAAAATTCTCAAATACAACTTTTTCTTCCCTTATAATTAATAAATACGTAGTCACTATTATGAAATTTCAAATATAAAATTTGGATAGAGTCATTGGAAGCTTTGTTGCAAATAACTTTTTTATGAGACATCATAATATTTTAAAGTAGTTTTCTCATCCTTAAAGAAACTTATATCCCACCACGCATAAATTCGATTCTTAAGAATAAAAATTAACAATCAACAAAGCTCAATGTTTTCCATTTAGAACTGCATAACGGTACCCAATTTTCAAAGATTAAAAAAATTATTTAAAAGAAAATTAAGAAAAGATCTTACGTACAAAAAAATATTTAGGGAGAGAACAATTTTTTCCTATATTTATAGACAAGACAATATGTTGCTAAGATTGTGAGATTATAATAATTTTTAATACTTAATATATAATGTATTTATTAATTAAATCATGGTTAGAGATTTACTTTAAGAAATTAAATCTTAACCATTTATTTTACCTATGTCATGTGTCACTAATTCAAATAGAAACTTGAAAAAAAATGAAGAGAAGAAAAATGAAGAGGAGCCGGATCCAAATAAAACACGTGATTATTGAAGTTTAGTACCATACACCTACAAAAGTGTCAATTCTTAGTTTTAAAAAAATAAAGAGCCCTGTTTATACATCCACATATTTATGCACTCACAATTAATCATTATTAGTTTCATGGAAAAAACAAAATATTACTAGCTTTCATAGCCTATATTTAATTCATAGTAAATTGTCCTGTTAAACAGCTATTAGTTGTATGAATATTATAAAGAATTAGAAATGATATATCCTTTCTTCTTTTTGTTATTACAGTTTATTTATATGAGGAACCAAAGAGCAAATTATAATATTTTTATCCACGCGGGCTAAAAATAAATAAAAGAATCTATATTTTAGCCTTTTAGGTTTAAATTTTAAAGCTAATAAGTGTATTAGTGATATGTATTTGGTTGATGATTAATACATGTGTGTTTGTGTATTTACGTTTCAGTTTTAAAGTGAATATGTATATATGTGTGCAATATTGGGAGGGGAAGGGAGAGAGACCAGAGAGATTTGAAAGAGTAAGGATAGAATTCACGAATACAAGTTGTATCAATATGGAGGCATATATCCAGTACTACAAACCATGAATTAAGAGGGAACTTCCATGTCTTGAAGGCAAAAATTATTCTATATAGACATAGAAGAGGAGCCAGAAGATTAGCGACAGATGCAACTGAATTCAATATAACTTTAATTTAAACAATCTATATCTATATATATAATAAAGCTAGATGTAGGAAAGGTGATGTGGCATGCCTCTAAAGCCAAGAATGACATTTATGTTTTTTCTCAGTTTTTTGACATTTTTCTTAACTTTTTCTATTTATATAATTTATTTAAAAACCTATAAATTATGTCTTAATTACATTAGTTTAGAAAGCTCAAAAGTCATTATTATTAATGTAATGATTCTTTAATTTCTAATTAAACCATATAAGTAATACATTTTACCTTCTTCATCCGTTTTGCTCAATTTTTTCCCTTTCATGGGTGAACAACAATTGTAATATCTAATTAAATTGAGCAATTAATATATTCAATGTCTATGTTTCTTTATGTTCTTTCATATTACTTATTTCTTTTTATATTGTTAATAATTTATTTGCAATCGTGAAGTTTCACTTTTGCAGATTGTGGGGTTTATGCAGCTAAAGATCTAATTTCACACACACAAAAATTCTGTGTGCTATGCATGGTAAGCTGTTTAAATATATTCTTTAGATTTTTTTCGTAATTATTTTGTATTAAATTGAGGTATGATTATGTGTTATCAGATAGAAAATTCAAAGGAGAAATACTACTGATTGTTTACTTTGCAGATTTATTATATTTAATTTTTAGTTTGCATCTTCGTAATTTATCTTGACAAATTCACATGCTATTATATATTTTATTTTGATAAAATTTATTTGTATGTGTCATATTTTTCCAGCATATTCAAATGGATTGGTAAAACTTATTCGTATTGTCATATTTTTCTAGCATATTCAAATGGATTCATTTTTCCATCCAAATTAAGGTATGTATTGTTTTTGTTTGAGTGTTACTTTATAGTTTCTTAATTAATTCTAACTCAACATTTGATAAATTTTGATATTTTATGCTATATCATTTATATCAAGGAGTCTCATATATTCGGCCTATGATATCTATCTCAATGTTAGATTTTGAAGTAATTATTGTTTCTATTCACTTTATTTGACATATTTTTCTTTTTGAGGGTTAATTTAACTATTTTTCAAAGCTAAATTGAATTAGATTAATTCATTATTTTAAAATTAAAATTTAGATGTTCTGCAAGCTATACGAAAAATACTATAAGATTCAATATTTCTCATATTAATATGATGAAAAAATACATCTGAATAAAAGTTCATATAATTTGATTCTCGAAAAATAAAATATGATAAACAAAGTTGAACGGAGAATGTATAGACGCTCCAAATTCATAAACATTTTTCTACTTCTTAATTGACACTGTAATTTTGGAGCTATTTTCAAGTTTCATGATTTAAAAATAGAGGCAACACTTAACTTTTTAATTACAAATAATCATTGTTGTGAAGTTGAAATTCATAAGTATTTTACAACCTTTTTATTATTACACCTAACAATGTTCAATCAAGTATAATAACTATATACACAACATTAAAAGGAACATGAACATATGATAAATAAATAAAATGTAAGAAGAGAGAGAGAGGAGATGAAGCGGCTATCACCATAAAGAACACAAGCTCCAAATTTATATAAGGATTGTCGAATTAAATACTTTTAAAAATTTAATAAAATAATTTATAACGTTTGTTGGTTTATTTTTAAAAAATTAATATAATGATGAGTTTCTCCAATTAAGTTGTTTATTCTTTTATCTTCTCAACTGTATTGATTATTTTCTTATTTTCTATATTATGTAATTTTATATATATATATATATATAGTTCTCCATAGTCTACCATTTTTATGCACTATTTATTTAGTATCTTTTTTTGTTAATCATGTTAAGACTTGAGGATATTAATTTTAAGTTGTTTATATTTATTACCAAAGAGTTAACGGAGAAAGAAAAAAAAAGATTTTACATTATTAAAAAAAATAGAAAATTGTGTGTAAGAAATGAAAATGTTGTGGATAATTTTTTCTCTCAATTGTCGATTGATATCATTTTTAATAGCTCAACAAGTCTTAAAATTCCATTAATCATCTTTTCATTCCTCACTATAATAGTCTTCTTTATTAAATATCTTAAATCTTAATATATGTTTTTTTGTTCTTCCACCTTCAACCTTCATAATTCTTAATTTTAATTTTTGATTATGCATTGATTACATAATAAAGAAGCACAAGAAAAACATTAGGAAAAGAAATAAGGAGATCAGAATTGATGTCAATTGTCTAGAATGATTTCATAGACAAGGATATATAATTCTTCGAAGAGAGTGATTTTAAATATTGCGGTTGGACAAACAAATGCTTGTGAAGGAACAAAAGTAGCAAAGAAACAAGGATATGACATCATAATTAAAATTTGAATATTTGATGTTGAAATTATTTTTTGTTTATTCAAACGAGTAACCATAACTTTCAAAATAATCAACATATTCATATTTAATTTGTACGAATTTTATTTTATACTCATCTTAATTATTGGTTTAAGGCGTTCTATTTTTTCTTTTTACTCTGCTAAGGTGTGTGTGAATATATATATATATATATATTCACGTAACCACCTCTTAAGAACTAGGAATTTTATTTGTCTTTTTTTTTCCCTTTCTATTGATTTGCTTTATCTTATTTATTAAAAAAATCATTAAAAAGATAAACAAGTACTTTTATTAAGAAAAATAATTATTTTTTTCTTCACTTATAAGTACACCATACGAGTACTTAATGAAGACTAAAAACTTTTAAGTGATAAAAACAAATCATAGAAGAATATATAAATTAAGTATTACTATACAATTGGTGAAAGATTGAAATATTTGACTTAGAAAACATAAAGTCTTTCAAAAAATATTATTGAATTGAAAGATTAATTTGTGCGTAGCGCAAATTAGTTCACTAGTATAGTTATATTAAGAAATCCATTTGATATGTATAAATTAAATTCAGAATTTAATCATTAACATCTAATATCAAAGTCCTAACGGTTGGAAATGACTATCAAGTCGAGGCCACTCATAACATAAGCAGTGCCAATCAGCCTTTTGGTCCATTAATTTAATTTCCTCCTAAATCCTACCTATAATATAAATATACTTTTTTTGTATAGATTGTGGAGACAAGAAAATTCATCTCGTTGTGAGCCCAGGAATTCAGCCCCTTAGCTGGTTGGAAATTTTTTTTATCAGAAAAGCAGGATTTATTTTAAAAGGCAAAGAAAGTCGTCTTTCTATATTCAAACAAGAATGGAGAATCATAATAAAATTTTACAGGCACTAAATATCACTGATATAATTCAGGTCCCAGCTTGGGGATACTCTAGAGGGATTGCTTTGCTTTGCTTTGGAGGAATTCGAAAATTACCATTGAACCTTTTGGTCTGACTGAACAAGAAATCCACGCCACTATTGTGGTTAGTATAAGCTTCCCTAAATGGTATATCTCTATAATTTATGCTAAGACATAGGAAGATATTATGGGAAAATTTGAGGAGTATATATAGCTACCAAAATCAATGGACCTTAGCTAGTTTGTGGAGATTTTAACAAAATCACTAGTGCTTCCGAGAAGCTTGGGGGGAGACCTATAAACAATGCTAAGAGCTCAAATTTCATCAGTTGTCTTGATGATATGGACATGATAGACTTAGGTTTTACGGGGCAAAAATATACTTGGACAAATAAGCACAAGAGTAATAAAACTCTCATTATCGAACGCCTTGATTGCTTCCTCAGCAATCACTCTTGGTTAACTCTCTTCTTAGACACAAAAGTCTATCATCTCCCTCGTATACATTTTGACCACTGCCCTATACTCCTAAACTACCTAAAAAGCTCTTCACACGTAAAAAATTAATTAGATTTGAAACTATGTGGATTAGGCACCCGGATTTCCCTAACATAGTAACTAGAGCGTGGAAGGATAATAACAACTATAATAATGCCCTAGAAAAATTTCTCCAAAATATAAAAATTTGGAACATAGAGACCTTTGGTAATATTGTCAAACAAAAAAAAAAGATATTCTCAACAGATTAAATGGGTTGCAGCAAATGAATGCAATAAATAAAAAGAATTTCCATCATAATCTGGAGAATACTCTCAGTATAGAGTTTAACGAAATTCTTAAAAGAGAAGAGGACTTTTGGAAGCTAAAATCTAGAGTCCAATGGCTTAGCGAGGAAGATGGAAATACTAAATTCTTCCATACCATCACTATAAATAGAAGACGTAGAAATTGAATTATTGGGTTAAATGACTCGGTGAAAAACTGGACATTCGATCCTACCTCCATAAATAACATTATTACCCAACACTTCCAAGTCATTTACACAACTGAGCTTACTAAGAGCGACTACCATAACCCAAATATTTGTCAAAATGCTCATCCAATGGAATCTAGAGATTTTATTGGTAGACCCCTAGATAAAGAAGAAATCAAATATGATATCTTCGCCTTTAAACTTCTTAAATCCCTGGCCCGGATGGTTTACACCTTTTCTTCCAAAAATATTGGAATGAAAATAAAGAAGCCATAATCAATACTTGCATGAAGACTTTTAAATCCAGCTCCATTCCTCCAGAAATAAATAAAACTTTCATTTGCCTCATACCAAAAATTAAGAACCCTGAGCAGATTAACCACTATAGGCCCATAAGCCTCTGTAATACGGGCTACAAAATCATCAACAAAATTATAGTTAATAGGATCAGACCATACCTAGATACTATAATAAGCCCTCAACAATGTAGTTTCATTCCTGGAAGAAAAGCAGTAGACAACGTCATAATCGTTCAAGAAGCAATCCACTATTTCCGAAAAACAAAAGGAAAATTTGGCAAATTTTTTCTGAAAATTGATTTAGAAAGAGCTTTCGATATATTGGAATGGTCATTTATCAAACAATCCCTTATGACCCTTAACTTCCCAGAAAAACATAATCGACCTCATTATGTCTTGTATATCCACTTCATCTATATCAATTCTTGTTAACGAAAGACCTACAAACTATTTCAGCCCTACCGGAGGAATTAGACAAGGTGGCCCCCTATCACCCTGTTGACACCCAATTTTGGCCTAACATTTTTTAAAATTCGTAACTTTTAAGTTTTATTTATTTAATAGTTCAAAATACATTTTTTTATAAGTTTAAACAAATTTATCGATAACTATCCTTATTTGTCAAAATTTAGGATTTTTTTTATCAGTTAATTTTAATTACATTATTTTATGTCACAACCAGTTGACTATGTTCAAATATTTATTCATTTCGACTAAATCATTAATTCTGATAAATTGCATTTTTTACATGTCATTAGCTAAATTCATTATACTTTTTAAAAATCATTTTATTTGTAATATTTGTTAATATTAATTTTGATATATTGCACAGTCTAGAAATTCATTCGAATATGGATAAGATTTCATGCACAGATATTTTTAAAGGCTAGAGATTTTGGCGCACGATTTTAAAAGAATGATACTGTACTATAGGTAATTTTTTATTTTTTATATAAACAATGGCTTATTCATTAGGTCAAGGGTGGTGGATAATATTTTTTTTACATTAGAAGAAACAATTTCCAAAGAGAAAAACCCTAACTTTTTTCTCTCATATTTTCCTCCCTTAGCTGCCACCACCTAAAACCCCACTATTAAGCCATCATTTTTCCAAATCATATCTCCACAAAAATCAGCCAGATCCAAACTCCATTTCAACAAAACCCCCTCACCTGAAACCACTGCCAAACAGCCATTCCTCCACTACCAACGACCACCGAACAACCACCTAAAATCACAACAAACCACCACCAGACCTCTACTCTTTCGTTACCCCAGAAACTCCGACGAAAGTCTATTTTTGAGCTCCAAACCAGAAACGGCCCCAGCGAACAGGAGCTCTAAGCTCCGAGCTTGCGAACCAACTCCAAACAGCAGCAAAGCAACACCAAACCCACTCCAAAAAACCTGACCCCAAATATTGCCTCTGTTCTTTTTTTGGCAGCAACGAACCAGCTCCAGTGAGCTACGAGCGCTAAAGCCGGTGAACTAGAAGTCAGTGACTCCATTGCTGCAATAGACAAGATTTAATGACTTCCCTAAACTCACGCCGGAGCTTCGGCCAAAAACAATCAAACAACAACGCATCACCACTGT
Source organism: Solanum verrucosum (assembly GCF_900185275.1). Classification (NCBI taxonomy): domain Eukaryota; kingdom Viridiplantae; phylum Streptophyta; class Magnoliopsida; order Solanales; family Solanaceae; genus Solanum; species Solanum verrucosum. The sequence goes on from NW_026020401.1 coordinate 2,346,160, forward strand.
AAAATCCTTTTCTCAATCTTTTTTAATGTTTATTTTTGTTTTATCTTATTAATGATATTGTTGGAATCTGTTCTTGTGCCATAGTTACAGTTGTTAAAATTTCAATTTTTCTTATTTTGTGGTTTTTGACTAATTTTGTATTAATTTGATTGATTGGTGGCTGCTCATATATTTTTTTTATGACACTTGGGTTGATATTGTCCCTGTATTTTCTGTTTTTATTTTGGGTATTGTTTTGTTATTGTGATATTTTTTGCTATTTTGGGTTATTTGCCAACTAATATTTTAATATTTTAATGTTATTTTACTTTTTAATACATTTTATTATATTAAATGATGAACAAATTTTGATATTACTCTTTCATGGTGGTTGTAGTTTAGTGCTGAGAATTCCTCATTATAAAGGATGAAAATTTAGTTTAAGTTTATATTTTTTGTAAGTTAAAACGGCCAATGAGGAAATTACCGTTGATTTCCAAGGTTTTCCATGTTAATAAGACGGATTTTTATTTTTTAAGTTATTGTTTAATTCATTCATATTTATTTATTACTAACAATTTTACTAAGTGACTTTACAGGAACCCGGAACTGTTTTCCATTGAAGCTATTCGAACAAAGTTCGAACAATACTTTTGATTCATTATCGTATATTATTGACGATGGGCAAATCTAGGTTGTTTCTTATATTATTGTTTTATTTTATTACTTGTGTATATTCTATGTTTGTTTTATTTGTATATTGTTTTTATCTCCTCTTCAATTTGAAAAATGAATTCAGTCGGAATCCACATTTGTGGATTTCGAAGGATGCCTAACACCTTCCCTTTGGAATAACTTGAACCCCTTACCTAGAATCTAGTGGTTTCGTAGATAATTTAATTGGTTTTCTAGTTTTTCCTAAAATTAGATGGCAACTCCCTTAAAATTCATTTATTATTTTAACTTATTTAAAAATTTAATTAATTGTTTATTTTTTGAGTCATCACGACGTTTCACCCTATTTGAATAAAGTAGAGATGTAAACAGAATGGTGACTCTGCTAGGGATATAGAGGTTCTAACCATTATAAGTTCATTTTTTCAAATTGAGGAGCATTTTCTTTTATCGTGTTATACCTTATATTTTGTTGATTATTTGTATATTGTACTTGTTGTTTATTCATTATTCATTTAATTGTATGTATATTGTTATTGCATTTCAAGGCATAATTTTCGCCAAATGGCAAATAGAATGCATTAGGACAAAGGCGATTACGTGGCTTTCCACAGCTGTCCTTCAAAAAAGCACATTCGAATTCTTTTGAAGTGATAAATGAATAATTGGTTTGTGGTTATTCAATGTCGTTTATTATACTTCACCTCGTAGTTTGTTTGACTATGGTAATCAGGTCTTGTCTAAACCACTCTTAGTCAACTAGTGTAGAGCGAAGTCAAAACCTTGAATTTAGCGCATTTGCTTGAGATGAGTCAACACTCAAGGCACATTTGTATAAGACATGCATTTATTGTTTGTATATTATGTGTTATACCTGTTTTACGTGAATATGTTGTATGATAGTCCATTATTTCAAAAAAAAAAATTAGAGCTTCATAGACATAAATGTCAAGTCAGTTTTACCTTTCGAGTTATTTTTGAAAGCTTGAAGGTTATTGTTCGTCCAAAGTTGCAAGGGACAAGAAGACTCGCGAAATTTAAGTCTTTGTATTTCACAAGACATTAATGCCCAATCAAAAAGACAAATTAGGGGAGTCTTTGACCATGAGGCCACACTCATTTATTTTTGTTATTTTTCATGTTGGTCCCGCTTTCACACATTTCTCATATTTTTATAGGGAAACCGTCCCCGACAATAATCGGGGATGGTGATAATAATGTGTAGTTCTTGTAAATAATTGGAAGTATACACAGTTTGAAGAGGCATCCAAAAAATAAATACAACAAGTGGTTACTGTCAAAATTCGGAGACCACATTTAACATATAATGCAAAGATCAACAGTTAAGAAGATACAATGAATCGCTCCGAGTTTGTCTAAATTTTGAAATTATTGTATTCCCTATCTGAACGAACTACGCGAATCTGATTCTCATCTCGGTGAGATATGTAGGCAACCCTTCTTGGGTTCGGTATCCAATTTTACAAATTTAAAAAATAAAAAGTAAAATAGTTTGTGCATATTTTCAAAGAAATATCTCAACGAACTACGCGAACCTGATTCTCATCTCGATAAGATACATAGGCAACCCTTCTTGGGTTCAGTATTCGTTTTTTCAAAAGTAAAGTAAAATAAAATTGTGTGCATATTTTCAAAGACATATATGGATAAACTACGGGAACCTAATTCTCATATTAATGAGATACGTAGGCAGCCCTTCTTGGGTTTGGTATTCATTCTTTTAGATTAAAAAAAATAATAAAATAGTTTGTGCATATTTTCAAAAAAACATATCTGCACGAACTACGCGAACCTGATTCTCATATCAATGAGATACGTAGGCAGCCCTTCTTGGGTTCGGTATTCATTCTTTTAAATTAAAAAAATAATAATCAAATAATTTGTGCATATTTTCAAAAAAACATATCTGCACGAACTACGCGAACCTGATTCTCATATCAATGAGATACGTAGGCAGCCCTTCTTGGGTTCGGTATTCATTCTTTTTAATTCAAAAGAAATAATCAAATAGTTTGTGCATATTTTCAAAAAAACATATCTGCATGAACTACGCACACCTGATTCTTATATCAATGAGATACGTAGGCAACCCTTCTTGGGTTCGGTATTCATTCTTTCAAAAAAAATTGTATATATCGTAAGAGTCATGTCTTCAACTCAGTTGGGACCAATGCAGTTAAGAGCATGTAAATAAATTTGATATGATGGAAGGGACTGACTTTGTGGTAAACTATAGACTCTTTTGGTACCTCTCATTTGCTTGAAAATTATCTCGCATGCATTCAAGATAAGAATAAAATCAACCTCATTCTTTCATTTGCATTATGTGGTGAGCTTTTAGATCGAAATTCAATTGCATTGCACTGTTGATCTAGAACTTGGCCTGAATGTTTTTTAGGCAAAATCTTGAGTATTGTTTGGTTTGGGAAATGATTGTAGGCCTTCTTTGACCCGATTGTGCCTTTCAAAGCCCACCGAATGTCATTAATCCCTAGTTTTCCTTATTTTGAGCCTGAAAACTTTTCTTTAGACAACCACATCTTAGCCATTACCCTTTTGAGTGCTTACATGCACTATTCCTCTCTTGGCCCAACCTTCTTGAGCGAGCCGAAGATGTGCAAATTATAAGCGAAGATCAGTGTTTAAAGTTGCCAAAGGCAAAGGATATTGAGTCTCCCAAAGCCAAGGAATAAAAAAAAAGTGAAAAGAAATAAAGAAAGACAAAAACACCCCTACAAGATCAATGAAAGACGAAAAGGAAAACACTCCAACAAAAGAGAAGAAAAATTCAAAAGAAAGGGTGAAATAGAAGAAAAGTCCCAACAAATAAGGACTCAAAAGAATTCGAAACAAAAGAACGGGGTGACAAATGAAAAACTTCAAGAAATAAGGATTAAAAAGAAGCTGAAAAAGGGGGGACAACGAAGAGGATCAAACGCCAAAGGTGTATCAATCATGAAAAACACAAAATCAATGTGACGCTCAAGAAGAATTAAGTCACTCTTATTCCAAATAAATATCATATCCGTCCCTAAACCTATATTACAAGCCAATAACAAGTCCTACATGATCTCAATCCAAATGCTCTCACATTAGTGGAGATTTACATAAGGGTCAAACATATGGTATCACAGTTGCATGCATTAAACATTCTTGTGAGTGTGAGTGCACTTAAAAAAAACGTCCTCAAATAATATGCTTCAACTATGTGTGAAATAGGACTCTTCTCTTTTGTGAGGGAACTTGAAACATAGGGATTGACACAATTTAAATCTTTGTTTAAAGAAAGATGAATAAATCTTGTTAATACTTAAGTATGTTTGAGGTACCATATGAAGCTGTAGGAGTTACCTTGAATTCAATCTTAAAAAAAAAGCTTTACATGAGATCCTAACTCTTGGTACTAATTGTAGCCAAGATTTGATTGTCTCTTTATATTATTTATATTTCAAAATAAAAAGGGCAAGCACCCACTCTTTAATATTTTTCAAAAGAAAAAAAAAAGAGATTTTACCTTTCCTTTTTGGGTTGTTCATTGTAAAAAATGTTATTAGGTTAATCATGTCAATGTGAGACGCCTATTTTACTTCATTGGGTTGTCCGTCTTAAAAATGTGATATATCTTGTCTTTAAGCTTTGAATATCGCGGAGAATAGTATTTTTCTATTTCATCATGTTCATATTGAGCATTTTATACTAATGATCTTGTCTCAGATTCTTTGCAGTGTTCATCATCTACAAGATTGGAACTACATTTGACCTGATTCTTGGCTCAAAAGGATATGTAGGCTCTATGACTGCTCGATCATATACCCAGTCTGATTTTCTTTTCTCCTTATAATTAAAACTGGACAGTATTCTCAAAAATTCACAATAGAGGTGCTATCTCCAGCAAGTTAAGATTGGAGATCATTTTGAGATTTGCCAAAAGTTCTAACTGGGACAGAATTTTTGAGGTCTTCCTCAAAAATTCCAACAAGTACTGTCAGCAGCTTGATAGTCAACTTCAAATGATCCATCACTGCTTGAAGTTCTAAGTCAACCTGCAAATCTCCAACATTGTCATGTCGACCTAACATCTCATCGTGCAAATCCCCAATAAAACATGAGTTACAATGAACACAAGGTGTTCAAGAGCAAAATGATGTTTGCTCATTTGTGTCAAAGTCATAAGACACTTTGTACACATTCTCTTTTGAATCTTACCTTAAAGTTTCTTGATCATGTTGCTAGTTAAAGCAAGATTGTGTCTACTAACCGTTCCTTTTTTAATACAGGGACAGACAAAAGTATCAAGATGATGACATTTTCAAGACACACGAGTCATTCACCTTGTTACAGTGGACAATCATCGAGCCATCCACCTCGTTACAGTTAGACACTCATCGAGTCATCCACCTCGTTATAGTGGACAATCATCGAGCCATCCACCTCGTTACAGTGGACAATCATTTAGTCATTCATTATTTACATTTTTCATTTGCCGAGAAAGTCATTGCATTTTTCATTTGCCAAAAGGGTCATTGCATTTTTCATTTTCCGAGAAGGTCATTGCATTTTTCATTTGCCAAGAGGGTCATTGCATTTTCATTGCCGAAAAGGCCATTGCATTTAAGTCCTATCTATTCAGAGGTGAATGATGTGCACCCTATCTATTCAACATTCAAGTCGGTGGAAACTTGCGTTGAAAATATTTGCATTTAAGTCGCATCTATTCGAAGGTGAAGGATGTGCACCCTATCTATTCAACGTTCAAGTCAGTGGAAACTTGCGTTGAAAGATATTTTCATTTAAGTCGCATCTATTTGAAAGTGAAGGTTGTGCACCCTATCTATTCAACGTTCAAGTTGGTGGAAACTTGCGTTGAAAGATATTTGCATTTAAGTGGCATATATTCGGAGGTGAAGGATGGGCACCCTATCTATTCAACGTTCAAGTCAAAGTAAACTTGCGTTGAAAGATGTTTGCATTTAAGTCGCATATATTCGGAGGTGAATGATGTACATTTTATCCATTCGCGTTCAAGTCGGTGGAAACTTGCGTTGAAAGATATTTGCATTTAAGTCGCATCTATTCGGAGGTGAAAGATGTGCACCTTATCTATTTGCGTTCAAGTCGGAGGAGACTTGCGTTGAAAGAATTTTTATTCATCCTACTGATGGACATACATTTAAAATTCTACTGATGGATCATCTTTTTTCATTCGTCCTACCGATGGACATACATTTAAAATCATACCGATGGATTATCTTTTTTCATTCGTCCTACCGATGGACATACATTCAACATCCTACCGTTAGATCATATTTTTTCATTCGTCCTACCGATGGACATACATTCAAAATCCTACCAATAGATCATCTTTTTTTATTCGTCCTACCGATGGACATACATTCAAAATCCTACCGACTGATCATCTTTTTTCATTCGTCCTACCAATGGACATACATTCAAAATCCTATCGATGGATCATCATCTTCAATCGTCCTACCGATGGACATGCATTTTTATCCTACCAATGGATCATCTTCATTTGTCGTATCGTAAGATATGCTACCTTTTCTACTGTAATTTTGTCTCTACTAATGAGTTTCATCTTTGCTTTTTGAGAACATCCAAGAGAATGCATTCGATTGAGCCACATGTTTGGACAACTTCAACAAGGAGGCAACACAGCGTGGAACCTTTTGGAAGCAAGTTGAGGATCGACTCCCACCACATTCCAACCTTTTATATGAAGGTCATGTGTTAGGTTAAAATCGGCTTTGTCAAGTTTCTTTGTCCATGATTTCTTTCATCAATCATATCCAGCGAAAAAGACAGTTGTTGACGCCCAATTTTGGTGTAATATTTTTTAAAATTCGTAACTTTTAAGTGTTATTTATTTAATAGTTCAAAATATATTTTTTATAATTTTAAATAAATTTATCGATAACTATCCATATTTGTCAAAATTTAGGATTTTTTTATCAGTTAATTTTAATTACATTATTTTATGTCACAACCAATTGACTACGTTCAAATATTTATTCATTTAGACTAAATCATTAGTTCTGATAAATTGTTTTTTTTACATGTCATTAGCTACATTCATTATAATTTTTAAAAATCATTTTATTTGTAATATTTGTTAATATTAATTTTGATATTTTCCACAGTCTAAAAATTCATTCAAATATGGATAAGATTTCATGCACATATGTTTTTAAAGGCTAGGGATTTTGGCGCACGATTTTAAAAGAATGGTACTGTACTATAGGTAATTTTTTATTTTTTTATATAAACAATGGCTTATTCATTAGGTCAAGGGTGGTGGATAATATTTTTTTTACATTGGGAGAAACAATTTCCAAAGAGAAAAACCCTAATTTTTTCCTCTCATATTTTCCTCCCTTAGCCGCCACCACCTAAAACCCCACCATTAAACCATCATTTTTCCAAACCATATCTCCACAAAAACCAGCCAGATCCCAACTACAATTCAACACTACTCCCTCACCTGAAACCACTTCCAAACAGTCAATCCTCCATTACCAACGACCACCGAACAACCACCTAAAACCACAACAAACTACCACCAGACCTCTACTCTTCCGTTACCCCAGAAACTTCGACGAAAGTCTATTTTTGAGCTCCAAACCAGAAACAGCTCCAGCGAATAGGAGCTCTAAGCTCCGAGATCGCGAACCAACTCCAAACAGCAGCAAAGCAACACCAAACCCACTCCAAAAAACCCGACCCCAAACATTGCCTCTGTTCTTTTTTTGGTAGCAACGAACAGCTCCAGTGAGCTACGAGCGCTAAAGCCGGCGAACTAGAAGTCAACGACTCCATTGCTGCAATTGACAAGATTTAATGACTTCCCCAAACTCACGCCGGAGCTCTAGCCAAAAACAACCAAACATCAACGCATCACCACTGTAAAATCCTTTTCTCAATCTCTTTTAATGTCTATTTTTGTTTTATCTTGTTAATGATATTGTTGGAATCTGTTCTTGTGCCATAGTTACAGTTGTTAAAATTTCATTTTTTCTTATTTTGTGGTTTTTGACTAATTTTGTATTAATTTGATTGATTGGTGGCTGCTCATATATTTCTTTAGATGATACTTGGGTTGATATTGTTCCTGTTATTTCTATTTTTATTTTGAATATTGTTTTGTTATTACGCTATTGTTTGCTATTTTGAGTTATTTGTCAACTAGTATTTTAATATTTTAATGTTGTTTTACTTTTTAGTACATTTTATTATATTAAATGATGATCAAATTTTGATGTTACTCTTTCATGGTAGCTGTAGTTTAGTGGTGAGAATTTCACATTATAAAAGACGAAAATTTAGTTTAAGTTTATATTTTTTGTAAGTTAAAATGGTCAATGAGGAAATTACCGTTGATTTCCAAGGCCTTCCACTTTAATAAGACGAATTATTATTTTTTAAGTTATTGTTTAATTCATTTATTTTTATTCTTATTTATTTATTACTAACACTTTTTCTAAATATTTTTACAGGTACCCGGAGCTGCTTCCCATTGAAGCTATTCGAACAAAGTTCGAACAATATTGTTGATTCATTATCGTATATTATTGACGATAGGCAAATCTAGGTTGTTTCTTATATTATTATTTTATTTTATTACTTGTGTATATTGTATGTTTGTTTTATTTGTATATTGTTTTTATCTCCTCTTCAATTTGAAAAATGAATTCAGTTGGGACCCACATTTGTGGATTTCGAAGGATGTCTAACACTTTTCCGTCGGAATAACTTGAACCCCTTACCTAGAATCTAATGATTTCGTAGATAATTTAATTGGTTTCCTAGTTTTTCTTAAAATTAGATGACGACTGCTTTAAAATTCATTTATTATTTAACTTCTTTTAAAATTTAATTAATTGTTTATTTTTTGAGTCATCACGACGTTTCGCCCTATTTGAATAGAGTAGGAATGTAAACACAACCTACATATTTATAATCTGTATGGAATCCTTAACAAGACTCATAAACTATGTCATTCAAGAACATCTCTGGCAACTAATTAAAATTGGTAGAATAGGTATGCCTATATCTCACATGCTCATCGACATCTCACATGCTCTTCGTCGATGACATTATTCTTTTAGCAAAGGCTGACACTACAAACGCCACCACCATTATACAGATTTTCAATATGCTGGCAAAACAACCAAGACAAAAAATTAACTTTAACAAATCGTCTATTATCTTCTCAGCCAATGTCAGCCTTGAAGTAAAGAACCATCTCTCTATGGCTATGAACATTCGTCAAAAAGAAAAGAAAGGTAAATAACTTGGACTCCCCATAACTAACTATCATCCTAAGAGCATTGACTATTAATACATCATTGACCACATGAACAACAAGTTGAGAGGCTGAAAAACTCGATTTCTAACCTTAGCAGGAAGAACAACACTAGTTAAATCAGTCCTAGCCTCTATTCCTACCTATGCAATGCAATGTAACTTAATTCCCCAAACGACTCGTAGCCACATTGACCGTATTCAAAGAAACTTTCTTTGGGAATCAACACAAGAGAAAGGAAAATGCATCTTGCAAACTGGGAACTAGTAACATCCCCTATTGAAAATGGTGGTCTAGGAATTCAGAAAACTAATGAAAAAAACTTTGCTTTGTTAGCAAGTCTAATCTGGAGATTCTTAAAAAATAATAATCACATTTGGACTGAGGTTCTCAAGAAAAAATACTCGAACAGAAGCCAAATGAACGACTTGAAATGTTATCCTCAAGACTCTTATATATGGAAAGGTCTCGTAAGAGCCTACCCACTATTCCTAAAAAACATCTCTTGGAACGTGGGTATAGGGAAGACAACTGGATAGATACAACATACTCCTTACGGCAAGTGATTCAAGGACCGACCACTGAAATTGAAACCAAGATGGTCCTAAAAAACTACATCAAGAATAACAACTGGGATTATTCGTGTTTATCCTTTGAAATCCCTAATAACGTCAAATTAACCATAGAAAACACTTTCAAACATCAGGCTCCACCTTCTATTGGAACAAGAGCAACGATGGTTATTTTAACACCAAACGTGCGTACTTAGCATTTCTCAAAGCTAACTATGAAACTTCTATAAATACAAATTGTAACTATGTATGGGTGTGGAAGATAAATGCTATCAATAAAATAAAAAAATTCATGTAGCTCCTTGTAACACCCCAGAAAATTTTTTGAACTAAGACTCGAACCATTCTTCGTAGTGAGTGAGATTTTACTGAGGAATTAAAATTTCTTAAGTGTTAAGTTCACTAGATGTAGCACTTTGAGTTCAAAAGAGAACTAAATTGGAAATAGCAAAATCTGAAATTTTGCAAGTTATGCTTAAGTATGAGTTTTGGGTCTACTTCAAACGGCCATAACTCCTAGCTCAGGATGAGTTAGATGTGCTACCAGATACTGTAGGAATGAGCTTTGAATTATATTTCCAACGCCGCCGAGTTTGCTAAGTTTCGAGGTCGGATGAGTGAGATATGACCTTTTGAAGTTAGGCTTTCCATTTAAGGAAAGTTAACCAGATTTCAGAGGGGTATTTTGGTCTTTTCCTTACCCAATCAGATTTAATTCATTTTTAGTAATATTTTAAGGGTCTAATCCTATTAGGTTCAGTTTTATAATCCTAAAATACACCTAGGGTTTTAGTTGAGAGTTGAAGAAGAGAAAAGAGGAGAAAAGAGAAAGAGCGAAGCGTTCGTCGAAATTCTTGAGAGTTGTTGCGGATTGTCACCATGGGTTTAATCCCTAAGAGGTATGTGAGATCACATAGCGTTGGGTTAGTTCATCCACGCGCCAAGCATTTTAATTCAGCGTATTTTCGTCCTAAAAAGATTGAGAATTTGATGTTCTTGATAGTTGTTCTTGAATTGATTTCGTTCTTGAACATGAGTTGGGATTAAGGAGTTTCTTGATGATTAAGTGTTGTTTCTTTAATTTGTTGGGTTAGATTTTGTGTATATGATTTGGGTACATGAATCTAAAGTGAATTTGAGAAAAAGAATCAAATTAAAACGATTTAGGATTAGAAAACGAGATGCAAAATTCGTCATGAATTCGCATGAAGGGAGGCTGGCGTGACGCGCCCCGATAGCGCCAAAGAGATTGGGGTGGCGCGCCAACAGTGCGCCATTTTGGATCCCCAGTAATGTGGGGCTGCCACGGCACGCCCCAAACGCGCCTTGATCGGCGTTTTTCACCCAGTTTTCATCATTCAGTCTGTTTAAGCCTTTCTAAAGGGTATTAACACTCCCTATTGATTCTACCTACTCTAAATGACTTCTAAACACCTAGAAATCATTCAGAAACATAAATCATAACCTTGAATTCATAAATTTAAATTCAAGGAAACTTGAGAGCCAAGTTTAGGAAGTTCTTCGAGTCTTTTCAAGAAGTCTTTTGCAAATGCTTTTAACTTTGTTTTAAGACTTACAGTTCAAGTTGAGTAAAGATTGAAGTTCATTTCTTCAAAAGTATATGGGGACTAAGTATTCCCAAAGAGATTTAAAATGTTTTCACATTTAAATAAGAACGGAAACTGAGATTTTCAAAGAGCCTTCGGACTAGTTTTCATAAAAGAGAAATAGCTTTCTAAATGAAGCAAGCAGGGAAACTGAGATTTCCGAGATAGTCTTTGAGCTAGTTATTGAGCACTAATCTCAAATCACAGAAGAAGTATGTTTTTAAACATAAAGAACTAAGTATATTTTTGGGAGTAGTATTGAACACCGATATGGGGATGTGAGTTCATATTAACTCAAGTCTCCATAAACCATGTAGCCATTATGGGTAGAAAAGGGTCATACTTTCTAGATGAACCTTTTTCACATAGATTAGTGGATCCACTTAGTGAGTTAGCTTCCTATATCACGGCAAGATATAGGATGGGCCTCGGCAGCGTGAGGTAAATCGTTGTATCATCACTATAGTTCTTAAGTGATGGTTGTCGGTTAGAGAAACTCCCACAATAGTAGTAACATGGTTCCTCAAGGGGTTCTACATAGTGTGAATGGGGTATGAGACTTCATTCATACATTGCACAAGTAGACTTTGAGAGGGAGCATGATTTGTCTTTTTATGATATTATGATTATGAATTGACAGCATGTTTTCAACAGTTTTTCTTTATATTGCACTTGTTTTAAACTGCTTTATAATGAAATGAGTTTATTTAAGTATTCAGGAGTTGAGAAGAGCCAAGGTAAGTGTTTCTTTCATAATATCTTTCGAGCCTATATTGTTTTAGCATCCAACTCGCATACTCGTACATTCAATGTATTGATGCCAGTTGGCCTGCATCGTATTATGATGCAGACACAGGTAACTAGGATCAACATCTGACGCATTTGTTGATCCAGTGAGCAGTTCAGAGTCTGTTGGCGAGCCTCTTTGCATTCCAAATGACTCATTTACATTGCTTCCAGTTTTAGTATTAGTTCATTAGGATGACATGGGTCTGTCCCGACATTCATCTCAATTGTTTAGAGGCTTCATAGATAGTTAGACAGTCAGTTAGTTAATTCAGTTGTCTTTACTTTTCATTTCATATGTTAAAGACTTGAGTTTGCCTTAATGGCCAGTTGAATGTTCTTTTATAACATTCTAGTTACTTTATAAATGTGTATGTGATGAGTTAAGTTTTCCGCTGAGTTAGTAAGTCAGACCAAGGATTCGCTTGAGGCCAACAATGGTCTTCGAGTGCCGACCACGTCCAGGGTGTAGGCTCGAGGCGTGGCACTCCTCCTAACTCATAAGCTCCTTTATTTTGTAGCCCTATACAATAGAAATATTACTGCATCCAAAAATTGTGCATCCTGTCTCGACATGGAGGAAGACACAAATCATATTTTTTTAAACTGCCCGGATGCTAAACACATCTGGAAAAACTACAGTATAAGTATCACCTCCCATGACCTCCATACAAAAATTCATCAACTGTGTAGCACAAAAATCTTTGTAACCATAAGCAAGCACCACCTGGTGCCTACCGCTACTCTAGTTCCAATTATTCTTTGGAATATTTGGAAAAATATAAATAATAAACTTTATAAAAATTTAAATATTAGCAGGTCTACTAATACTATAAATAACATTTCCTTCCAAGCAATGGAATACTTTCACTTAAACCAAATCCTTTCGAAAAAAGTTCCTAGACATATGGTTCCAGTTTCCTAGCACAAACCACCGGATGAAAAATACAAACTAAACATTGATGGCTCCTATGAGCCAAACTCTTCTAATGGTGGAACCGGAGGAGTAATTAGAGATCATCTAGGAACATGGATCGTTGGATTCACATGCAAAATCATAGCAAGAAATGCCCTACATGCAGAAGTTCTAGCCTTGCTACATGGTCTGAATCTAGCGAAAAGTAAGAACTTAAAACATCTGCTGGTGGAAATGGACTCGCATGTATTACGTAACACTCTATATAGCAATAATCTCATATACTCACATATTTTCGCTGATTGCAGATCGCTACTCCTCCAATTGGAAGGATTGTCCCTGAAACACATTCTGAGGGAGGCTAATGCAATAGCAGACCTACTAGCCAAATACGGAAGAGAAATGAAGGATCCATAGATGATCAACAATCAAACTTTGGTTTTTGAAGCATCTCCTTCACTAGTAATAGATGCATTAGAAAGAGATGCGATTGAAACTGTAACTCATAGACTAGTTCCACTTTTGTATGGTTGAACATATTATTAACTAAATAAAATCCTTCCTTTATTTAGCAAAAAAAAAAACTTAGAATCAAGATAGAAAGTAAAGAGGAAAAGGCATGACCATAAGAATTGTGTGAAAAGTGAGTTTATTCCGTTGAGGCATTCTTGATTGATTGAGGTGCACGTGTATCCTCACGTAACCAGGTAGGTCCACCTCTGCTTGTGAGATTTGTCGGTAATTTATACTTGTAATACATGTCATAATTATTACAGATCATTTTATTAAGGAGAAATTCGTAAATTTCTTAACTATTATTTTTGATTAAATGCAATTATAATATTTACAAACTTAAATTTTGGCTAATGTCTAGAACACGCGAAGTAGGATAACCCTACAACCAAGACCAGTAGAAGGTCCACTCCCCACATGTTTGGAGAGTAGATATACCTAAAGCCAATCCTTTGGTCTATAATGAACATGCAGTATGTAATTAACTTAGTTGGCATTTATTGATATGTTTTTTTACCCAAAAAAACATAGTCTTTTTCAATATTGGGAAGACATTTGACAATTGACAACGACCCTCATCCACCACCTAACCTCACTTTGTCAAAAAAATTATAAACCGTATCTCCTTTAATTTGTTGTACTTGTACCCCACAACCTTAAAATCATTTCACTCTCAAAACTCATTTCAACATAAATTTGAGTCATTATTTCTTGATGATTATACTGAGTTTCTTGAACTCTCTACAAACTTCTAAATTTTTCAATAGAATGAAATTAGAAAAACAAAGAGGAAAAACTATATATTTCTTTCGTTTCAATTTGTTTGTCTGATTGTGATTTGACACGAAAGTAATAAAAGATTCCGGTAGGTTATAGGTCTTAGTGATGAAAAATAATGTGGTCATATTGTGGAGTATTCCACAGCTAGCTCATTATGTTCAACAAGCAGCCTACATAGATTCTCACTTTCTTGTGAGTTGCTGTCCATATTTTTGAAATATCCCCTCGTGGCAAATTAATTATAACCCGTTTGATGATCAAATTTTGGGAAGTAAATTAAAAGTGATTATATTTTTAAAACATAGGTATTTATTTAAGATAAATATTAGGCAAATACCATCATGGAGTATAATGAGATTTATTTACTTAGATATCTCTGATAAGAATATTTCTTTTTAACATAAGTGCTACACGATGTGAATTTAAATTAGATATAGTTCAACCAACAAATTCATCCTAAATGATAATACATCAAAAAAATAAATCTAATTGCTGACCTAAACTTTAGAGATGTCTTACATGGTGGTAATTATAAAACACAAAAAATTAGTATCACACATGAGGGAAACACAAGGATAATATTTTTTTTTAATAATGAATAGTAATTTGCTAGTGGTATTTTAGTGAGGAGAGAATGGATAGAATTGTTTAGAGTAGAGTAGTCTCCATAGAATTCGAGATGCATGTTCAAGGGATATAAGCATGAGCTAGGTTTAGAATAGAGTAGTCTCCATAGATTCTAACTGAAATTGAACTCATCTCGTAGAATTCTAAAAAATCTCAATCTCTACACGGATAAACGCTGCATATTCCGGAGAATATTCCAGCCATCGGCAACCACTAGCAAATTATTTTCTCGATGATCGTTAATTTTTCCAAACAGCTTCATTAGTTTACTAATTATTTTGTTAATCCACGCCACAATCACAAGTCCACGGCCATAAACATGGCTTCTTGTTTTGCTAATTAATTGGCCTTAGGGTATTCTGAAAGGCCATTTTTGCCAAGTATTTTCCACGTATCTCCTAAAGATTTGATAGAGATCTGGTCTAATATATGATTAAGATTAAGCAGAGCCTGTTCGTCTAATTATCTTAATTAATCTGTTTTATTAATTATTATATACTCCATATAAGTTCACATGTGTCTATTTATTAATTATTATATACTCCATATAATTGACATGTCTTTTTACTCCCAATAAATTATGTTACCAAAAAAAATGTAAAAGTATCAATAAATCAACAAGACAATTCTTTGTTTTTCCTGTGATTTGGTCGTAAAATTCACAAATAACTTTTTCTTCCCTAGTAACTAAAAAAACAGTCACTATTATGAAATTTAAAATTTTATATATAAAACTTCAGGACATTGTGATATAGTTTTATCTATGAAATTTGGTTAGGGCCATTGGCAGTTTTGTCTCTCAGAGGCATATAATATTTTCGCGAGACATAAATTTATATTTTTGGCATCATAATATTTCAAGTTATTTTCCTCGCCCTTTAAGAAACTTAAATCCAACTAGGCATAGGTTCATTCTTAAGAGCAAAAAGTTAAATATTAACTTATTTAAAGGACAAAAATTAACCAATCACCTTATTTTAAAGAGTAAAATTTTAATTTATTTATTTTTCATTTAGAACTCTATATATAACGGTGCCCAATTTCAAACATAGGGCCCAAAAAAGGGTAATGAGCACTATTTTCATGTCAATAACAACTTTCCTCCCTTTTTTTGGGGGTGGATAGGGTGGGGTTAAATTGTTTTATAGTCCATCACAAAAAATTCGTTAGGTTTTTTAAGATCTTGTTTTTATTTTTACATGTTTAAGATCTACATCTAAAATACTAGAAAATATCTTTAGAGAATCATTTTAGTCCATTCAAATCATACACGTTTATATCAAATCATATTTTTCTTTGAAATCGTAGATCGAATAATTCACTTATTTTGGTGAACAATCCTGTCATGAGAAGCATGACCCCATGTGATGAAAAGGACATCAAATAAAGTAATAGCGCATTATGTAACATATTTCTTTCCCTAAGATTCATTAGATTGTTATAACCTATTTTTATTTTAATTTTCCAAGAATATATACTTATATTTTAAAATAATTATTTATATATGTACAAGTAATTGAAGTTCTTTCAGAAATACTTTTCTATTTTTACGAAGCAATGATCAAATCTAGACACATTTGTCATTTGTATGCATAAGTGAATCAATGAATATTTTAGTTGAACCAATCGGTAATTTGCTAGTGATCAATTGATTAGACATTTGATTAATTAAGTAATTAATCTGAGTTAGGTTTTATATTATTTGTCACTATTTCAAGCTTTACCTAATTTTGTCAATCTTATTAACCTTGTAGCCACTCCACGTGGAAAACAAGTCTTCTTTGTAGTCTCATTGACCATCAATTACTACCTAATTCTTTATTAGTGTTTCCAACTTCTCATGAATCACGACATCTTTTCATTTTTTATTTTATTTTTTAAATTAGGACTTTAGAATTATTGATATTGAATCAGAGTCGAAATTAAAATTTAAAATTTATAATTTAAAATTTTAGATTATAATGATTTTAAAAAATATATATATATAATATTTAAATTAAAATTATTGAGTTCGATACGATCTATATCTTAATATCTAGCTTTGGAAAGATTAAAATAATTAATTGAATAAGAAAGGGAAGGGAAATTAAAACACATGTGATTATCGAAGTTTAGCAGTCATTTTCACAGTTTTGTACCATACACCTACAAAAGTGTCAATTCTTAGTTTAAAAAAAAAAAACAATGAGCCACATATTAATTTACTCAAAATTAATCATTATTAGTTACTCCCTCTGTCCCAATTTATATGACTTACTTTCATTTTTAGTCAGTCCTAAAAAAAATGACATATTTCTATATTAAGAACAATTTTACTATAAAATGTTTGTTTTACCCTTAATGAAATGATTTATAGTCACACAAATTTCTATCATTCATTTTGGACCACAAGTTTTAAAAGTCTTCCTTTCTTTCTTAAATTCCGTGCCGAGTCAAACTACATCACATAAAATGAGACGGAGGGAGTATTTAGTTTCATGGAAAAAACAAAATATTACTAGCTTTCATAGCCTATATTTAATTCATAGTAGTAAATTGACCTGTTAAACAACTATTGTATGAATATTATAAAGAATTAGAAATGATATATCCTTTCTTCTTTTTGTTATTACAGTTTATTTATATGATATGAGGAATCAAAGAGCAAATTATAATATTTTTATCCACGCGGGTTAAAATATCACAAGTGTGATAATTATATTATAGAATATACATTTGAATTAGAGAATTTAATTACAATTCTATCAACTAAATTAAAATAATAATAATTTCTCATGAAGTTTTTGGTAGGTTAAAATATTCTTCTATTTGGGCAATTAATTATTTTTTTATGATTTTCACGTTTTCGTTTAAATGTCTTCGAGTATATCTATCTACTCGAATATAATTTTTGACTTTTTAAAACTTAATATTAATTCTTATCCAATTAGATGGCGTGGATTTTGTACAGGTTGAAAGTCTTACATTGGTGTAGCAAAAAAAAAAAAAAAGGTCAATAATCTAGGTTAGAATACATTGTTTCTCAAATTTGGCACTAAATTTTATTTAAATATTGTCATTTGTCATTATAACATGTTTTGGTTAAACAATTGAATACACGATAAGTTTAAGCCTTTTTCGATTGATATTAACGTGTATAATTAAAGAAAATGACATATTTTGTGTGATTACATATGTAATGGACGTTTGAGAACAGCGCAAAAGCTTTTAAAATTTTTAGGTGAAAGTATCCAATATCATATGTGTTGGAAAACTATACGCACAACGGAAGCATACCAGAATCATACGGCGTACATGAATAATAGATAACCAATACGTTTATGCTAGAACACATATAATCATGCTTGAACACAAACTTTTTGAAATTTAATTCAAGAATTACCTCTTGAAGCGTGAGCAGATACCTTCCAGCGAATCCACAAGACCTTCAAGGCGAATCCACAAGTTGGACAACAGTTTTGCGGTCTTCTACATTGATCCCAAGCTCACATCCGAGCTCTCTCAATACTTAGTTGGGAAAGTATCGTATAGAAAACTTATTATCTTTCGAGGGTTAAAAGAATCCTTAATTATAGAAATTTCTCACCAGTCCAAACATGAGAACCAAAACACGGGTTATTTTTCTTGAAAATGGAAAAAATACGCACTTGTTTTTTTAAAAAGAAAACCTACGCATGTCTCTCATTTTTTCCTTAGATATAGAATTCTGAGTTCTAGATAATATTTGTAGGGACAACATAATTTATTACTGAGTCTTCCTATTATGGAAATAATTTCAAATAATGAAGTTGAATTATTCTTAACACAATAAATAACAAATCATTCCACTAGAAATTCATAATTGAACTCTTCCGATTATATTTTGAAATTCCTCATAAACACTTATATAATCCTACATGTTAAGATTACAAATACTAATCAATAAATTAAATTACTGACAAATTTGATTCAACGATTAATTTCCTTTAGAGCACTGGTTAACTTATTTCATGTGTCGAATTCATAAATTCACTTGTAAGGTTTGACACGATGAAAATTTATAAGCTTCTCAAAAAGACATATCACCAATCTCTATATTGAGACATGAATTCAATCAACTAACTTATTGTTTCACCAATATGTAGTATTATCATTCAGTCTATCAGGCAAATTGACCCATCTCACACTCTCGCCTTTTAATAAATCAAAACGATAATTAACATATACATATCATACTAGTTATATCAAGATCAAGAATATAAGTACATTTAAAACAATTTAGAGAAAATGTTTTTGTTAGTCAGCCTAAAACAACTGTCTCTACTTGGTCTCATTCAATACATATCAAAATGCTTTACAAGAAGCTAGAACTATACCATTTCTATAATCAAGATAAATTATGTATAATCTTGTGCTACAATTGTACCGATGACATGTCCAATTTCCATCTTAGATTGTGAACAAAAAACTTTATACTTATAATAAGAACCGATGATTTAATCCTTTGTGTATAAGCTAAAACTCTATACACTAAATTATTTACTATATAAGTCAGCAGACACCATAAACGAATATATGATCTATTAAAACTGAATAAATAATTATTAACTATAATAGATATCCCTAGATACTATATGGTTAATAATATATATCACATTAATGTTCAGATATTCAAATGAAATAGGTCATAATTTGAGTTTCAAAATAAAATTTACTAACTAACAAATTCATGAGGGACGAAGCTATTATTATAGTCACAGATTCAATTGAATATAATAATATTAACTCAAATTCAATAATTATGATAAAAATTATTTTAATATATATAAACAATTTAATTTGATAAGAGAATATTATAAACTAAATTTTTTGAATCCGTCTCTAATCAACATTCTTGTTCAAAAAGAATTTCCTTTTGCATAGAAAAAGATCATGTGGTTTCCTTGGCACTGCATGATATCCACATCTCTACACTTCATTTTCAAACACTTGCATACACTTAAATGTATGGAAATAAAAGTCAGTTTATTTTCCACCTTAGAATCCAAGCATCTTCATTTCGATCTACATTTCACTAATGTTGTGGTAGTATCATGGTTAAAAATAATAAAATTGGCTATGAAATTTATCGATAAGTTTCAGTTAATTCGTCGCTAAATAGCTTCTTACTAATTTAATTTTCTTATAATTCATTACTAGTTCATAAATAAATGAGATTAATAAAAAAAAATTATTGTTTAGTTATAAAATTTTATCTGTAACTAATTCTTTATTTTGTAATAGTATATATGTATATCACTATTAGTTTCCTAGAAAAGCTGAATTAATTAGTTATAAAGATGCAAAGATATTAATACTTGGAATCCCTTAATACTTTTGACAATTTTTCTCTCCCGACAATGTTGGAGTTTGACAAATCATTTTAAATTTTATATTTTTAATGTTTATTTCATTTTTTAAAACTAATCATGTTTCATTAGCAATAATGGATGGTGACAATTAACCAATGAATTTTTATGATCATATTTTAAATTGAATGTTTTACTATTTTTCATGTAATAAGGATACAATAATTTTTCGATAGTCATCCAACTAAATAATATCTCATACGCGAAAAATGATTAATAGTCTACGATAAAGAAGCACACAAAATGAAATTCTACTTAGTTAATAGATGTCATATATATGTCTATTGTCACGACCCAGACCATCATGATTGACACCCACACTAACCCTCCGGTGGGAGAACCATTACTACAACCCAAATCTAACAACTTAACCAAATACTACGCATTTAAAGATACGGAAGCAGGTTTAAGTGCAGAAATTATATAGAGTTCCCATAAACTCCAAGGTTTAAACAAATAACTAACCAAACTAATGCGGAAATTCAACCCCTAGAACCTGAAAGTCAATGTACCAAAACTCTAACAAGATTCATAAGTCTAAACGAGAAAATCATCTAAAGAACTAGTCTAAGTCCGAATATGATGGACTAGACAAAAAGAGAACTCGAGGTAGCCCGGAAGAACTGGCTCACCCTTGAATTTGAATCGGTGATCACTGATCTTCTAAACGAGGTCTGTCAATAGCCGCCGGAAGATGCCCTATACTCAACAAAAATAAGAGCAAGTGCAGTATTAGTACACAACCACCGTGTACTGGTAGGATCACGCGGCTATCCCACTAAGTGTAACATACATTAGTCAATACAACAATATAATCACATGCCCATATCGAACATATACAATATCATCAACATATACGAACAATGAACAACTTCACGATTCTCACATATCACAATTATATAAATTTAGAGCAACATACCGTCTTTCAATATCAATCATCATTAGATATGAATGAACTCATCACAAGTAGATTCATAACACAATTCAATGGTCCTCTCACGGAACCTCATTCAATGGTCCTCTCACGGAACCTCATTCAATGGTCCTCTCATGAAATCCAAACCCAAACAATTAGCATACCGGAGCGTGGTATCCGATCGCATAATCATGCCGAAACATGGCAACTGATCCCATTTTTATGCCGGAATGTGGCAACCGATCCCTTTTTTATGCAGAAACGTAGCAACCGATCCAAGTTAGTTATGTCGGAATGTGGTATCCGATCCAATGTTTATGCCAGAACGTGGCAACCGATCCATTTAACACACCACAATCACAATCACAAGTATATTCTCAATAGTCATACAATCAAGAAGTGATTCATGGCATACAATTATTCGTTCATACTCATACAATTAGTGTGATCAGCAATGCAACATTCACATGCATATATGCATCATAATGAAGCAAGAACAAGTATATATCACACAATCATGAAATCACAACCATCACCTACCTCGAAACAAGCTTAAAACCCTAAGAAACTTGATCATTCCCTTTCCGGATTCGTTCCGCTTGTTCTTGGTCTACAAACAATCAATATAATATGGGAATCAATAAACAATCATTAATTACTCGAATTACTAACAATTCTATGAACCCTAGATCATACCCATGATCTCAATTATTCAAATTAGGGTTGTTTCCACCATAGAATCTATAACAAAACCCTCCCCCATCAATATTCACCCATTCTATTACGTTCTACGGATCGAAAAACGGATTCGGGGAGTGAAAAACTTACATTTAGCATCAAGAATTGTGAAAAATGAGTAGGAGTCGTCTGGGAGTCGTTCCTTAGCTCAAAAAGTCGAAAAGTGCATAATCATGAGGTCGTTACATCTATACACCTTCAAATCATAATTATTTTAATTCGTCTATCAATTAGCACAAATAAACGTCAATTAAACCTTTGGATTGTGGGGGCAATTTGGGACAATAAACTTAAAAATATGTAGGGACTTGTCATACACATCTTGAATGAAAATAATACACAACAAGAATAGGATGGAGTAGAAATAAAAAAAGGTGTGAAATCATCTACACACAATTCCAATAGAACATTTTTTTTCAATAGCAAACTCAGTATAAAAGCTATCAAAATGTTTCTAAACTTCTCCTTCCGATGGATGATACATAACACCAGGTAACCTTCTATTTTTGTGGTGCCTACTCATATGAGGAGTGAAATTCATTGATGCGAACAACCTCTGTAACCTAGATATAAGATGTCACGCCCCGAGCCTATACATTAGACGTGGCCGGCACTCGAGAACCATTTTTGATCCCCAAGCGAACACTTGGTCTGACTGACTACTTAGCGGAAGACTCATTCAAGCAAATATAGCCTTAAAATAGAATCAAAATAAAACTCAACCCGAATATCTGAAAGTACTCATTGCAGTAATTATAATAGTTTGCAAAACATCTTTAAAGGAAAGAAAGTACTGAGAGACTCCTCGACTCTATCTATCTATGAAGCTTCTACTATTAAAGAAGGATGTCAGGAAGACCCACGACATCTCAAAACTACTAACTAGAAAGTAAATGTGAAGTCCTCCGGAATACAAGGAGGCTCACCAAAAGTTAGATAGAGTATTGAGTGATCTCAACAAAGCACATGTTGATGATCTCGAACACCTGTGTCAGCATCATAAAATAAAAGATGCAGGCCGAATGACATCAATACATTTGAATGTACGAGTATGTAATATAGCTGAAGTGAAATAACTGAATGAAAGGATTGCAATAGATAAAAATATACTCAAGATGAATGTAAAGAAATAAAGGAGTTAAATCATTTAAAGCTTTATATATATATATATATATATATATATATATATATATATATATATAAATATATATTTGTTATGCGAGTTTCTAAATTACAAATCAAACATCTTATTATTTTTATACATAAATTATAATAACTTATTTCCTAATTAGCTACCAAACATTAAATAATTTATATAAAAAATTAATACATAAATAATTTGCTTCTTTTGTTGTACGTTTCTAATGATTATTATACCATTGAATTCTTTAAATGGAAAGTTGAAATTAAAGAGTTGTTAAAAAAAAGATATTTTTTAAAAACGATTTTTAAAAAAAAAAAAGTAAGATAGCAAATTAAAACGAAAATAATATAATTTAAATGATAAAATAATATTGATTAATTACGTAAATGAGAACAACTTATATAAGGTAGCATATATTTGTTGAACTCATCCCCCACACACCCCACCCCACACCCCCCCCCCCACACATATGTATATATGATTGTTCAAAATTGATTCGTAATTGATAAGTCAATTGCAATATTGACTTATTAATATTGAATTATCAGATAAATGACTAAAATTTTATAAATAACGATTTATTGATGTGGGAGTAGATTACTCAATTTTCTTATGAGATAAAAGTCATTAACTTACGAAGAGTTACTATATATACAATTAAATCTATAGATATATAAATTATAAAGTACATATTATATTATGATTTACTCCTGAAGCATGATCTGATGATAGCACAATCAAGTGCTAAAACCTTCAAGAGTTAATATAAATTATAAAGTATATATATATATAAGGTCTTTGCTACATTTTAAAGAATAGGAGATCCATTTTACAAGTCATATAAATTAATCATTGTTATCTGAAAATTTCATTCACGCATGTTCAAGAATCATAAATCATAAAAAATGACAATAAAGCCCTATTTTTTTATGTCGCCCAAAAAAAATAATCAACCCAAAGCATTTAACATAGTAAAAAAGTTAATTTATATATCAGATAATTGCTAATTGATTATCGAATCAACTGATATTTTACTAATTAATTAGTGATTTAATATACTTAAAAACTAATAATTGATAAATCAAATCGTTAAGTATAATTATTTAGCGGATTCTATGATAAGCAACTCCACTAATAAGTACTTCTCTATTTTGGTCGAAGGTGAAAAATCGAACCAAAAAATTATTATCGGGTTATTGCATTAACGATTGTTTAATGGTTTTACTAAAAAAATTATCGGGTTATCGGTTCGATATTGATTTTTAATATTGGGTAAATTAATAACTCATTAAGACTAGTAATTTACTACATATACTTGTACATAAATATTATATATTACTCTCAATACCTTACTAGTTACTATCTTTATAATTTAGCTTTCAATTCACACTTCAAAGTGACTAAAGTTCACAACTTCACACTATACAAAACGTCAAAATCTAAAGTAAGTACCTTATTCCTCTTAATTACTTTTTGTGTTACACTTGTAATTTTTTTAATTACATTATTGTGTGTTGCGTCAAATTTATTAGAGAAGTTATATATTTTAATTTATAAGTATTTTCTTATTGGTTAAATCGAAAATCGAACTGTTATGAATCAAAATCGATAAATCGAAAATCAATAAAAAATCTCTTATTGATTTAACATATTTAAAAATTAAAAATTGAATTGATAACATATAAAACCAAACCAAACCGATCAATGCACACCCTAGTTGGAGGTGGAACCAAGATTATAAAGTACTTCTCCATTTCGGTACAAGTACTTCTCCATTTTGGTAAGGGAGTCGGGATTAAGAGGCATTTCTACCACCCTTTCTTTACCATTGAATTGTCAATCAATTTTGTTAGAAGTTCATAAATTTATATATATATATATATATATATATATATTTATTTATTTATTTAATATAAATACAAAATTTACAATTTTTTTTTTTTTATCTGAATCCACGAATCCCACCTAGCTCTGCCTCTGATTTTGGTGGAACTAGTTGATGGGGCCGTTTTTAAAATAAGGAGTGACAATTAATACTACTCAAGGGGTATTACCTTTTGTGATGCGGCAGCGTGATCGGTTTTTCTTGTCACACACTAATTCTTCGAGATTATCTAATCATAGTACAGACTAATTAATATTTTTTCTTTTACAATATCCACGAGACCAAAATAATTATAAAAGCCCAAAGGTTAAAAGGGAAAACAAATGCTAATTAAGGTTTAATTAAACCCAAAGAAAACTTGAATTGGATAGAGAAGAAAACAAATCAATTGCTCCCTCAAAACCACTGCGCCATTTTTTCCTTTTATATAATATAATAATTCCTACGGTAATTTTTGATTTCTGGTTTTAGAGTTTTGGGCACATTGGAGAAGATTGTAGAAGAGAGAGTTGCTCAAATGGTGATGGAGGATACGGGGAGTTGTGGTAGTAGAGTGGTGGATTCAGCGCCGGCGAACAGCCGGCAACACAGAAAAAAGTTGGAGGTTTATAATGAGGTTCTTCGTAGACTCAAGGAATCTAATAACGATGAGGCTCAACAGCCTGGCTTTGATGATGAGCTTTGGGCTCACTTTAATCGTCTTCCTACTAGGTAACTATCTTCCTACAGTAATATGTATATTAAGATATGATCTCGAGTGTATTTGTGCTTATTGGGAATTGAGTCAATTGTGGTGCGGTTATGGTTGATGAGATTTGTACTTATCCGGTTTATATTTTTGAGGCTATTAATTTTTGTTTCGTTTAGCTGGTGAATGTGAAAATTATAGATCGAGATAAGAGTTTGATGAAGTGTGCCAATTTGTTTTTGTTGATGATTCTTCTGGTTTGCAGATACTTTTTAAAGATGTGTGGTTTGGATGCAGGAAGTTGCAAATTATTGTAATTTGTGAATAAGCTGTTGCGTAGTTTTACAATTGACTTACTGATTAATTTGTTTTTCTGCATTTAAGGTACGCGTTAGATGTGAATGTTGAAAGTGCAGAAGATGTACTCACGCACAAGCGGTTATTACATTTCGCACATGATCCGGCTAATAGACCGGCCTTTGATGTCCGGCTGGTGCAGGTTAGTTCCTTTTGCAGGATAGAATCTTGGTTTCGGTGTGGTGTCATATGAATGGCCACTAAAATGTTCATTTTCCTAGAGTAATGGAATATTAGTAGCTCAGCTGTTAGCATATTGTTATCATAAGTTCACGCATGCTGTGTAGGAATATAGAAAGGTTGAGTTTGTAAGGTAAAACATCTGCATCTGGAAGAGTATAGTTTATCAGACATTTCATTGAATTAGATTCTATCGTCTTCTTTTAGCTCTACATCTTAAATGTTTAATCTGCATCCAATGAAGTCTTTAAGTTTCAGGTAATTTCAGTTTCAAGTTTCGTTCTAACCGGGTCGTCTGAAACAATGCCAATTGCATGCTTTTTTGTTCTTCTATTTGCATTGTTATTTGCTTCATTTCTAACTTAAGCTACTCGGAGTTGCGTGTTGAATCAAATGTGGCATTATGCAGGTTACTCCAGTTCCTGATGGAAACTCAGCAGACCCTGTTCCGTTTCACTCTGCAACCAAGGAAATTAGCCGAAGGTACCTGAAATAACTGTCTCACATGGGACATTTACTGCCTTTTAGTACTGTTTATTTGATGCTTTGTCGCATCCTTCAAGTATTCCTTCAGTATAACCTTCGATATTTGATTATATTAATATGTTCCCTCCATCTTAATGTGTAGTGTCCTTCCTCTACCTGCCTTTGGTTCTTCCCCTAATCTCGAAGCACTTGCTCTTGAAGCTAGCAAATCTGAAGTTCAAGATGAGGATGTTACTGTCACTTGTGGAAATTTGTTACGGTATACGATCTTGAGATTTAAATTTGGTATCTTAGTTTATGTCCTGAACTATTTTATCCCTATAACATGATGATGATGCATAGAGGGCACTCGCAAAACGCTTGGAATAATCTGTACCCACATTATTGCTGTGATCATTCTCATTGTTTTTCCGAAATCTGTGTTTTTAACTCATTCACTGTAATGCGTGTATGCATTACCATCACTCATTTGAAAATTATGACTACATTAATTTCATCAAGATGGAGCATTTCAACTCTGTTCCCTTTTCCTGTATGCCATTTTTGCTTATATTATGGAGCTCACTACTAAACATAGTACATAATTATGACAGGCCAATGCATGAAATTACGTTTTCAACTGATGACAAGCCCAAGCTCCTCAGCCAGGTAGTTGGATGTGCTTTATTGTTTGATATATAGTACTTAGCAACATACTAGTCCGTTTGATAGAAAATGTACACCCATGCCGGTGTAGAGGTGGGATCAGAAGAGAGCTTTGGATTTGACAGTTAAGACTGCTCACATTTCTATTGTTAAAACCAGCTCACATTTCTATTGTTAAAACCAATGTCTACCAACCATGTATAGTTTTAATTGTTTCTGAATCTTAATGATTCCTTTTCTAGGTGTTGGGATTTTTGTGGGGTGGGTAGGTGGGAATATAGTTATTTGACCAACATCTTAGAAGGTAAAGACTATTGTGGTTTTATGTCTTGATGTTTCAAGAACCATAGGTGACACTTGGTTTGGGGGACACAATAATTCATAAAAGCCTGCCTGTTCTTTTTGGATTGTCATGTGGTACTGCTAGAAGACTTCATTTTACAAATTTTAAATTTTGCAGCTTATATTAGTTCACATACTTCTAAAATTTAAAAACTGTGAAGCATTAATGAATCCCTTCAATGTGTGACAGTTAACTTCATTACTAGCCGAGCTTGGGCTGAACATCCAGGAAGCACATGTATTTTCCTCTGTTGATGGCTACTCCCTAGATGTTTTCGTTGTTGATGGTTGGCCCTATGAGGTATATTTTCTGTTGCTTTTACACTGTTGCAAAATTTCACTTGGATCCGCTCTTAGCTTAAGGTCCTATTATAGCTTTTCACCTAATACAAAGAACTTGTAGATAATGTAGCATCTTTTATCTCCATTTTATTGTATTCTTCTGTCCTTTCCTGAATATGAAGTATATAAATCTCTCTAACCGAAGTTATGCAGTTGTTTCATGTAATTAGTTGAAAAAATGAATTTTGATTACTTTTCATCTTCAATCTCTAAACTAGGGAGAAGAAAGTACTGGTCTAGAAAGTGCTTTTCCTGGCTCATGGAATGGGGCACTTTCTGCAGTTGCTTACTAAGTAAATATTCAATGTCGTATTTCCATGTTTTGGCATAAGTGAGTATCTATCTTCCAAAAAGAGTGAATAAGTGGCGGTTATTAGCATTCTAAAAAAAAAAGAGAGAACAAGTAGCATGATGCTTAGTTCACATGCCAACTCTATCACTCAATTAAAGGTAAGGATGCTGATGGATGCTTGTTTTCCTGTGGTCTCATTTCAGGAAATTGAGCAGCTTCGAATGGCACTGAAAAGGGAAATTCTGAAGATTGAGGTATCTCCTGGTTTTGCCCTACCTAAGTTAAGCCAACCAATACTGATGCTTCAAAACTAGAATATGTATCGATTTCATCAAAATGCTAAAAAAAATTGGCAAACCTGTTTTATTAATGGGCTTGTTTTTAGTCCATGGTCAAATTCGTACCTAATAGTGGTCAGAAGTGGTCTTTTTATTTGGACAAGCTTTTGAATTCCTATGCTAATTTTATGTGTTTATATGTTTTAAGTTTCAATCTGCATTAGTAGGAAATGCTACAATCTAATTAATTGGGTTCTCTTTCCATATGAAACTCCCCATAGATCTACTTGTATTTGTTGTAAAAATGTCTGGAGGTGTAGCTAATTTGAGTGCCCACATGTTTTACTGTTGTTTAATTGGAGTAATGCGATGCAGAAATCTTCACCTAGTCAAAGTCCATCAGAATCTTTTAGAAAGGAGAACAAAACACTCATCAAATGTGAACTTGATCCTGTGACAATACCTTGTGATGGCGTTGATGTCTGGGAAATTGATCATCAGCTTCTCAAATTTGGCAACAAGATTGCTTCTGGTTCATATGGTGACTTGTAAGTTTGTTGTGGACTAAATCATATCTATGATCATTTTTGGTTTCAGAGTAACTTAATTAGTTATCTGATTGTTTCAGATACAAAGGTACATACTGCAGTCAGGAAGTAGCTATCAAGATCCTCAAATCTGAGCGCTTGAACACAGAATTGCAAAAGGAGTTTGCCCAAGAAGTTTATATCATGAGGTTTGTTGGATATCATAGTACCTGTGGAGGTTATGGCTGTTTTAGATAAACTTCGTCTTCTTTCTATGCAGTTAGCCTATTATGAACCGACATCTTCATTCTTAGTTACCATTATCTTTTCTGTCTCTAGTTTTGTTTTGTCCTGAGATCACTTTTGTGTCCTGCAATTGAGCAAGATTTGATTTGTTGGTATAATGTTGGGAGAACTGCTTTTACTTCTATATTGGGTGAGAGC
Organism: Solanum verrucosum; assembly: GCF_900185275.1. Classification (NCBI taxonomy): domain Eukaryota; kingdom Viridiplantae; phylum Streptophyta; class Magnoliopsida; order Solanales; family Solanaceae; genus Solanum; species Solanum verrucosum. Next base: position 2,375,607 of record NW_026020401.1, read on the forward strand.
AAGCATTCATTGTTTTCTACTGCTTTATACTGCTGCAAGTACACGTGTTGATATGCAAATGTTCTCATCTGATTGATTTGTGTTCCCTTCTTTTGCTCTTAAAACTAGCTTAATGAAATAGCAGATCGCTCATATCTGAAGAGTCACTATGTTTCAATAATACTTTAGCTATCATTCCTGATCAATCAGCCAATATATTTTTTTCTACGCGTTTGTTCTGTTTTCCTTTCTGGGACGCAATAGGGTGTGTTCATGTGTTGGGTACACACAGACTATATAATTTCAAGATTTGATTTCTCTGATCTATTTTCCATACTTGGATGCAATTGGGTGTGTGTTGGTTAGGCAAGGACGATATAATTTCAAGATTTAATTTATCTGACACTTCATTTTGACTGTGCTTGCAGAAAAGTTCGTCATAAAAATGTTGTCCAATTCATAGGGGCATGTACCAGGCCTCCAAACTTGTGTATAGTAACAGGTATATTAATAGCTTAATCGGGGAAATTAAACTACAGACAACATTTGGTTTTCTTCTACTTGCCTCCTCCAAATGAGTTTTCTTACTAATGACCTTACTTTAATTTTCTGAACTGTAGAGTACATGTCTGGAGGAAGCGTATATGACTACTTACACAAACAAAAGGGCAGTTTCAAATTCCCTACTTTGCTCAAAGTAGCAATTGATGTGTCAAAAGGGATGAATTACCTGCACCAGAATAACATCATACACAGAGACTTGAAGGCTGCCAATCTACTGATGGATGAAAATGAAGTAAGATATTATCTCAATAAGCACAATAATGTAGATGTTTGTTGTCTATGTTATTGGTAGATGTTTTCAGCTTTCAATTTGCATAATAAGATTTATTAATTGCATAATCTGTACCAGTACATCTTTTATCATTAACTAACTGAATATGAGACTGAATCTTGCTTTAGTAAGTTGTAGTTTGTGCAACTTATATTTGACTGCAGATATGAAGGAGAGATAATTTCATAAACCGAAGGATTAGTTCTTCAATTGCATATTGGATAGCCATCAGAGATGTCATCCAAGTATTAATTGGACTTCTTAGCTAAAAATATCTCAAACGTATGTTTTTTATCTGACTCATTTGCTAAGTGAAATTATGTTCATCTTATTGATGAGCTTCTTGAACTTGGGACATAACCAAAATAAAGATATGAGAAAGATAACTTATATTCGGGTTTTGGGGTTCCGATAGAAATTTCCATCCTTAGATTGTAAATCTGATATGGCACTTAGCAAGAAGATCATCTTTTAGTGTGAGCTTTATCAAGAAATTCAAGTTTCATGGTGTAGGCAGAACCAAAACTGCATGTTATAAACATATTTAAGGCTGAACAAAATTCCGGGGGTCTTTCGGAAGTAGCCTCTCTTCTTCCGTGAAGTAGGGGTAAGGTCTGCATACACTCTACTCCAGCCTCCCCGAACCTCACTGTGTGGGACTACACCGGGTATGTTGTTGTTATCTTGTTCAAGAATGGGAAGGGAAAGAAAGGATGGTCTAAACTCTTGCCAACACTTTTGGGGATAGGGGAAAATGTACTTTTCTCGTTATTTTCTATGAATTTAGCAAGTAAGCTGTAAGCAGTTTCCTAGTTTGAAGTTAGACAAAGAGGAAGGAACTAATACTTCAAGGCTGATTATTACTAATTCATAATATACAATAACATGGAAAACTGAATATGACGAAGCAAAATCTTTACAGTCTGATGCCTCCTTTAGTAAAAAAAAAAAGATTGGAATATTCAAAGAGGTTGACATGCTCCTTGTCTTCTAATGTACACCAGCTCTGCCTACAGTCCTAGTCTAAAACTGGAGACGGAACTTTGTGAAACGGATTTAAGATGCTACTTTTACTTTCGATTCTTTAGTTTTCATCAAATTTTGTGAGTACAGTTCAAGTAGAATTAAACTCTTTGGTGAATTTTCTTGGACTAACCAAAATATTCTGAGTTTGTGGCATGGTTTGCTTGGTTGTAGCATTAGTACCTTTTCTTGGACTATAGTTCATCCTCTCAATCTCTTGAAATCAGTTGTTGGTGAATTTTGAGGGTATTAGTTGGATTTTCAGTTGTTTGCAGTTGACAGTCTGTTTCTGTTTTCGTACTTATAGCATAGAAGGTTTTTTATTTTCTAAATTTCTTGGAAATCATATGCATCATGCCCCTTTTTCTACCTCAAGGACCTAAATTAGCTTGCCAAAGCCATGCAATAGCAAACTGTCATTCTTCTCGTCGACTTTCATTTCTAAGGCCTTTCATAAATAATCAGTTTTTTTCTAGTTTCATCTAGCCACTGTGCGAACACAATACATTCTGTTTCATATCAAGTTTTACCCAGTACTTTTATTATTTCAGGTTGTTAAAGTGGCTGATTTTGGTGTTGCCAGAGTGAAGGCACAAACTGGTGTCATGACGGCGGAGACAGGGACTTATAGATGGATGGCCCCTGAGGTATGCTTTGGTCATCAACATTATTATCAACCAGTATATTTGGTCTTACAACTACCTAAGCTAGCACTGAACCTTGAGTAAGGACTGAGCTATGCAGATCTTAAATTTAAAGTGTGCATATTAGATACGACACCCAAAGAAGGTGAAGTTATAAGAGGATAAACATACAGAAAGGGAGATCACAATTGGTTGAAATGCCAATGTGTGCCGGATTATGACTGAACACCTCTAATTTAGCTTTAGTCTGGTATTTGCTTCTAATGGAAAATTCAGATTCTTAAGGTAAAATTAGACTTTAGTTCCAGAATTAACTGTGGCTTCAGTTGAATTTTATCATTTTATGTTTTAGCAGTTTCAGCACTCATATCCATGTAGAATATTCTTCAGTAACTTGTGTGTAATCCAATTTATGCAAGCAACTGTCCCATTAACCCAGCAACTTAATCTGGTATATGATTTTTCAATAATGCTTCTCCATTAAGTTCTGGTACATCCATAGTTTGTCAACCTTGATGAATTTTATCAAGAGAGGTTCCAGCCTATAGACCAACTATAGAAGGTTTTCTTTCGTTTTCTTCAGGTCTTGTCTTTGCTCTACCCAAAAGAAGATATGTGCATAAGCATTTTGTTCGAGTAGGCCAAAAGGTGGGTCAATACCAAAAACCCGACATGCCATCTATTTGAGAAGTTGACCAAATACCATGTGTTTTTCCCAAAAGAAAAAGTATTTTGGTGGGTTATAGGGTTAGTTAAACAGCTCCTTCTGTCAACCTGTAGACTTATATGCAGAATAGCTCTCTTTCTTATAACCGTGGTGTCCAGAGTCCAGACCAACTTGTGGGTACCAAAGTAAGTTGAGGGCATAAGATTGGAGGGACTAGACGACTTAACCATTTTCCAAGTCTGAAGATTTGTTTGCCTTAATTTAATTGTTACTGTACCTGCATTTTCTTATAACAGATCTTTGTTCTTGAAGGTTATAGAACACAAGCCATATGATCACAAAGCAGATATTTTCAGTTTTGGGGTTCTGTTATGGGAATTGATGACTGCAAAGGTATTTATCTGTGGTTATTTTGATATTTAGTCATTTTGTGTTGTTTTTCATTGTATTTATATCTTTTTATTTGATTATCAGCTTCCATATGAGTACTTGACCCCACTACAAGCTGCCATTGGAGTTGTCCAGAAGGTATGATATATATTATCAAATGTGACCATGATCGCTGGATGCATACTTGTGCCTAAGTCCTAACAAGCATGCAGACACATATTAAAGAAAATACATATATGGTGATAGTTCTTTTCTAATGGATTTCAGGGGTTGCGACCTGCTATTCCCAAACATACTCATCCAAAAATTGCTGAGTTACTGGAGAAATGCTGGCAACGAGATCCAACATCAAGGCCAGACTTTCCTGAGATAATAGAGACATTGCAGCAAGTAGCAAAAGAGGTATGCGCTTTTCTTTTACATTACCCAATCAATCCTATATTTATTGTTGCTCTGGTGAATAATTTAATGTAAATACATACAACACGAATAATTGATAGATTACAATACATGAATTGAATCACCTAGTGAAAACAAACATCTTTTAGACCTATAATGTGTCAAGTTCCGATGCATAGAGGTAGGTTGCATTAGTTTATTTTTTTATTCACCAAAAATAAAGTTGGCAAAAGGAATGGTCACTTTTCATGTAGTTCAACAAATTTGACACCCATAATGTGAATTTGTAATGAGTGCTTGAGGGTTCTTCTCCAATCTTCAGCATCCAGATTCCAAAATCACTTTCCTTCTTTTCTTCATCGTTACAGTTGTGTAATTGTCATATCTACTTTCAAGCACCCTCCCTGCAGTCCGGCCTTCCTTGTATTATTCGATCTTGCAATACTTATTAAATACACAGAAGAAAATGCATTTAGACCCCGTTGTAGTTGTCAATCATTTTGTGGCACTGGGAATGGCTGAACCATCTACGATGGGGGAGCTAAAGCACAGGGAAGAAGTTTTAGATAAAAGAATACGTTCTTGTATCACTTTACTTATTATTGCTTTGATTTATATTTCAAAAGTCCTAGACTTCTCCTCATGTGAAGACATGTTTAAAACGTTAACATTCTATTGTATGGGTCAGGTTGCAGATGAGGAAGATGATCGCCGCAAGGAGAAGCCATCCGGAGGATTCTTTTCAGTCCTCAGACGTGGACACCACTAAGTAAATACACTTATAGAGAATGTTGATAAAAAGTTATAATCTGATAACACACTTCTAGCTTATTTATCCCTTGTACAGATTTTTTCCCGATCAGTGTTGCCATTTACCAGAACGTTTTTTGCTAATTATTTTGAGATACCCTTGTTTAGGTGGTCATTCTTTCTTTTAGCATTTTCTTCCTTATGTTCAAGAAGCTAACCAAGAAAGAAGCTTTTGGGTTTGAGCTTGTAGAACTTGAGCAAAGTTTACCAGGGAACGGTTCGGTTCATTCCGGATCTAAGATGTTTGTTGATTGTTCAAGAATATTGTGCTTTATATGTCTTAACAAGCAAATCTTTTTCTAGTTTTCAGTCAGTCGTAGGTCCTTTGTTTTCTATTCTCTTATTATGTGTTAATGCAAGGCGATAAGAGAAGAGTCCGTTCCATGCACTAAGCACCACATTAATGATTCAAACCATTATAGAAACACCTATGTCAACTGTTCCCCTTCCCTTTTATGATTGTTATATTTGAGGTCAACTGTTCCCCTTCTCTTTTATGATTGTTATATTTGTATACTCTTCTAATTTGCTGGGTAGTTGACTTGCATAAAGTGACAGTCGACTGATATATTAACCTTAGAAAAAGAGATCAATTCACCCTTCTTCTTGCGTTTTGCTATAAGTAGAACAATAACTAGTATAATAGTGATATCATGATGAGTCTTTATATTAAACTTGTAGTTGGAAACATAAAGAGTTTGTTTAGCTAAGCTTATGAGTGGGTCAAATTAGCTTATAAGTATTTTTGACCTAATTATGTGTTTGGTAAATATCAAAGTACTTATAAGTTAAAAGTTGTAAGTTGATTATACCCAACTTGTGGTTTTATAGTCTATAAGTATTTTTGGTTTGATGAGCCATTTATGACTTCTATCCCTGCTCTCTCTCTATTCTATTTGCACAATTCGTCTTTTTGGAGGCATTTCTATGGCGTACGTTAGGGTTAGGGTGAATAAGGACATGTACGATATAGCCAAGATTCGAATAAAGACATTGGGCCCACTTGGAGCACTTCTCAGTTGTGATGGAGTCGTACCGGGTTACGATCCCATTTTAAACTAATTATAAACGTCTAATAACTTGGCTATTTGTGAATTAGTAGAGTTGCTAACCTAAGTTTTATGCAATTAGAAAACCTTTTTTTTTTGGAAAGATATTTATGATAACCCTATTTTGAAAACCAAAGAAAAGGTAAGGGTTCCGGCATTTTTCCGATGCAGATGTTAAGACATTTGGGAAAATCCGTAAATGCAATTTACTGGCAGATTTAAAATATTTTGTGGTTAAAAATAAGTGTAACTTATTTGTAAAGGAAATTAGAAAGGACTTGCATGAAAGAAAATGTTGAGCACTTACTTTATTCCTATTACAAATTTTACTTGCGAGTAGAAGTTTTAAATTAGTTGGATTATAATCTATATTTTAGCCTATTTCATTTCAATTTTAATCCATTTTAGTCTAAGTAATTTTTAAATTAATCTTATTTATTAATTAACTCAACCCATTTTGATTTTTGACTCGTTCAAATTCACTTCTCTTCATTTAACACATGTACTCACAAGTAATTTGGTTATCACTTGTTTGTCAAAATAGTTGATAACTCCTTGGTCTTCAATTGCTTTGTTCCAAAATCCACAAATTTAAGAGAAAGCAACTGCTTCGTTCAATTACCATTTATTTTTTAGATTCAATGCGTTGATGTGACATGATATTTTTTAGGTAAAGATTTGAACGTGAACTAGAAAACCTTGCTCATGTGCTGCAACCCAAAAAGCAACTTATCGCATGGTTGAAAGAAAAAAACTTGGCTAATTAACCTCCTCATTTATCGTTACATATACCATTTGTCTGATGCGCGAGTAAGTATTTATCGTGATTCTTTTTTCTTTTTTTTTCCCATGTCAATACCATAATTAGTCAATCCCAAAGAAAACCATTTTTTTTACATCTCTCAACACAACACAACATAAACTTTATACCCCACCTTCAATATAGGAATATAACGTTTTCCAATTGCAGCATTTCCCATAACCGAAGCATTCATCCAAAACCATGTTTTTTTTTTCAGGCTGAAGGATTAGAGGAAATTAATTAAACCTCAAGAATACATAGGAATTATAAATCATGGATCAACTTTCTTCATCTCTCAAGAAATCATTAACACCACACGGTTCTTATAAGAAGGTCTCTGCTGTCCACGATATCGAAAACCAACCTATATTGGCTCATCGAAGCCCGGAAGCCCCGTCTGCTTCCTCCTCCATCAACTCCTCCTCGTTGACGACAAGGTCCTCCATTGATCTTAATGACCGACGAGAGGTCATTGTCAAGATTGATGGTGGAGAAAAAAACAATGGAAACGAACATAATATGTTATGGCACGAGACGAGTTATGAATTTTGGAGAGAAGAAATGAATAACGGGCCCCAAAACAACGTCCCGAAGACATTCCAGCGTGGCAAGGACATGTCTGAGGATCCACCCTCCAGACTAATTGGTCAGTTCTTGAATAAACAGAGAGCTGTTGGATGTGAAATGACATTGGACATGGACATGGAAATGGATGAACTGAGAAGTCATCCGAAACCTGAAAATGATCATAGCGCTGCTGGATCCAGTCCCCTAATAAATTTCCCCCCTGATCACACACACAATCATAGTCATACGACATCAAGAGAACTTAGAGTTTCATTTCAGGATCCGTCACCATCTAGTAACGTGGTTGACATCGAGCTTGACCAACCTTATAATAATGATTCATCGAGCGATGAAGAGGATGGTGCAATTAGTGATGCAACACCCAATGAGCAAAAGCATCTTAACCGAAGAAGGACCATAAACATGAATAATTCTCCAGATGATACTAATAACAGCAACACTGCTTATTACACTCCTAAAAATGGTGCTGGTGAAAGTGATCAGGTGCTAAGGTGCACTTCGTTTCAAAGAAGAGCGAGTGTATTAGGGAGAGTAAAGACAAAATCAAGGCTAATTGACCCGCCGCCTGATATACCTGAGAGGAGATCAGGAAAAATAGGAAAATCTGGTCAATTAAAATCTGGAGTGTTAGGAAGAACTTCAGGGATGCTAAAGCCACCAGAGGAGGAAGATGACGATCCATTATTCGATGAAGATCTTCCAGAGGAATTTAAAAAGGGTAAAGTTGATTGCTGGACGCTGTTACAATGGATAAGTCTTATTGTAATTGGTACAGCTTTAATTTGCACACTTACTATTCCTTTGTTGAAGAGCAGAATATTAAGAGGACTTCATTTGTGGAAATGGTTAGTTTTGGTTCTTGTTTTAATATGTGGGAGATTGTTATCAGGATGGGTGATTCGGTTAGTTGTGTTCTGTATTGAGAGGAATTTTCTATTGCGGAAAAGGGTACTATATTTCGTTTATGGTGTTAGAAAACCTGTCCAGAATTGTCTTTGGTTAGGGTTGGTTTTAATTGCTTGGCATTCCATGTTTGATCAGAAAGTTGATACAACTAATAAGTTCTTGGGGTACATCAATAAACTGATGATATGTATGCTAATTGGGACAATGTTATGGCTGGTGAAAACTCTCATGGTTAAAGTCCTAGCATCTTCATTTCATGTTAGTACTTTCTTCGATCGAATTCAAGAGTCATTGTTCAATCAGTATGTGATTGAGACATTATCAGGTCCGCCTTTGCTTGAAATCCATCGATCTCAAGAAGAAGAGGACAGAACATTGGCTGAAGTTTGGAAGCTACAGAATATTGCAGGGGCACAGTTGCCACCAGAACTTAGGCCCCCACTTGCTCCTCGATACAGTAGTAAAGGTGCAAGTGTTAATGGTGGGCAAACACCAACACCAAAACCATCAAGAACAGTAAGTATCGCCATTTCTGGTCCCTTGTCAAAAAATCCAGATGAACCGAACCAAGGGATATCCATTGATCATTTGCATAAGTTGAATCCCAAGAATATTTCAGCTTGGAATATGAAGAGATTGATTAAAATAGTAAGATATGGGGTAATATCTACGTTGGACGAGCAAATACACGATACGAAAAGGGAAGATGATTCTACTACACAGATAAGAAGTGAATATGAGGCCAAAGTTGCTGCCAGGAAAATATTCAGAAATGTTGCCAAGCCTAGGTCCAAGTAAGTAATTTCATAATTTCCAGGTACATCTAATTAATCCAAATCATTTTTCTAGAACTAGAAGACATCGAACTTCTTAGAGGTTGAAATTAAGGTAAGAGAGCACATTATTTTACTAGTTTTTGAAGACTTTTAAGAGCAAAACCTTCTCTTATTTTCCTGTGAGGACGAGACAAGTAGATTCTTTTTTTAGCTGAAAAAAGATAAATGAACATGGCCTCACAAAACAAGAAAAATAACAAAAAAGAAGAGAAAAAAGGAAAAACTAACCAGATCATTTGCAGCATCGCATATTCATCAAGTTTCCTAGCTTGTCCTGCTGCTTCTTCCTCATCTTGTGCTAATACAGATAACACAAACGAAGACAGTATAGAAAGATACATATCTGTAATTTTCCACAGTTTGTGATCCTTTTACGTATCTTTCTTGTTAAATAATAGTACCTAATTTATGGAGATAACCATTTCATAGTCCTGATTCCTGAATTATGTCCAATTTTGGAATTACTACTGCTGTACTGCATACCGATATACAGCTTAGGTTTAGCCAGCTACCTGGTGTAGTGTGACTTTTATTAATCTTAATTCTTAAAGTTTTGATCAGTTACACTTTTCCAGATCTTTTGATACTTGCTATGTCAGACAAAAGGATCATATACTTAAAAAAGCAGTCAACTAACTGGTCATATTACTTCAGTAAATTTAGTCCCAAACTTTGTTCTTCTAACAGGTTCATCTATCTGAAGGACTTAAGTAGCTTCTTGCGAGAAGAAGAAGCTTTGAAGACTATGAATCTTGTGGAAGGATCACCGGACAGAGAAAAGATCAGTAAAGCATCACTCAAGAACTGGGTGGTAAGAAATGATCATAGAAGCAATGGATTTAACATCTAAATCACTTTAAAGGAAATTACCCCCAATCAGTGGAACTAATATAACCTGGAAATAAGACAAGGACCCTTCAACAACAAGTTAAATTGCACTGACTGTATGCCAGTGGATACAAGATATATCCGCAAGGAGTTTAACTGTACCTTTTTGCTCATTAATTCTTGATGAAGTTGAGCACATATTCTTGTGATCTTATCAAATTGCATACACAAACAGGAGTATCAAATAACTATCCTTAATTTTTGTAGGTGAATGCATTCAGAGAACGGAGAGCTCTAGCTTTGACGCTAAATGATACAAAAACAGCAGTGAACAAACTTCATCAGATGGTGAATGTTTTAGTCAGCATCATCATTCTGGTCATCTGCCTTGTGATTTTAGGGATCGCAACCAGCAAGTTCTTGCTCTTCATCAGCTCTCAAGTCGTTGTTGTGGCATTTGTATTTGGAAACACATGCAAAACCATATTTGAATCTATTATTTTCTTATTTGTGATGCATCCCTTTGATGTGGGCGACCGATGTGAGATTGATGCAGTTCAGGTATATAGCATACTTTCTTGATCTTTTTTCCACTTTGTTATGTCTATTCAACCATAATAAAATACTCCATCCTTTTCATTTTACATGATAGTGTCAGATAAGTCATATAACTTAAGAAAGAAAGACTTTTGACACATACCAAAAGCACCGTTAGAGCTTGTGATCTTAAATGTGTCATGACAATTCTATGGTTATAAGAGCATGTCATTAAGGGTAAAAGGGGAAGTTTACATGAAAAACTTTCCAAATATAAAAAGGTGTCATTCTTGTTAGTGTATTTATGTATCATATAAAATGGAAGAGTGGGAATATTTTTGTTAGTGTATTTATGTGTTTAGTAAGGCCTGATTTATTTATTTTCAATTTTCAGATGATTGTCGAAGAGATGAATATTTTAACTACCGTCTTTCTGAGGTTTGACAACCAAAAGATAATATATCCAAATAGCACTCTTTTAACACGACCTATTGGCAATTACTACCGCAGTCCTGATATGGGAGACTCGGTTGATTTTACGGTCCACATTTCTACACCAGCAGAGAAAATTGCTGCTATGAAACAAAGAATAATCAGGTATATGTTTGTTCTTGTCATCCAATATAATCTTTTATCACCACTATGAGTACTTTGAAGTTTGAAGAAAGTATGTAGAACCTGGAAGATTTAAACAAGTATGAGTTATGATTGGACATAATCTTTGTGGTTTGGTATTGCAGTTATATTGAGAACAAGAAGGACCACTGGTATCCCTCTCCTTCGGTGGTGTTGATGAACCTAGAAGATCTAAACAGGTTGAAACTATCTGTATGGATCAGACATAGAGTTAACCATCAGGACATGGGAGAGAGATGGAACAGACGAGCTCAATTGATTGAGGAGATGATTAAAGTTTTCAAAGAGTTCGACATTGAGTACAGGCTGTATCCCATTGACATCAATGTTCGTGGTATGCCTCCCATTACCTCCAACAGGGTTCCCTCAACTTGGCCTACTGCTGGGAATTAAACATGAAAATCTAATAGGAATTGGCTCACAGATGCTCCAATTTCTAGAGGCGAGAGTTATATTTTTGATGTTCTTTTATTAGAATAGGACATTTAGGCCACGGGGTTTTTGGTGTCTTACCCTTGATGGTCTAGGCAGAAGTTGTTTTCCACTTTTGAAAGTAGACAAGTTTTCAATAATTAGCAGTTTTTCCCTTCTAACATAGGCAGATTCAGGATTTGCAATACAAAGCACCACTTCATCCACATAGTAACAATGGAAGTAAAATCAGTACAAATACATATACTATATTTTAAAAAATCATGCAATTATATAAAATAGCTTGAACCGGAAGTAGTGAGTGTGTCTCTATATGTTATTGAGGATGCACATCTATCCATGCCTATTATACCTGCTGCTACGAAGATACACACCTATCCCTGCCTACAAAAGATGAATATATCAATCAAGGGGAGATAACAAGGATATTTTTATAATGTAGAATGAAAATGGATTACAAGAACATACAGTTCGGGGATGAATTGGGATCAAGTAAGATTGTAATATTGGAGGATTCACGTATAGACGAGCCCATAAAGCGCAACATTTCTAGTAATGATAGGAGCTGGCTTTAGCTAAATTACTTTGAAGTGAGATTCTTTTGATTAATAGTAAGCTAGCAAGTCCCCTTGCATTGAATATGGCTTTCGCAAGAAGGAAGTGGTTAGTTGAGTGAATTGCATTCAGTTGCCCAAATTCTCTAGTACAGGGATCCTTTCCACCTACTGATCATTGATCTAATATTTATTATCATACCACGAATAAAATAATGGGACATAACTTCCTGCTGACCTTGTTTAAAATCTGTGGCTGGACATCAGAAATACTGAAGCACGGCTGCACAGAATTATTGTTCATGTTGGAGCAACATCATTATTGCCTCTTGCTGCGGAGACCAAGATTGTTCTTTGATACTTGTTGGAGAGGTTCCTACTTCTTGACCCAAAGAACTTGTAAATACTCCTTAGTCCACCGTTGGTCTCGCAAATCTTGCAGAGTGGTGGATGTTGAATTATTGCTGACAGTTCTTTGGATACCATCATGAGACTACACAATGTTTCTCTATGGAGCTGTAGACATTGTAATGTAATTGGTTAGGTAGAGCAATCTATGCTGCAAATAGGTTTTGCGCTCATGTTTGTCTTCCACTATTATGAATAATCACCCAAACAAGGACCTTGATCTTTAAGAATTTGCTTATAAAGCCTGCGAGAGTAATGATTTCATATATTGCTTACACGGGATATCTTGCAAAAATTTGTTTCTCCATTTTGCGTGCAAAACGCTGTGATTGCTTACTTCTGAGCTGCATTGAACTGCTTATGCAGCAGCTCGATTTGTTTGTTGGACTTTTATGCAGGAGTTTTGCAATTGTGAAACACAGGTAATTTAGGCCAATAACCAAATATTAAATGCTAGAACAGCTCATGGTATTCAGCAAAATTTTAGATGCTTCAATAGCTGACGATAATTGTTCAACAAAAAGTGACATGCTTCAACAATTAATGATGATTTACCTTTCTCTTATCAGCTGTCTCGCTATTGTAACAGAAAAGTGCATGTTTGAGGATATCAGATAATCGTGTTTCTACTCAATCATAACCAACTGGTATGATAAGGATCAATCAAATTCAGCTTCTTCTTGCGGTCTTTCGTGATATCATCTTAATGTATTTAACATCTAGGACTTGTGACTGTCATGATATCCTTTCATGTATAGTGGCATTATAATTTGATAACCACTCCATGAAACTTTTTCCCTTAGCAATGAAACATCCAACGTTCTTCCTATCAAGCCTGAGTGGACATCCAATCCGCAGTAGTATTTCCTTGATCAACCGTTTCACAGGGGATTCTCCTCTAACAACACTGTGTTTTCCTGCTCCACACACCACTATGATTTCACCTGGAAGAACACGATTTTCAGCAAGAAACTTGCATTGAAGCTGATGAAACCATTGTAATATGATCACATAAGCAGAGGTCAAATGCATCCCATGCAAGTCCAACTTCAACTCTGAAGGCTTCCACTGCATTGTCTCCTCCAAAACCGAGGATCCAACCAATATATTAACCAAAACCGCTTCATTCTCATCCAGATTGCCCATTAACTCTTCCAAAGAAAGAGGGACACTCTTCAGATCTTGCAGTAATAGACTAATTGTTGGGCAGGAATTCAAAACTGAATTGTAAGTTCTAATAGAAAACAGAACACCTGAAGCTTCAATTTTTTGGAGCGACGAAACCACTTCTGACAACTCATTGTGAGATCCAAATGAATTAAGCACCATATTTGAGCTAACTGTATCTAATTGAAATCCCATACTCTCCATTTCAACTACAATCCTTTTCATATCTCTTAAGTATCCAGATTTCCCATATGAATAAACTAGAGACCTAAATTCAAACTTTGACAATTTCAGTCCTAATTCCTTCATCTCTTCCATCAATTCCTCAGCTTTACGCGGTAATCCAATAAGACAAAATCCTTCAACCATTGAGGCATACCCTCGTTGCTTCAAATAAACAGACGAGGAACGCAAGAGAACAAGCTTCAGTTTTGTACAAAAATCCAAAACTCCTCTCTCCGAATTGTGCTTAGATTGTGAATGGATTAATTGAGAGTAGAAACTGCACAAATCTCGTTCTCGGCTTCCCAATTTAGATACCGTTTCAGTAACTAGGGTTTCAGCTTCATCAAATCTCTCTAGCTTGTAAAGCAATGCAACCAAGTCTGCCACTAGTTTCGAGTTCCAATCAAACCATGACGCTTCACTGATTTCCAAATACAACTGCAGAAAGCATTTTGCTTTGCATTTAATCAAACTTATCGAAAACAAGTATGACAAAATTGAAAACACATAATGATACAGCTGAAAACAAACAATTTGCTTCGCATTGAGTCATACTTAGCGGTGATCAGTTAGTAGGAAAAAATGAAAAACATAACTGCAAATAAACATTCTGCGTCACAGTGAATCGAGGACAAACTGAAATACACGATAAGAGAGAGACGTACGGGGAGGGCAAGAGAACAGAGGCGATAATGAGAGGTAGTAGTAGGAGATACAAGGTGAGATAGAGTACTGAGAGCGACGTGTTTGGAAGATGAGCCAACGAATTTGCGAAGTAAGTGGCGGGTAGCGGAGATATCGTCGGAGTCGGTGGCGATAAGGGTGGAGAGAAAGCGGTGGCCTTGTTTGCTCAATGAGCACCAAGGATCTGGCCGTGGACGGCGGTTCCAGAGGCTTAGCCGGTGACTTAACAGTTGTGCCGGCGTCGGAAGTAGGATACTTCCAATCATCTCAAGAGATTTAGGAATTAATCAATCAACTAGTACTATCTTCCTATCACTATGATACTCCAATTTTAACTGTACGGGCAGTTGCGTTGGTGGAGCATGTCAATTGGACGGATTTGATTAAATTTGAACGAGTTAAAATGAATCAAGACAATAAACAAGTTAAGATCTAATGAGTTGGGTCAAAACGGGTTCGATAACGGATTAGTAATGGATCATAACTCAGCCCGTCTAATTTTTACTAAGTTTTAATAGTTTTATTTGTTATTTTATACTCCTTATTAGTACCTAACAAATATTTTGGACATAAATTAATTAGATTTGGGCTAAATCGTAACATGTGCTCTATAGCTTCACCTTGCGTAAGGATTTAAGTTTTAGTATATGTTAATATATTTACTATAGATTCAATATTTTCTAAGACTGTTAGTCTTGGCAAAGGTTTTTGTACAAATGCACAATACAAAGGGCTTGTAGTTCTATTTTACGAGTTTTCACTGCTTCATTATATAATTTTTCTTTAGATTTATGTTTTAGTCTATGTTAATATATTACTTTAAATTCAACATTTTCTAAGGTTGTTAGTCTTGATAGAGGTTTTTGTACAAATAACAATACAAATTTTTGTACAAATACCAAGGGCTTCTAGTTCTATTTCACGAGTCACAACTTTGTTGTATAATTTTTCTTTCTTGCATTCACCCACGAGTCCATAAAATTAATTTTTATTATATATAATATTATATTAGACTAACATGAATTTAAGTTTGTAAAGATTATGAAAATCGAGAAGCCATACAAAGCTAATTACAATTTAGATGTTATATAAAATTGATATCGGCATAGATACATGCTTGAACCGCATATCCAAACAAAAGAAGTAGACCAATGTAAATACTAAGCAGAAATAAAGTGCATTATACATCCACTTATAGTGCAAATAGCAAAGCATCTCCAATTGAAACAAACTCCAATAGCATTGCATCACTTCACCATGTTTGGTGTAATGAGCGACTTATTCATTCTCTATCATAATAATCAAATATTGTATGCTCATGCATATGTAGAAAAGCAAAAATAACTTTAAAAAAATACAAATCAACTATTTTTTTTGAATATTACATCTAAAGATAAAAATATAGTTAAGCGTAAAATCATAATTGAAGAATATGTGTCTCAAAAGTGTGAAAAATCCAAAGTGGTAACAAGCAATGACAGATGAATTTAATGCCCTTTTGGAGAAAAAAATGTGGGTCCTTGTTCTGTGTATTTCGAATATGAACTTAGTTGGTTCTAAATGGGTATATTACATAAAATATAATTCAAATGGATCTATTGCGTGGTATAAGGCTCGTCTTGTAGCACAAGGCTTTCGTCAAAAACCTGACATTGATTATCATGAGACTTTTAGCCTTGTTGTCTGTGCAACAATTGTGAGAATTATTCTTTCCCTTGTTGTCTCCTTTTCTTGGCAGATTCTCCAGTTGGATGTTAAAAATGCATTTTTGCACGGTGTCCTTACTAATTAAGGAGGTCTACATGAAGCATCCTCCAGGTTTCATTCATCATGACTATCCTACTCATGTTTGCAAGCTAACCAAAGTCATCTATGGCTTGAAATAAGCTCATCATCGGACTTGGTTTCATCGCTTCAGTTCATTTCTTATTTCTCATAGTTTTATTTGCAGCAAATCTGATAGTTCAATGTTTATATATCGTTTTTCTTCTCATATCCTTATTCTCTCCCTCTATGTCGATGATATTATTCTCACAGGTAGTCTTAATGGTCTTCTTGATCAATTCATATCTCGTTTATCTTATCAATTTGCAATGAAGGATTTAGGCAATCTTCATTATTTTCTTGGTATTCAAGTGGTTCGTTCATCTCATGGTCTTCACTTGTCTCAACAAAAGTACATTTCTGATTTATTGCTTAAATTTCACATGCACACATGCAAACCTATATGTACCCCTCTTGCTTCTCGCACTTCTATCTCTCTATTGGACGGCGAGTTACTTTCAGATCCTAGTGAATATAGGAGCATGGTTGGTGCTCTTCAATATTTAACTATGACACGTCCAAATATTTTCTTTGCCGTAAATGTTGTCTCTCAATTTATGCATGTTACTCACATGCATTGTATCAACTGTATTTTCAGGTATTTGAAGGGTACTCTGACTTATGGTCTGACTTTACGTGCCTCATCACCGACTTCCATGGTTATTGCTTACTTTGATGTTGATTGGGTTGGTTGTCCTGATAGTCGTCGTTCTACTTCTGGTTGTGCTATGTTCCTAGGATCTAATCTTATCTCTTGGCATGCGAAGAAGCAACTAACAGTTTCAAAATCATCTACAGAGGCTGGGTATCGGGCTGTTGCATACACTATTACTGAGACTTGTTGGATTTGTCACATCCTTTGTAAGCTTGGTATCTTTTTTCGTGAACCAATTCGTGTATTGTGTGATAATATCAACTCCACTTACATGACCCGCAATCCAGTTTTTCATGATCGCTCGAAACATATTGTTGTTGATTTTCATTTTGTTCGTGACAAGATTGCACAAGGGGATCTTATAGTTCAATATGTTCCGACACAATTGCAGTTAGCTGATATCTTTCACAAAGGGCCTGCCTTCATCTCGCTTTTATTTTCTACGAGACAATCTGTCCATACTTCGGCCAGTCCAGATTGAGGGGGTGTATTAATGCATATAAAATAGGTTGAATCTTTTTAGTCTTACACTTAGTACTCTAAGAGTCCTTATTTACATAAGCTTGTACTCTTATCAGAGTCCTAGTAATACATTGTACTCTATATAACATTACATATAATATAGAAGGCTCTGACGTAGAGCTCATCTTGGGTGAATATTATTCTACACAATGGATACATGATAGAGCTAGCGCCAGTTGGACTGGTCTCACTCAGTGGATTGATATTCTCAACTCTTTTTCATATTTTGAGTCGAAACTTGAGGACAAGGTTCTTATCAAGGTCGGGAGTATTGTTGTGAACCAAGCTAGACTATAAGGGCCTATGAGCTAGAATTGGTGGAGACTGATTCAGTTGAAATTATTGGGTCGAGTAAAATATTAGATAGTTTTATTTGAAATACATGCCCAATCAGAGGCGAATCCAGGATTTTAAGAAAACGGGTGCACCATTGCTTTAAAGATAAGATAAAAAATTTTTATAATAACAATAACTAAGCGAGCAATACATAAAAATTACATTACCACAAAAAATATCATCAATTTACAATTGTACTCGACGAGACTTCATATTTTGAAAACGATCTATAATAGCATCATTACTTACATTTTCAAATATCTTCCGCTCTATCTTACAAACTAAACATCCATTCAAAAATTCTTCACCAATGCTATTACGTAGATCATTTTTGATGAGCTTCATTGAGGAGAATGCTCTAAATTCTTGACTTGAAGTTCTTCTTTGTGTGGAAAATAGAAAACAAATTTGAAGAGAGAAGAAAAATATTGTTGGAATTTGGAACTTGAAAAGTGTGTGGAAAGGAAACTTTTGAAGTCTTTGACTATTAGAACTTTCCGAATTTAGCTTTTTTTTTTCTTTTTTTTTTTTTTAATGAAAAATGTGTTTTTAGTTAAAAAAAATAAATTGCAGCGAATTGGGGCTGCCTGGGAGTGAACCTGCGACCTGTGAGTTGAAATTTTGCAGTGGTACCAGTGAACCATCCAACCATTTTGAGAACGGGTTCAACAAGTTTTAATTTAATATATTCTTTAATAATTATAGAAGTAATATATCGAGTTTAGTCGGATACCACGGGTTCGGGTGACCCAAAATTAGTACATAAATTCGCCCCTGTGCCCAATTAAGCTACTAGTTAAAAAGGACTGTGTGTTAGAAAGAAGAGTTCTATGCGTATTTATTATAGCTTAGACTCAGTATATTATCCCCATCTCCGTTCTACGTTCTAGTTTCTCATCTCTTTCAGGCTACTTTCCTCCATTATTCTCATTTGTCGTCCTTATTATAGTAGAGTTTCCGGTGTGATTGAAAAGAAGGAAACTAGTTGTGTAGAGGTTTATGCACATATTTGGTGGGTGAGCCACCTACACTTTCTGTAAATAGTTTTTGACAATATCAACAAAATGATAATTGATTTTTGTTAAGTGTTCTACATTGTTTGAACGATCCTCTACATTTCGTACATCATGAGCTAGCTTTTGAAGTTAGTTTTAATCCATTTCTTAATGAATATATTTGAAGAAGTTGATGAACTTTGACTTAAAAAGTGTAAAAAAACTACAACTCTTCATATATTTGTTGAGTATTAGATTTGGCTTTATGGAGTTCAGAATGTTTATTCTCTTATTAGTAAACATAGCCGCGCTTTGCGCAGTCATAAAAATATTACTATTATATTATATTAAATAAACGGATTACAAATGTAATTTTTTCATTAGAATCGTCTTGATTGACGTTCTTTTTAACATTCAAGTGAAAAAATTTCCTCTTGCGCACAAATTAAGTATAAAGACTTTCATGTAACGAAAAATAACAAAAGTTTTCTAGATTCATAGAAAGAAAATTAAGTATTTAATTGAAAACAATATTTGTTATTCTTATTTACTTAAATTGGACGATATTTTATAACCAAAAACCTCCCTGGGAAAATGAAAATCATTTCTTTTTATATATATATTTTTATGGCGTTCTTTGGGCTTCTCTTATACATACTATTAATTAATTTGTCCATAGTTGGAGGATTGTTATTTATAGATTGATTAATCATGAAAAATTAGGTAAAAGAAAGTTGAGAAGACATGATATTTATGTAGAGAATGCAAATAGATAAAGTTTTTTTTTTGTAACTCATGAAGCATTATTAGATATAGTAAATATGATAATTTATTTAATTATTAAATGTATAATTGTTTAATGGAAAAAAATTTTAAAAAAAGGAGAAAAAAGATATATATGAATGGTGGTCGGTGTCACATCACCTTGTTTATATCTAGCTTTATTATATATGTAGATAACATACCTTGATTACAATTTGCAGTTACACTTTGATTTGCTACACATTGTATTTGTTGTACTTTTTTGCGGAGAAAAAAATACAAATACAAACTAACTAATTGCTTGAAACAAGGAACTGATCTTTTCTGTTATAGTAAATTAGCTGAAATCACTCCCTAAAAATCTTTTTGTTGCAAATTACACTCTGGTTGTTACAAAATCGAAAGCCAAGCAAATTCGAATACAAAAACGCAAAATCGATCAAATATACTCTGTTCCTCTTCAATTATGTTGTATTCATTTAAATTTGAATACAAAGTCACTTTTTGCTTCTGACTATATACCAAAAAGTGCTTATTTCTCATATTGAACAAGTCATACTTATTTTTCTCTATGTAAATTAATTTTCTTAGTCACATGAAATTTTTCTCAACAGTTAATTTCATGTATTTAACTCAGCATTTCAGACCCAAGAAGCACCAAACTATTTACCACGATCAACATTTTTAGTAACTTTCTATTTAATTTTTGAACTTAATTTTATAATTCAAACACAATATTGTTTAAATATATATATTCATGTGTTGTAAGTATATATTTTAAGTTATCGACGACCCCTTAAAGTTATCCCCATAATTCACTTAGACACCTCCACTAGAACTTGTACCTATTAAACACTTAAATTTTTCAAAACATATACCTATTAAACACAAAACGCTGATGTGACAATTTAAGTGTACCTTACTTGACATTAGGCACGTGAACAGGTTTCAAATATCATTTTATTTTTATTTATTTTCTAAGAACTTGTACCTTTTTTTATTTTATTGACATTTGACATTAAAATAATTAAAATCAGTTTTTTTATTTAAAATTAATTTCTTGGTAAACCCAAGAAATCAACCCCACCCCCTTTTTCTGCCATCGTCTTCTTCGTCCATACTCTCTGTTTTTTTTTTTAACTTTGTTATTTCATTTATTTTCATTCTTTATGTAATCTGAATCTACTAATTAAATTTGATTTTGCAATAAGAAAGAAGATTTTCAGGCATTGAAGTTAAGAAAGTTCGTCAGACTCTGTTCATCTATATTTCTAGCCACTTTGAACCGATATCACCACACAAATTAAAATGTAAGTTAATTAAGTTTATTGACAATGATATTTTAAAATTTCATAGAATTAATTTGAGTATTCTCGATTTCTTATCGCTGTTAATTTCAAAATGATTCACATTGATTTATTTTTCATAGGCATCTCAAATATCATTTTGCTAAGCTACGAATTATTCACGAATAGATTTAATCCCACTAGGTAACTTCCCCATACAGGTTTAGAATTTAACTTATTTAATTATATTAAACCAAAAATAAATTAATTATGTGGGCCATAGAAACTTACAGATACTAAATTTAAATTTTGTAAATAATTATAATTAATAACAAAATGATAAATTATTTTTAAAATTTTTCAAACTGAATATTTAAAAGTGAATGGAGAAAGTATAGTTGATAAATTAATGGATAGTTAAAAATAAATTATTGTGTTCACCAAAAACATAAGTCCTTAAGAACGGGCAAAAGATTTAGTAGGTGAGGTTGAATTATTTAGGGTTGAAAACAATACTTATTTTTTATTCTTTCAAAATTACAAAATATTTTTTTATAGTTAGATTGGGCAATAGGACATGGGCCAGGTGTCATAACTTCATTCGTAACTATTTTAAGTTACGGAGTGTGAGTTACACGCATAGGGTTTTATGTATTGATTGTCATTTTGTGTCTAATAGATATATATTTGTTAATATTAAAGTGCCTAATAGGTACTAGCCTTAGTTGAGGTGTCTAAGTAAATTATGCGGACAACTTTAAGAGGTCATGGATGACTTAAGCCAAAAAAAAAGATAGGCCTAGGTTTAAGTCATGTCTAGCCCCTTGAAATTGTCTGCATAATTCACTTAGATACCTCAACTAGAACTTGTACCTATTGAACACCTATACCCTCTCGAATTTGAACCACTTAGACACTTTATGCAAATGTGACACAAAAAGTGTAATGCACACCTTGTTGGGCGCGTGAAATAAATAAATTAACGTTTTTCCTTTGTTTTTTCAAAATTTTCCATTATTTTTTAAAAAATAAAAATCTTTTTATCTTTCTTTCTCTTTCACCATAAGATCTTGCTGCACTATTTCTTCACAAGAATACACTGCCATTTTTTTTAATCTTCTTATCACTATACTATTAATTTTTCAGATGTAGAAATAACCCATCATTTTTTGTCGGAAAAAAGGAGATCATCATCACAGTTTTTTATCGAAAAATGGATATCATCATCTACATCTTTTTTTGCCGGAAAAATGGAGACCATCATTCACATCTTCTTTGCCGGAACAAATGAAGACCATTATTTAAATATTTTCTCTCTTCCTCCTCATCTCCCCTGACCCACACTGAACATAAACAAAAAAGGAAAAAAGAAAAAAATTGAAATCACAATAAAAAAAAGAAAGACCAGATCTTTCAAGAAAATACTATCAATGTAAATGGAAATAAGAAAAAAGGAATAGAGAGAAATAAAAATAGTAAATTCATACTTAATATATATATTAAAACCTCCATTTTTCTATATTGAGAATTAACCATGGTGGACAAGGGTTGCTATTAGGGAAAAAGAAGAAAGGGAGGGCTGCGTTGGGGGGTCGGGGGGTGTTGAGGGTGTACAATTTCTTTTCTTTTCTTTTTTAAGTTGAAATGATTTTCTTTAGATTTGTTTATATTCAAAATTTATTTTTATAATTATTCTAAATTAAAATGCCACGTGTCTTTCTCTGATTTGTTATTTTGCCACATCATGTGCATGTGTATTACACACACTTCCTCTTTTGATTATGTGTCAGAAAAATGTTTGATAGGTATTTATTTTTGAAGACCGGAGTGTCTAATAGGAAAAAAGGTTTGTTGAGGTATCTAAGTGAAATATGCAAATAACTTTAAGGGATCGTCAATGACTTAAGCCTATTTTTTACATGGATGTGATGCACACCTACAACACATATATGCAAAAGCCATTCTTTAAAAAAGGAAAATAATTTATATTTCAAGCTAGCGTTTGATCATAAATTTTAAAAATTTACCTTCAAAAATATGTTTGATCATGAAATTTTATTAGACTATGTAAATCTTGTACTCAAATATTTTCAAGTTTGGCTAGTTTGTGGATTTTCGAGATTACAATGGTCACATTATTGTTGTTTTATGTTTAGTTTCCAATTTTCACAAACTATTTTAGTATTCCAACTTGAAGAATTTTCCATAAACTCAAAACTCCAATATATTCCAATTATATACGTAGTCTTCTTTTTCCAAACTGTACACCTGACACCAAATAACTGGTCTGGAGGCTTCGTTACGTGAATCCCACTAACCATCCTTATTGGTCGGGAATAAGTTATTCCGAAATTAATTATTTCGGAATAAGTTATTGTATCATATAATATGAATGACTTATCTCATAACTATAATATCAATGATAGAATAAATAATCTAAAAACTACCTAATATCTCAAATTATTTGTGCAGTCACAGTCGAAAGCCACTTTCCTTCTTTGATAAATAGGCTGCTTTTCGACTCACACTTCCTCAAAATACTCCATCTTTTTTCTCTATGGATTCTCTAGCTCTCTTCGCCACGGCTTCTCTTATCGCCGTTAGCCTCTACTGGTTCGTATGCATTCTTGGCTCCGCCGAGCAAAAGGGCAAACGCGCTGTCGAACTCTCCGGTGGTTCTATCGCCAAAGAGAACGTTCAAGACAAATACAAACAATACTGGTCTTTCTTCCGTCGTCCTAAAGAAATCGAAACTACCGAAAATGTCCCTGATTTTGTAGACACTTTCTACAATCTCGTTACTGATATTTACGAATGGGGATGGGGTCAATCTTTTCATTTTTCCCCTTCTATCCCTGGAAAATCTGATCGTGAATGCACGCGCATTCACGAAGAGAGGGCTGTGGATCTGTTAGGTGTAAAGCCTGGAGCCCGAATTCTAGA
The DNA here is from genome assembly GCF_900185275.1 of Solanum verrucosum. Classification (NCBI taxonomy): domain Eukaryota; kingdom Viridiplantae; phylum Streptophyta; class Magnoliopsida; order Solanales; family Solanaceae; genus Solanum; species Solanum verrucosum. The sequence goes on from NW_026020401.1 coordinate 2,399,329, forward strand.
TGCGGGCTGCGGGGTTGGCGGACCTATGCGGGCCATCGCAGCTCATTCAGGTGCTAATATTGTTGGTATCACCATTAACGAGTATCAAGTAAATAGGGCTCGACTCCACAATAAGAAAGCGGGACTTGACTCATTATGTGAAGTTGTGTGTGGGAATTTTCTAGAAATGCCTTTTGATGACGACAGTTTTGATGGAGTTTATTCAATTGAAGCAACATGTCATGCACCAAAACTCGAAGAAGTGTACAGAGAGATATACAGGGTATTAAAACCCGGATCTCTGTACGTTTCGTATGAATGGGTTACAACTGAATTGTTCAATTCGGATGATCCCGAACATGTGGAGATTATTCATGGTATTGAAAGGGGCGATGCCTTGCCTGGATTGAGAAAATATAGTGATATATTTCAGGTTGCTAAGAAAGTGGGATTTGAAGTTGTTGATGAGAAAGATTTAGCTAAGCCACCATCGAACCCATGGTGGACGAGGCTGCAGATGGGGAAAATTGCGTATTGGAGAAATCATATTGTGGTTACAGTGCTTTCTTGGCTTGGAATTGCACCTAAGGGTACAGTAGATGTGCACAAGATGTTGGTTGAGACAGCTGATTATTTGGCTAGAGGTGGCGATAAAGGGATTTTTAGTCCTATGCATATGATTCTCTGCAGAAAGCCTGAAGAAAAACTAGCCAGACATCTTCAGATTAGTAATTCCAATCGAGTACGTCGAAATTATTGGATTGGTTTACCTATTAATGGCATTTTTGTTTTCTCTTGTACCATTTTCGATCCTTTGTATAATTTCTAGCTTGGAATCTATGCTTCTGATGTAGTACAAAATAACTTCTGTTATTTGTTACTCTCCTGTATCTCGATTTATGTGACTTACTTCTCCTTTTAATCAGTTTCAGAAAAGAATGACATATTTCTATATTAATTAACAATTTAATTATAAAATATTTATTTTATCCTTAATGAAATGATTTACGATCACACAAATTTTTATCATTTATTTTAGATAACAAGTTTTAAAAATACTCCTTTCTTTCTTAAATTTTATGCAAGTTGAACTACCTCACATAAAAAGAAAAAGTACTTATTATTAGTGTTCTGGGGCCAAAAAGTAGTAAAAGGACCATTTTTAATACTTTTTCTATTTCCATTTGTTTGACTTGTGACTTGTCTTTCTTTTTTGTCCATTTAAAAAAGAATTATTCTTCGATTTTTTTTGGGATGAGGGAGGGGGTGGGAATTTTAAATTTCTTAGTGGAAAAGGAAGAAAATAAGGAATTTTGAAATTTGATGGCACAATTCTAGAAGAAATTGGAATTTTTATGACAAATGAGTGGATGACAGTGCAACATTGGATGTCAAGTAGATTTTTGAAGAATATGTTCCAGCTATGTGTATTTTAGATATTTTTGTGTGATTAATTAGTATTCCATACAATTTTTGGAGATTGTGTTGGCCAGCAAAGTTGACTAATCAGTTTTGAGATTCATATTTTGAGAAAATGACAAAAAATGATCCCTTATTAAAGTATAGATTCATAATATTATTTGAGTAGTTTTGGTCCTTTATTATTTGTTAAATTAAAAGTTGGCATTTTTTTGTTATCTCCATCGGATATTTTTCAAATTCTGATTATTAAACTTAATCAAAATTGTAAAAATAAAAATTATTTAATGGTAACTCACATTTGGACGTATATTTTTTGCGGTTTATGTTATTTATATAATTATTATGGTTGTTTTTTCAAGCCTGGTACAACTTTTTTTAGGATTTTGATGAAATTGTGTTTTTTCTGATTAATTTAATTTTTTTCACAAGTACAATTCAATTTAATAATAAAAGTTTGGCAATATCTCACGAGATCGAAAGTGCTTACTTTTAATCATTTTTTAAAATTAGTACACTATGGGGCGACTATTTTCAACCTACAAACAAAGATATATAATAGACCATATTTTAATCTGACTTTGTAGTTGTATGGTTAACCAATAACCACGTACTATCTTTGTTGTCAACGTGCATTAGTAATGCTAAGCATAACAATAGTTATTTTAATTACGTGATGGAATGATCATTGTTTTTTTTAAGAAAAGTTTTTCATGCCCACTATCTCATATCCACATTGAAACTTGACCATACCCACTAAAATTCGATTAAATCTAAATTCGCACGGGGAAGTTCCACACTAGAAGGTAAAACACTCCCTAACAAAGGCAACTCCATACCCAAGGAGACTCAAACTCGAAATCTTTATAACCAAGAAATTTGTCTGTGACCCGCCCTTTGGACCAATCACAGTCTTCTAAATTTGTTTGTGACCCGCCCTTTATCAAACATGAGGTCATTGAACCTGTGGAGGAATTTTTCAATACAAGTATACTCTATAAGGCTATAAAATGTACCACTGTAACTCTGGTGCCCAAAAACTCTAACCCTGCGAATATTAAAGAATATCGACCCATAGCTTGTTGCTCAGTCCTTTACAAAATTATTTCGAAGATCTTAGCTATAAGGCTACAGAAGGTAATGACCACTGTAATCAGTGAAGAACAAGTAGGTTTCATACCAGGGAGGAAGATATGAGACAACATCATTCTTGCACATGAATTAGTGAAGGGATATAACAGGAAACACATATCTACAGGTGCATGATCAAAATAGATTTGCAAAAGGCCTATGAATATTTGGAAAGGATACATCTCGACCAAGTAATGACTGAACTTGGATTTCCAAGAAGGTTCACCAATTGGGTGATGGAATGTGTGAAAACAGTGAGCTACTCTATATTGATTAATGGAGAAACAACTCATCCCTTTGAAGCTGCCAGAGGATTAAGACAATGCGATCCAATATCACCTTTCATTTTTGCAATTGCTATAGAGTACTTAAGTCGAATATTACACAGCCTCAAGGATACTAGAGAGTTTAAATTCCATCCAAGGTGTGGGAAGCTAGGAATAAGTCACATGTGTTTTGCGGATGACCTGTTCCTTTTCTCGAGAGGTGACCTAGCATCAATCACTATGATATAATAATGTTTCAATGAATTCTCTAAGGCATCGGGGCTACTTGCTAATTTAGGGAAAAGCTCTGTGTACTTTGGGGGAGTATCACTAGCTGAGGAAGTGCAAATCCTCACTAGATTGGGATTTAGTCGTGGAGAGTTTCCCTTCAAATATCTTTGAATTCCATTATCCACTCAGAAAATCACTTTCATGTAATGGAAACCTCTCATCACAAGGATCACTGCTAGGATATCTTCGTGGTCTGCTCGAAAGCTGTCATACGCTGGTCGAGCACAACTCATTCAGTCTGTAATATCTGGAATACAAGCTTATTGGGCACAACTGTTTATGATGCCAACTAAGGTGATGGAAATGATCAAAGCTTATTGTAGGAGCTATCTTTGGTCAGGAAGCAATACCATTACCAAAAAAGCTCTAGTGGCGTGGGAAACACTATGCTCACCCAAGTATGTGGGAGGTCTGAACCTAACTAATCTGAGAATCTGGAACAAGGCTGTTATAGCTAAGAACTATTGGGATGTGGAGAACAAAGTTGACAAGCTGTGGATTCGATGGATACATACATACTACATAAAAGGAGAACAAGGAGATAATATTCAAGTACCAAAGTAGGCATGCTGGATGATTAGGAAAATATTGGAGGCAAGGATTGTTATCTCTCAATTTCCTACTATCAATCCAGAGAAAAGTGTGATAAGACAGCTCTACAACAATATGTTACAAGGTAAACCTAAGGTGCCATGGAAATGTCTAATGTATATGAATGTTGCCAGACCAAAATCAAAATTCACAACATGGATTCAACTTCATGGAAAGATGTTGACAACTGATAGACTGAGCAAATGGTGTCTGAATGTAGAGAAAACATGTTGCATATGCCAATTGCAGGAGGAATCGAGGGAACACCTCTTTGTGCAATGTACTTATGTGAGAAGATTGTGGGATAGAATCCTAAGATGGATGAGCAGACCAATGTATAATGCTATTACATGGGAGCAACACATACAATGGACTATCAACAACGGAAAAGGGAAATCTAAGGAGGCGCAGGTGTTCAAGATGATTTATGCAGAAATCACATATGGGATATGGAATGAAAGAAATCGGAGAACTTTTGAAACAAGACGGCAACAGTGGGAAACTATAGCTAAAGAGATTGTATATGTAAGTTGAGTAAGAGCCCCCCCAGAATAAGTAGTCTAATACATAGTTTTATTTTCTAGGCATCTTGTGGTTTGATTAAGGATAGCATTTCTGTGATGTAGCATGCTAAGATTTGTAATGTTCTTTTGGTGATTAATAGAAAGCTAGTTACCAAAAAAAAGATAGAACATACTTACCCTTTTTGTTAACACACTCATACTACTCGATCAAAAAAAATCCCAATACTATTAATTTTTTAATCTTAACAATATCACGTGATTTAAAAAAATACTATTTTTTTATTTCTTTCTTAATGTAGTAAATATAAGTCTTTTAGCAAGTAAATATGTTTCTATTTGCTAGACGGTGAGGATACATACATACATATTTATATATATGCACTATTTTTTAACGAGGAATATATTTTAGGCAACTTTAAAATTTTAAACTTATGAGTCCAATAAATAGATTAATATATAATAATAATCAATAAAAAATAAAGTAATATTTTATTGACTGATCCTATTTAGTTTACTTTGTTACTTTGTTTTTTCTAAAAAAAAAAAAGGAAAAGATCCCTTTCCTTGCCATGAAACCGGCCTAACCATTTTGTTATGAGTTCCTATAAGAAGGTATCTTAATATAATTTTCATTATAATTATCTATCTATCGTAACATGCGTTGGTTCTTGGAAACCCCCACCCGCTACTAATGATCTGCTATCATACCTCTAATCACAAAATTAAGGATAAATTTATGGAAAAACTACATAATTAAATATATGTAATGTTATTATATATACTTTCAAAGTGTTGCGTATCTTACTACTAATTAAGAGTTTCCTACCATGTATTGAGGAAAAATACATTTAGATATATGTATTTTTGCTACTATATACACATAGGGAGAGAGGCGAGCAAGATGGGGAGGGAGAGAATTGAGGGAGGCGAGCGAGATTTATTATGTATCTCATATATATGTGAATCTATGTGGATACAATGTTACACCTAATTTTGACCTCATATATTTCAGATACATGTATGTGGACGTATCTGAATAATCCAAAATTTGATAAAATATGTAATATTGCAAATTATACTATATCTAAGTAATTAGCTCCTAAACTAGTGAGATTTATGTAAAATTTCCTTGTATTTATCTTTTTCCCTTTTATGAAAATTATGTATATCTATCTATTATTTGTTATAATATCTTTAGTAATTCTTTTATATAATGTCATTATCAAATCAAATCAAATGAAATGAGCATTCCAGGCTACATCTGCTTCTGACAACTCATAGAGGAGTAGTTCTCTAAGAATATTTTATGCACTTCCGTTTCTTATTGGAAATGGTTGTCCAACATTGTGGCTATGCATGAGTTGGGACATATGCTTTAATTGGGTGGTTACCAATTAGTGGTCCATTTTGAGAGCACTACATGTGATCTACGATGTGCTGCCACCTTTGCACCTTGTTTGGATGGTTATGTATATTGCTAGTTTAAAATATCATGTTTGTTTTATTAATTTTATTGTAACGAGTACTAAATATGTTACGTTACTTGACCATGTTGAGTGATAATCATCTACTGCCATCTGTGCATCTAAGTCAATTATTCCAAGTAAAAAAATCTTATCTCTCTTGCAAATGGATGAACATATATAAACAGATACAATGAGGTCCTGAATTATAACAAGTTGGTAGTATATGAAAAGTGTTCTGATAGAATATATAAACTCTAAAGTAGTGTCCTTTTAGGTTTAGATTATTTGACAAATGACACACCTACTATTGAATAATTAAATCCTCTCAGCAATAGTTTTCTTCATAATCTTTAGTTCCAGCTAGTAAATAAGCTCAACTTGGCTATCTCAGATGAAAATTTTGCATAAATTAAAAGAAAAGGTACAGAAACTTATTTAAAATTATACATAATTATTCTTATGTTCATGCTACTCAAGATGTTGAGGATCCATATACCTGTCTACGCTCCATGCCCCATCTTGCTCGTCGCAAAATGGAATGTTTGTGTTGTGTGTTGTTTCGCGTAACTGATTGTTGACAGTGGCCTTTCTCTCCTCTCTGAAAAAAACAGTAACACCAACAAATAATATGATAAGCAAAAATAAACCTCGTTATTGAGGCCATTGCATTATTGTACATCACCTAATTCTTTTTGACGATGCACAATAATCGTATTGTATCTTGTGAGCCCGAGCTATCCTAAACCTGGAAAAATCTACTCTTGAAGTTGAAACTATGAAACAGATATAAATATGTTTTGTTAAAAAAGAATCAGCTTATAGTCCATGGAAAACAATAAAATTGCTTCATACATAGAAAAGGCTGTGCATAAAACCTAGAAGCCCCTAATGTTGTTGGAATTTAAACAAAACCAATTATACCCTGCAGCATGTCACATAACACAACAGGTGATAAATTACAAGATGTAACTAGTTCCCAAAGGAATAGCATTGACTTCTAAATGCCAGAGAACCTTTGTTTTTGGAACTCATTGATTGTTGAGCTAAAAGGAGATACACAAAGAGGAAAAACTCGCGAGCCAATGTATTGCACCAAGGAATTGCACAAGAGACTAGTAAAAAGCTGGCTCCTTCCTGTCAATTAGATGCATCACGGCTGTAATACTGATCCAGGGTTTTTGCTGGGATACGATGCAAAAGCTCACGGGGAAAGATGCGAAGAAGTGTCCAAGCTAAATCAAGTGACTGGAATATATTGCGGGTGTCATAAGCTCCTTGAGAGACAAACTTCCTCTCAAATTTGTCGAGGAACTCTAAGTAAAGCTGTTTAAACAGAAAAGGAGTATCTAGTCATCTTATCATTGAATTATTGATAACCTACGCAAAACATAGCTCAAAATTAATTAAACAAAAGGACTTTTTCACAAGCAACATACCAAGTCCTCAGAAGAAAGTGCTTCTTCTCCAACCACAGCTTTCATTGCCTGGACATCTTTTCCAATGGCATAATTTGCATACAACTAAAGGTTTTTAACAATAATGCAGAAGGGAAAAAAATAAGCACATTAGCAGAGGTACAAGGTATCAACTCTCTTGAAGGTATGAAGATTAATCAAGCAACAAAATACATTTTTTATCGAAAAATTAACTTACCTGGTTGGATACATCAGCATGATCCCTCCTAGTCATACCCTCACCAATGGCACTCTGCAAAGAAATTTAAGGGGTTAATCGGAATATCACATGTAAGGCTTCCTCTAGTATCCATTAAAATGATATGACAGTATATAAAGTAAAGAGTCCCTGTCCTCACCTTCATCAGCCGAGATAAGGATGGAAGTACATTGATTGGAGGATATATCTGTTACAGTTCAGAAGAGGAAAAAAAAATTCCGAGTCATTTCTGTTCAAAGTTCAAGAGCTATCCAAGAAGTAAAGACATTCAATAATGGCAACCTTCTGTAGCACTCTGAATTGGCAATTATCCAAATTTAAAACTCGACTTAACAAGTAAGGTCACTGCAGGTGTTCACATTAACTGGGTACTTCTCAGTCACTCTTGCAAAAAGTGTTTCTCAAATTGATTAGTCAAACAGAAACTGCTACTCTCTAAAATTGCTTTTTTGAAAAAAACTTCTAGCAAAAAACACTTTCCAAAATAGGCCGTTGAAGTTTGGCTAAACAGGCAATTAATCTAGCTTTGGTTTCTCGGGGTTATTATAATTTTAGGTCTAGAACAAGTCTAGGAGGTATTAGGATCACCGCGAAGTTCCAGTATCTCTTTGAAAAAGAGGGACTACTTAAATGGTAATTATGTATTCTCCCGGAAGAATATGAAAAATGAATCTCAAATGATCATCTTCATATGAAACGATGACAATTAAGCCTATGTCTGGTGAAGCTGACGACTTTCATGGAAAAATAAAACTAAAATGTGGAATGTGTACTGCTTGGCCTGAGTTAGCACCATACAAGTATGATAACTCCCTTTAAATCCTATGGGTCATTTCCTAATATTCATTTCAGTTAACAAAATTCAAATAGAAAGTAACTTAGATGTTCTAAATACTACCAACATGCAATTCAAGAGTGGTGTCGGCAATGAGCAAGTAGAAAATAGAGAAGTAGTATGTATTATATTAGAATTTAAAGTTATACTAATATAATAAGCACGTAATTAAAGAGGAAGAAGAGACAAATTGGTTCAAATTCCCTCCTAAGTTGATAAGTTGACGTTGTTGCCAACTTGTGATACTTTTTAACAATAATATTCGTGTCTCATTTGTGAGATTGATGGACTACTAATGGTTTGAATGATATAATATCAGGTTTTGGGAGCCTTTGAAAAGCAAGGATTGGAATAGCTTCAAATACTAGAGAAAATTGGACATGAAGGCCAAAATTTAAAGAAAAAGTGGCTAAAAGACCAAAGGAAAAAATCTGAGCTGGCCACACGGCCTCACCCACGTGGCCTGAGCCACGTAACCCCACCCACGCAGCCAAGGAGATGAAGGGGGAGCTTTTGCAAATGGCCACACAACTCACCCATGTAGCTCGGTCAGGTAATTGGGCGAGGGGTGTTTTAGCCACCATAGCTAACTTTGGGAGGATTTGGAGACTTTTCACCAGAGTTCACATTTTCTTACTTAATTAATCTTCAGTTATGTCTTCCTTTTCTCTTGTATTTTCCATTTCTAGTATGAATAGCTAAAATAGTTGGGGTTGTAAACTCTCATGGTATTAATGTGAATTGAGTATCAGTTTATCTTGTTTCTTACTTGGGTTTGTGATTCTCTACTTGTTTACACTATTATTTGTCAATTTGGTGGTTGCAAACACTAGATTTAAGCCCTTCATATCTATTTCTTTCTTGGAAAAGTGAAAAATACATTGGGTATTTGGCAAGTAGAGAGCAAGAGCATATTAAGGAGTTAATATTGCTTGATTAATCAAATCAAACTAGGAATAGGGAGATATCTACTTGGGTCTTTATCAATTGAGTCATATTTTCACTTGGGTTTGAAAGAACTTTTAGGGACAAACTGGACCATGCCCGAGCATACTGCAGACTAGTTGAGTTATTGGACAAGAAGAGGGGGGAGCAAGAGTCAGAAGGCATGGTGGAGGATAATTCCACATTGCATTTGGTGCACAGTCTGGAAAGAAAGAAATAGTAGAAACTTTGAAGATAGGTTCAATTCCATTCAGAAGGTTAAATGGAATTGGTGTAGAGAGAAAGGTTTAGAGGAAACAATACAGATTGTAGAATTATTAGGATCCTTGTAAGTATATTTTTTTTCCTCTTCTTTTGTTCCCCTCTGTTTGCTGAAGGCCACCACCATATCCTTAATGCTGAAGAATACAACATTACCATTTTCAAAACAAAAAAAAATAATTTAGGGATAAGCAAGATGATTATATTCATGTATTTAAGCAAGATGATTATATTCGTGAACTAGCCATGCCATATTGAGTCACGACCCTGGTCTCTCTCTTAATTGAAACAAGTCATTTTTTCTTGCATTCCAAGTGTTCGTTAAAAGTCCTAGCTTAGTATAATAGTCTACTTTTAGAAATAATTGTTTAACCACTCTTTTGTTTGAAGATTACCTTAGAAATTTCCAAATTCTAACACTTTTTAGACATCTTGACACAAGCAGACTACTCGTGGGATCAACCCCAACCTTTGTTTGGTCTGTTATTGCTACGACCATACAACATTTCATTTTGAGGTGTAGGATCGGACGTTCCCAATTTTTGGGGAAAGAGGAAAAGGAAGGGATTTTGATAACATTCTATTTTGAAGTACTAATTAGTTATCCATTTTTCTGAAGCTTTGCTTGGGATCGAGAGAAGAGAGAAACGAAGGAAAAGTAGAATTGTTCCATATCTTTTAACAATGGAACAAAGAGTCATCAATTTTTTTAATGACAAGGAAATCCATCAAGGGCCAAACTCAGGGATAATGGGTCTGCCCCTTTACCCTTCTCCTGTTAAATACCAGGCTCATCAATTTTTCTTTTCCTGTTCTTTCTATTTCCCTTCTTGTACATTTCTCATCCTTTCCTTACCCTTTAGTTTCCAAAAAATAGGGTAAAAATCTAATCAGACAAGACTGACTCAGATAATCTAGAGCTAATTTAATAAACAATTTAGAATGGACAAAGTTTAGGATTTAGTTTCAAGCCCATGAAATTATAGGAATGGTAATGAAGCTTGTCATTCTGTTTATTTGGCCCAGAGCTTACCTATTAAGGGAAGGGTGTAGGTAACAGAGAAGCTTATCCAGAAATTCTCTGTCTACTTTGTAGAGCATCATAAAACATGCTTTCCTATTGTCAAAAACAGTAAAAGATTTTTCAATTTTCTTTTATAAGGAATCAACAACAGTAAAAGATTAAAAAAGCAGAGAGCTTAAGATACCCAGTTTAGTTGGATCAATTGCTCATTTACTGGTAAGATCTATAAAGCAATTTTAACAGTTTACGAGTATATATGAGTACTCAGCCTCAGAGCTATACAATACCTGTCGGTTATGAAGTTGTCGGTCTATATAGATTTGTCCTTCAGTGATATAACCTGTAAGATCTGGAGTTGGATGCGTAATATCTGTTCAAACAACAGAAAGTAGGGACTCATTAACAAATATAATTGAGCAATCAGAAGCAGAAGTAATAGCCAGAAATTATTGCTCAACTGTAAGTTACCATCATTTGGCATGGTTAGAATTGGAATTTGTGTGATGGAGCCCGTCCGTCCCTCAATACGCCCAGCTCGTTCATAGATCGTTGCCAGATCAGTATACATATAACCAGGATATCCACGCCTTCCAGGAACTTCTTCTCGGGCAGCAGATACCTGTGGGAGGATGAGAAGTATGGTTTGAGCTCTCAGTGGTCTAAGGAACTCAGAACATCTGATAACACCACATAACTGAGATGAACTAATATTATTTCTTAGTTTTTTTTTTTTTTTGGAAATTGGTAATGTTGAGATGTACTAATATTAAGTTCTAAGAAGTGCTCCTTATTAAATACAAACATGATTAGATAAAGTTAAAAGGTCATGAGGTGTTCATAAACAATACCTCACGCAGAGCATCAGCATATGAACTCATATCAGTTAAAATGACAAGAACATGCTTCCCACATTCGTATGCTAGATATTCTGCAGTTGTCAGAGCAATCCTGGGAGTAATGATACGCTCTATTGTAGGATCATTTGCCTACGAGAAGTAAACATAAGAGATCGAAATGAGCTTCACCTTATAGAAGTGTTCCTATTTCACATAACCAAATACTCATGTGTTAGTCTGAGTTAAATCCAAGTATTACCAGGTTTAAGAAAAGCGTCACTCTCTCCATGGATCCATTTTCCTCAAAATCGCGTTTGAAAAATTGTGCGGTTTCCATGTTGACTCCCATAGCTGCAAAGACTATGGCAAAATTGTCCGCTTCACTGTCCTGGGACACCAAGGAAGAAAGTGAGAATTATGTCAATGTGAATCCAACTCAATCACCAAAACATAGAGACCAAAATGTGCCACTCCAGCTATTCACGGGTAGATTAGAGAAGGACCTAACCCTCGGTAACAGCTTTCTGAAAAAGTTTTAACTCTGCTCAGTTTTTCCCTTTTTAAAGATATACTGATATAGTTAATGAACTTCATAAGAAGGGGAAGAAAGAACATTGCAGACTCATATTTTGTTCTTCCTCATCGTGGATGTAATGTTGTGAACTCCACTTCAATGCAGTAATCTAAAGCTATCATGTAATCTGACAACAGTAAAATTCTCAACACAGACATCATAACGTGCATTTAGGCCTAGAACGACAATCGAAGTATTCAATGGCCATTTCAAGCAAAGTGGTATACTTCCTGTTATCAGCATATTAGACATTTGAAATATGTAATCCCTTCGTTCCATTTCTTAAGACAGTATTTGACTGGGTACAGAGTTTCATACTTTGATTTGACTTATTTATTGTATAAGTGAGTGGAGAAAATATTAAAAATAAAGTTGAAAAATAGTTTGACAGAAAAACATCACATCAAAATAAAACATTTAATAATTTTATGAACTTGAACTCTAGCTTTTGTGGAAGTTGCATAGGATTGGAATGGTGCCAAGTTGCCAAAATGGAAAGAGACATATGAACTGAGATGGATGGAGTATGTTACAAGAAACTACTACTAACCTCAAGAAGATTTTCAGATTTCTCCAACCTCTTCACTAAACCAGCTTGTCGGCAGATCTGAGCCGCAATTTCATTATGAGGAAGACCGGCAGCAGAGAAAAGAGGAATTTTCTGCCCTCTAGCAATTGAATTCATGACGTCAATTGTTGAAATTCCTGTCTGTATCATCTCTTCAGGATATGTTCTCTCACTGGGGTTGATAGAACTTCCTAAAATTGACATATTACATGTAGCAGAATATTAGTCCAGAAATCTCATGTGAGAGCCAAAGTTGAACTTGCTAGAACTAAGTACTTACCAGAAATATCCCTGTAAGCCTCAGGTAAAATAGGAGGACCATTGTCAATTGGCTTTCCAGAACCATTAAATATGCGTCCTAGCATATCCAGTGAGACAGGTGTCTTCAAAACCTGCAAACATATGTACACTCTTACAAAGTAATGAAATGATAAACCATTAGAAGCATAATATCTCCACTAATAAAAAAAAAGGGAAAGAGGACAAATATATCCTCGAACTATCGTAAATGGTATGTAGATACCCTCCGTCATACTTTTGGGACATTGATGCCCCTGCCGTCTAAAAACTAGAGCATATATGCCCTTCACTCTAACGGAAGACTAAATAGGAATATGTGGCGCAATCTTATCCGTCGATCCGATATTTAATAAATGTCAGTCGGTGGATAAGATTATGACACGTGTATGTCCGTTAGTATAAAGGGTATATATGCTCTAGTTTTTGGACGGCAGGGGCACCAATGTTCCAAAAGTATGACGAAGGGTATCTGCATACCATTTACGATAGTTCAGGGGTATATTTGTCCTTTTCCCCAAAAAAAATGATAATACCCGTTATGAATAATATCTTTGTTACAGGATCCATATCATTTCTTACTTCTCTCCCTCATTGAACAAATACTAAGTTATTGCAACATGTTAACACTAACTAGTTTATTGCTCTTGACAAGACTTTTGTGTGCTATATACAACACTTTGAATGCAACAGAGAGGAATAAAAGGCTAAACAAAAGGTGACGCATGTTATTGCAGACCAATGTTTCTCAGTGGTTGAAAAGAATTGATGAAAACAGAGGGGGACTTTCTACAAGTGATTTATGTTAATTGGATTTTATGGAACAAAAGTCATGAGAAAATATGAGTTATAAAATATATTGTACCTCCCCAGTAAACTGCACAGTTGTGTATTTGTTGTCAATTCCAGATGTTCCTTCAAAAACCTGGTAAAAACAAAAGAGGAAATGAGCATGCTACAGCAGATTCAATTTATTCTAGAAGAATTGTCAGAACCATTTCTCGATTTGTGCGTGTCAGAAGGTAGAAACTTAAAGTGGATGAAATATTCGTCAGAAGTCAAATCTAGCCATAAGTGATTCTAAAGAATAATAGACCTGAACAACAGCTTTTTCCCCATCAACTTCCAGAACTTGTCCACGTCGGGTTGTTCCATCTCCCAAACGGATATTAACAATCTCCTGGTACTTAGGTCCCTGACAAGAGAAACACATGTACACATCATTCTAGTTGCATTAACACCAAAATTACAATAAGCTACAGTAAGTTTTAAAAACAAAAGCAAAGTGCACAATGATTACCTTAACTTTTTCAAGGATAACCAGTGGTCCAGCAACACCAGAGACGGTCCTATATTCTGCAATTTTGGAACATTAGAAGCAGATGTGGATCCAGGATTTGGAGGTTTTGGGTGCCACATTTCTTTGAACGTAGATAACACTATCATAAAATCGCTAATTTCTAATGAACGTTGAAATTTGGCTCATCGGTAAGGGATTATCAATCAACAATTTGTCGAAACGTGGGCAACGAGCAAAATACCACCGGACTCCATCAAAAATTTGAGAGAGAAATTAGTGATTTTTTGGTAGTGTGGCACCGAAATCCTCCAAATAGGGAAAACACTTGGTTGGTTTGATCAACTTTAGGCTTCAGTCATTGTTCTTCTTTTCAATTTATACAGACAAATCAATCAAACGAAAAAAATGTAACGATTATAATAACATAGCACAAAACAAAAAATTAATCCAACTTGTGAGTTAAGAGTGAGAACAAACATATATTTTCAGTTCCATTATTAAGCGGTTATGCCAACAAGTCAAGCATCATCATTACGGGGAGAGATGAACTTTTAAGTTTTAATACAGAAGAAAAACTCTTCAATTATCTTATAAATACTTAAAGTGTTGACAAAGATGAGACAAAAACTCAAGAATCAATACAAAAAAGAGTCGAGCAGAATTTAATGAAGAATTATTGGTCAAGGGGAAAAGAGAAGAACCATAGAGAATCGCATACTTGTATGTGTATTTGTATGTATCTCTATTGTTTCAGCAAGTCTAAAATTACTACCTGTTGGCAGTGGGATTCGAACTCCCAGCACTTGGGAGAAACTCTAAGCCTTTGCTACTGACACCTTTGCCTTATTTATTACTACAGGTAGCACTTGATACATTTCTACTATTTCTTCAATATATATATATATATACATATAAATACAAAGGTTCAACTAAGCTTGTGGATCGCATGGTACCCCCTCAGGCCTTAATAGATCTTGCCCTGATTAGAAGTCACCATCAATCTTTTAAATGAAAATTTTAAACAAATTCCTATGTGGACTCAACTATAAAATAAGATTGAGAGCCAGAAAATATATAATTTATTATTGATGATCTCCTGAATATTTAACCAGAAGGTACATCACACTCTATTCATAATTTATACTAGTATTTACCAATGAAATCTTCTAACTACTAAAATCAAGAAATAGAAACTCTTCTCTCATTTGCACGCGAACTACTCAAAACGAAAACCAAAGGGTCTTTGACTACAGTTCTCTCCCAACTTGAAAACCTCTATCAGCAACTTGGACTGTAAAGGCATTCAGCTCATTATCCCTATGTCTAACTTAGCTCTTGTTTGCATCATTACAAATCATAAATAGGCTTCATTCCACAAAACAAAAGGCACTAAAAAGAAGAGTACCACATGAACTTACCCATTCCAACCTCCAGGGTTCCTTCCTCCATGTCAATATTTTTTTTTGCCTTACCCATACTTAACCTGAAAATGAACAATAATACATCAATAACCAATCATCAACTATACCTCAATACCAAAATATGATAATAATTGCGAGTAGGTCTATGGCTAGCATAAAAATAGTACTCCCTGTGTCTCAATTTGTTATCAAATTTTACTTATCAAAGGCCAAATTCTGACTAACTTTCAGAATTAAATCGAGATAGACTATCTTCTACTTTTAGATATTCGAAAACTATACGAAAAATTCTATAAGTCACAATTATCCTAATCAAAATGATAGTGATGTACATAATGATGCGAGTAAGAAACGAACCGAAAGGCCTTGAAAAACGATTACTAAATTGGAAGATGAAGATTCAAAAATGGATCTGTAAAAAGGAGATTACCTTTCTTCTGAATTCCAGAGGAGAGAGAGAAGTAGATGAACCGGAGAGAGAATAAAAACCGGAATCAACGTGATGCACGCTAGTGAAAGAGAGATCGAGGGGCGTGGGTGGGTCGGATTGAGTTTCCACTTGAAAAAGAAAAACGGTAGAAGAAACAAATTAATTCAACTATCCTAGTAGTAGTGTTAAAAATTATGTAATAGACATATGTTACTCGGTCCGTTCGATTTAACTTGTCACATTTTATTTCATGACCTACTATCTACTAACCATCTATCCTATTTCTTCACCAAGATCATATTATCGATACATTGTAGATGTGTCATATTTTGTCTAATCATTTATTTTCCAAGACTTTTTCAATCTACCTCTACCTCTCATCATATCCACCATAGTTAACCTCTTACATCTCCTCACTTGGGTATATGTTTATCTTCTCTTCACATGAATGTATTATCCTAGTCCCGTCTCTCTCATTTTGTCCACCACACTCCGAATATCTTCTTTCTTAATTATATCTATCCTAGTATGTCCGTACACCTATTTCATCATCCTTATTTTCGTTACTTTCATCTCCCATATATGTGAATTGTTGATCGATCAACACTCCATCTCCTTCCACTATTCTCACATGAATCTTGGCTCCTGTGTATATGTCCCTAATTCCCCTAATGTAAGCTACATATACACATAAACTTCAAGCATCTCCAC
Source organism: Solanum verrucosum (assembly GCF_900185275.1). Taxonomy (NCBI): domain Eukaryota; kingdom Viridiplantae; phylum Streptophyta; class Magnoliopsida; order Solanales; family Solanaceae; genus Solanum; species Solanum verrucosum. Next base: position 2,415,872 of record NW_026020401.1, read on the forward strand.
GTAACTCTCGAGGGACTTTGTCATAAGTTTTTTTTTAGGTAAATGATCAATATCATATGGAAGTCATTCTTTATATTTCTATATTGCTCAATCAATCTCCTTAGATATGAATGACTTTTGTAGTTGAACACATTGACATTAAATTAAATTGGATTTTAGTAATAAGCATACTCTTCATCGCTCTTATATATCCCCATTATCCTCTTCCAAAATTTCATAGTGTGGCTTAGAAGTTTGATACCTCTATAATTATTACAATTTTGGATATCATCCTTATTCTTGTATAACAGTCAGACATTTTTGACGTGATGTTAAATAAACTCAATTAACCATTCCATATTTTCTTTACATATATAGGTACACTTTTTCAACCTATTACCTATGTATAACTAATGTCAGCATTACTTATTCACTCTATTGTGTAGGGGTGTACAAAATCGAACCGAAAACCGAATCAAACTGTAAATCAAGTCAAATCGGAAAAAAAACACAACTAATGATTTGGTTTGCCTTGATTTGGTATAGGAAAAAAAACCGACTATACTTGGGTTGATTTGGTTTTAACTAAAAAAAGTCAACCCGAGAACAAACTAACCCGACATTATATATATAATTTTTAAAATTTATTTTATACATAAAAGTATTTACTTTGATGTAATTTCTAAATATTACTTATACATTTTCATTTTTTTATCTTTTAACATATTTTTTCAAGTTTATTGAGACTTAGAATTTTGAACGGTCCAATGAAAGTTATAGTCCATAGATATTAGTAAACTCTAATAAAGCTCAATTCAAAATCAAATCAATACTAATGCTAACAAAACAATTAATTCAACAACAATAATGTTGAATATTTGTTCTTTAGTTTTACATTGGTTTAGACATTTAAAATAATAACCTAATTTTAATTTTTATTTAATGTTTAATCATGTAATTTATACTTATTAGACTTATTTTAGCATGATTTGGTACTTTTAAATTATGATTATTTTCATTATGACTTATCAATTTGCAATATTTATTTTATACGATTTCATTATTATTTTTTGTTGAATATTTTAGTGTCATCACTCATCTCATATTTTGTGTTATTTTCTTAAGAAACACCTTAGATAGTTGTATTTTGGTTGGACGAAAGAAATAATTGGAGCACAAGCTAATTAATTATATGTTTGTATGAATACTTTATCGGCAAAATCCAAAACCCCCAAATATCTGAGGTTTATTAGTTTGATTTGATTTAAAAATTAAAAATTTTGACACAAACGGTTTGGTTTGGTATTTGAAAAATCTGAACCAACCCGAAAAAATCCGAGGTTGAAAAACCCGAATTTTATTAGTTTGATTTGATTTAATTTATAAATTTAAAAATTTGAAACAAATGATTTGGTTTGATATTTGAAAAAACCGAACCAATCCGGTCATGTACACCCCTACTATTGTGTATCGAGGTATTTATTACTAATACATAAAAATTCATGGTATTAGCCTAGACTGCGTATCGGTCGGTTTGGTTTTGAAATTTATAGGTTTGACTTATTGGTTATCGGTTTGTAGATATGCTAAACCGTTATAGAACCATTAAGATATTGGTTTATCGGTTTATTATCGTTATCGATTTAACCGTTAAGATTTGACAAAAAAGATATTGAAAAACACTTAAAAACAAGGTGACAAAACAAATGAATCATGCACATGAGTTCACAAGTTACATCTTTCTCAAAAGCAAACATTTTTACATTGTAGAATAACCAAGAGTTTGGGACAACCAGAAATGAAAGTAGGAAACCAATCTCTAAGTCAAGGACTTTATATACAAAATGGTATAAATATAATTGTTTAATTTACTCTTGGGTTATTTGTTAACCCGTTAAGAAAAAATCTAAAACCGTTAAGAACCGATAACCCAATAACAAAAAAAATCAAAACCGCTGAAGCAATAACCCATTACAGATAAACCAATAACTTTTTTTCGGTTCGAATTATCGGTTTCGGTTCGATTTTGAACAACCCTAGTATTAGCAATGCAATAGGTATTAATGCATGCATTAGTATGGCTAAAGACTCAATTGTCCCTAAAAACCTTTTCTACTTCTTTTTCATCATATTTGTGGAGTACTGTATCTTTGAAAATAAATGTTTTCTTTTAAAAAAATTATGCAATACATGCTATTTTTAATACACCAAATCAAACAATGCATAAAAAATAATCTCTACATAATTAATGTTAGCATAACTAATACAAATATTATTAATATATTCTATTAAGCATTATTCTTATACACCCTACCTAACGACCCTGAATGTACCAGCATAGAAATTACAAATGTCCAAAGAACCAGAAGGAAAGGAATAGTATAACAAAAGGGGGATAAAAAGAGAAGGAGAAAAAGCATCACCTTGTTTTTGGCTTCCATGTCAATTTATATAAATAATTTATTTATTTTTTAGTTCATTTCAAAAAAAAAATTAGGACATTTTTTTTTTATCTTAATGAAAAACTTTCATAGCCACGTAAATTATTTAATGTTTAAAACAACACAAGTTCCAGATTCCAAAAGATCTATTTATAATTTTTAAAATTTTGAAATCAATCAAAAGAAATTCACATAAAGAAATGAGTTTATGATTTATCTATTGAAGATAATGAGGATAGTGGAGTGACTTAACCTCACAGATTAGTTACCAGCTTAGCTTAGCAATTAGTTAAGGTCAGTTAAATGTAACCACTTCTGTTATTGTGGACAGGTGTAAGACTATGATAGGCTGTAAATATGGTTAGTAGAATTGTAGCATTGGATATATATATATATATATATATGTACATGATGCACTGTATGATCACGCTTAATGAATGAAGAATATTTTTCAGTTCATCTTCTTCTTTTCTCTCTGATCAGATCATATCAAATTATAGTTATAGATTTCACATGTTGTTATTATCCTGCATACCATCATTTAAGGATAGAGAGCACAAAATGAAATATTTAATATCGTACCGAACAACAAAATGTTCATTCAAGTAATAAACCACATGAAACAAAGACTAGAATTGACATTTGAAATTGCATTTAATTAGTTTTTGAGGAAAGAAAGAAATATTATACTTAGAAATTAAAAAAAATTATAATTTATGTAACATAATAAGACGAGCAAAGAAACTTCTTAACTCTTACATGCAGACAAAAAATTAATATGTAACATGTCTTAGATCTCTTACAAAACATGATAGGGACATTTTTGGACATACCTTAGATCTACTATATATGGACCTTAAGAAATACTTACCTCCTCGTCCCAGAGATACCTACAAAATTCTGTGTACGCTACTGTCTCTCTCATCCTCCTTCACCACACCAAACATAATGCTGCAGGTAAAAATAATGCCAAATGGGAGAAGAATGGTAAGAAGTACTCCCTCTGTTTCAAAAAGAATGATCTAGTTTGACTTGAAACGGAGTTTGAGAAAAGAAAGTATTTTTTAATCTTGTGGTTCTAAATTAACGTTATGTCAAATGTACCAAAATGCCCTTTAATCTTGTGGCCTTAAATATGCCAAATGGAAAGTTAAAAGTTAAAGTGTTGCCAAAAAAGGAAAGGGGTCATTCTTTTTTAAATAGACTAAAAATTGAAATTGAGTCATTCTTTTTTAAACGGAGGGAGTAATAATTATTCAAGTAAAAGTTACAGATACATACAATTCGGCCAATATATATATATATATAAAGGAAGAACATAGACAAGGTGATGTAGCACCTCTCTATGGCCTCCATTTATATTTATCTTTTTCTCCTTTTTTGACCATTTTTTTTCATTTAATTATTTATTTTATTTTTAATATCTCATAAATTATTTATATTCAAGTACTCAACTTTTCACCTCCCACTATAATATGTCTTCTTTATTAGATATAATGTGCATATATTCATAACTCTCATAATTTTCAACTTTTCATATTCATAACCCTTAAATATTAAATATGAAACCTTATGGTATTCTTCCATTATTTTCTATATAAATTCATATTTTTTGTTTCATGAGATTCTATCCAAAGTTACCCTTCATTTTCACCATAGTATTATATTCATGCTTTTATTTGACTTGAAAAAGAAGAAGGCTCTTGAATAGTGATAGGCTTTTGAAGTGGATATTAACAAGAGCTTCGATAATTATGTATTGATTTCTTTTCCCTTCTATTTTTTTTAATGATATGTGTATTGTACTTTTTTTTCTCAATTTAATTTTTATACAAAGAAAGCTTTTGAATAGTGACAGATTTGTGAAGTGAATATCAACAAGAGTGATGTCTCTCTACCTTTGTTTGACTTGAAAAAAAAGAAGAAAGCTTTGGATATTGATAGGCTTGTGAAATGGATATGACAAGATCTTAGACAATTATGTGTTGCTTTTGTTTTTCCTTCTATTTTTAATTTTAATGATTAAAATCGCAATGATATGTGTATTGTATTATTTATTTTTTCTTTCATTCTTTCTTTCTTGTGTATCTTTATGACACCTCTTAAGTATAATTTTTATACAAACTTAAAATTTAATTCAAAGCACGACTACTTGAATTTTAGAAGTATGAGAGTTATTTGTTGTATAATTTCTATTTAAATGATTTGGTCTCTTATTTTTCCTCATAAAAATGTTAATAAAAAGTAATAAAATAAAAGATATAATAATACTATAACCAAACAACACGAAATAACCTTTTAATATATATATATATATATATAGTTGACACCCAATTTTGACCGACCTATAACTCTTTCGGAAGTGCTATTCGATTAAATACATGTTATTTTAAAACATATTTCAAGTTTAAAATCTTAATTAATTTTGTCTAAAAATTACATATTTTAGTATGCATGATTTATAAAAATTATTGTGTATATTGTTGAATTATCTTATTATTATTAAGTTATTATATTTTATCGATAATTAAACTCGAAATGATTATTTTACTCAAATGTTTTAAAATCTAAGTGTGTTTAATTTGTATGAAAATATTTTAATATGTGGTATTTTATTATTTGGATAGCATCTCCTTAATTTCCCTCCAAAGCATTTAAATTTTAGCTTATTCTATTCTAATTTCTTTCAGTTCTAGCCTATTCAATTCCAATGTTATTTCAATCATAGCCCCTATTCATTTCAATTCTAGCCATTTCTATTTCAATGTTAGCCAATTCATTCCAATTTCCATATTTAATAACCTTGATTAAATCCCAACCGTTTGATGGTTTGATCGAACGGACTAGATCAAGCCACCCTTATTTCCTATTTCAACTCTCAAAAGACCAAAACCCTAAAAAGAATGTTCATTCTCCTTTCTCTCTCCCCTTAGTGTCGCAGTCTCCTCCATCAGTGAGAGCCGGCGAGAGCTCCACCATCGCCGGTGAGTTCTCCCTCTCGCTCCTCCCCTTGTCTTCCTCTACTTCTCTTCTCCTTTCTTCTCCCCCCTGCCCCTCTCTCTACTTCTCCTCCTTTTTCCGGATAGGAAAGCAGTTGGACAGCAACTCCAGCGATCATCAGCAACACGAGGCCACCGGTAAGCAGTCAGCTCCAATCGGCAGACCAGCGCCGCCTCTCCCCTCTTCTCCGATCGAAATTAGCAACTAGGAGCTCCAGCCGGAGAGAACCAGCCGACCGGCGAGCCTCCTTCCTTCTCCTCCTTCCTCCGGCAAACTACAGCTCCGACCAAGTGAGAAGCTCCGGTGAGGTTCGAAATTCTGGAATTTTGCACAAGACGGATCTCGACAGATTCGTCCAGGTTTGTCTTCTAAAAATTAGCTTATTTTCATCTATGATTTTGTGATATTCTAATCAATAATAGTTGTCAATCTTTTGCTAAGCATGAATCTTTAAAACCCTTAGAACATTTGCTCGTTTTACTTTATTATTTGTAGATTTGGGTTGATTAAATTTCTGCTCAAATTGTCATCACTGTGTTATATGCTTGAATATATTTTTCTTCATAAATGGGTATTGGCTGATTCTTGATCCAATTTGATGTTGGATATGATAGTATTAGTTTTTCCCAATGTCGGTTGCTTCTAAATGGATTGCTTTGCTTAATTAGTTTCAAAGGATTTTCCTCTTGCTAATCATAATCTGATTCCATTCAATTTATTGTGACCTCAATGATAATCCTCATCTTGATCACCGCCCTAATTACTCGATCCTCTAGGGTAGATTGTTAATATCGATTATAATTAATTAATTTACCGTTCTAATTGTTGATGTTGAACTGGTTATTCTCTCGCTGATAAGTCTATATTGGTATCCTGTGATTGATTTGTAATTTAGTAAGTCTTTTAATTTTCAAGAATTTGCAAGAGAAATTGCAGATTCCTTGAAAATTTTAATAAACTATTGTCATCTTTAATAGATTCTTATCTTGATTGACTCTAATATATTCTTACATGTTGTAATTTTAGAAAAGTGATATTTGATTAAGGTAAAAGAATTGTACTGATTTTACTCCCTACTTGTTGAGGAAAATAAAAATTTTATAATTTGCTTAATTAGTTAAATGTTGTGAAATGAGAGAAAAATATTATAATACTAAACAAGGAGGAAAGACAAATAGAAATATTAAGAAGAAGTATTCTTTGAACTCTTCAATGTGTGTTTCATAAGGGTGAAAAGACTACCCTTTTATAGGATTTAGAAAACACCCTTTTACATCCTTTAATCAAATACGTTAGCACAACTTTAAGTCTTACATTAAATAGGTTCATTATGTTATGTTGTTGATAAAAAGAAACATCCACAATTCAATGGTTTTATAACACTCCCCCTTGGATGTTTATAGATAATGTGCCTCGTTAAAACCTTACTAGGGAAAATCCAGTGGGAAAAAGCCTAGTGAAGGAAAAAGAGTACACACATCTTGTAATACGCCTTGAGTGTTGCCTCATTAAAAATCTTACCAGGAAAACCCAATGGGACAAAACCTTGGCTAAGGAAAAAAGAGTATAACAGGTATTTTACTCCCCCTGATGAAAACTTTATTTGATATCTTGGAGACGACGCATTCCAATCTTATATCTTAACTTCTCAAATGTTGACGTTGGCAATGCCTTAGTGAATAAATTTGCAAGATTATCACTCGAACGAATCTGTTGAACATTTATCTCACCATTTTGTTGAAGATCATGTGTGAAAAAGAACTTAGGTGAAATATGCTTTGTTCGGTCTCCCTTGATATATCCTCCATTTAATTGAGCTATGCAAGCAACATTATCTTCATACAATATTGTTAGGGGTCGTTTGGTAGAGTGTATAAGAATAATGTTGAATATGATGTATTAGCAATGCATGCATTAGTAATGCTTGCATTAGTTATGTTTTGCATTATTTCTTATACATTGTTTGGTTTGATGTATTGGAAATAGCAAGTCTTGTATAAAGACTATTAAAAAAATATTTGTTTACAAAAATACCCCCACATTCTTTTACAAAAATAATAATAATAATAATAATAATAATAATTATTATTATTATTATTATTAATAGAGGGTAGTTTTGTCATTAGTTAATCTAATGCATGCATTAAAACCATTGCATTGCTAATACCTAGAAATCCATGGTATTAGCAATACACACTTTAATACACAATAGAGTGTATAACTAATGCAAGCATTAGTTATACATAGGTTGGAAAAGAGTACCAAACAAGGTACTAGTAATACACAGTGCTAATGCATGCGTTATTTTTCCTAATACACTCTACCAAACGACCCCTTAGAGTCTTTGTTTGCCCAGAAAGATTGCATAATTGCAAAATGTGTTGAGTCATTGATCTCAACCATACGCACTCTCGACTGGCTTCATGAATGGCTATTATCTCTGTATGATTTGAAGAAGTATCAACTATTATTTGCTTCATCGAACGCCATGATATAGATGTACTTCAATATGTGAATAAATAGCTTGTCTGAGATCTAGCTTTATGTGGGTCAGACAAATATCTTGCATCTTCATAACTGGTCAATTATGACTTGGATGCATTAGAATACAACAACCCCATATCAATTGTTCCTTGCTGAATATATGTTTAACACATTTCCAATGTCTTATTGTTGGACATGAACTGAATCTCGCCAATAAACTTACTTCGAAGCAAATATTTGGTCGGGTATTGTTGACAAGATACATTAGGGCCCCGATAGCACTGAGATATGGTGTTTCATCATCAAGAATCTCTTCATCCTTTTCTTGGGGTTGGAATGAATTTTTCTTTATATCGAGAGATCTCACAACCATCAGGGTACTCAATGGGTGTGATTTATCCATGTATAATCGCTTCAAAAACTTTTCAGTATATGTTGACTGATGGATAAATATTACATTTGTCAAATGTTCAATCTGAAGGCCAAGACAAAATTTTGTCTTACCAAGATCTTTCATTTCAAGTTCTTTCTTCAAACACTCAACAACTTTTGAAAGCTCTTTAGGAGTTCCGATGATGTTCAAGTCATCCACATAAACAGATATTATTACAAATTTAGATTTTGACCTTCGTATAAAAATACAAGGACAAATAGGGTCATTCTGATACCCTTCCTTTAACAAGTATTCACTAAGACGATTACACCACATTCGCCCTGATTGTTTCAATCCATATAAGGATTTCTGAAGCTTTATTGAACAACTTTATTTTGAAATTTTATATGCTTCAGGCACTTTTAGTGCTTCATGGATTTTCATAAAAAATTTATGGTCTAGTGAGCCATATAAATAGGCTGTGACAACGTCCATTAGATGCATTTCAAGCTTTACATGTACTGTCATATTTATTAGATACCTGAAGGTAATTGCATCTACCACAGGAGAATATGTCTCCTCATAATCAATGTTAGGCCTTTGCGAAAAAACTTGTGCCACAAGTCGTGCTTTATAACTTACGACTTTACCATTTTCATTGTGTTTTCGCACAAAAACCCATTTGTGCCCCACTGGCTTGACACCTTCAGGTGTTCGGACTATTGGTCCAAAAACTTTACGTTTTTCAAGTGAAGCCAATTCTGTTTGAATTGCTTCCTTCCATTTTGGCCAATCAATTCTCTGTCTACATTCATTGACAGATCTTGGTTCCAAATCTTCATCTTGTTGCATTATTTCAACTGCAACATTATAGGCAAAAATATTATCCACCATAATATTATATTGATTCCATATTTTTCTCGTCGAGACATAATTTATAGAGATTTCCTCATTCTCATTATTTTCAAGTACATGGAGCTTCTCTTTGGTGTCATCATTTATTATGTCTCGGAGCTCTTCATAAGCAATTGCCTCTGTATTATGATCATCTTGATCATTTATTTCTTTCCTTTTTCGAGGATTTTTATCCCTAGAACCAATTGGTCTACCACATTTTAAACGTGGTCCAGACTCATTTGCCTTAACATTTTGTCCTATCGGGACATCAATTCGAACTTGAGCATTAGCAATTGGGATATCTGATTTAGTAACCCGTGGAAGGTTAGTAAATGCATCCGGTAGTTGATTTGCAATATTCTGTAAATAAATTATCTTTTGAACTTCTTGCTCACATTGATTTGTTTGGGGGTCTAAATGAGACAGTCAAAGTGAATTCCAATCTATCTTATTTCCCAACTGCTTTCGTTCTCCCCCTAATGTTGAGTATACTGATTCATCAAAATGACAATCAGCAAACCTTGCCGTAAATAAATCTCCAGTTCTAGGTTCCAAATATTTTATAATAGAACGAGATTCATACCTAACATATATCCCCAACCTCTTTGGGGACCCATCTTTGTGCGTTGTGGTAGAGCAATTGGAACATATACCACACAACCAAAGATTCTAAGATGGAAAATGTTTGGCTCCTGACCAAAAATCAATTGTAATGGGGAGATGTCATGATAACTGGTTGGCCTTATGCGCGCACAAGTGTCGCTGCATGCAAAATAACATGCCCCCAAATCGAAACAGGCAACTTTGTTCTCATCAACAACGGTCTAACTATCAATTAAAGATGTTTAATCAATGACTCTGCTAAACCATTTTAAGTATAAACATGTGTAACAGGATGTTCAACTATTAATTCAGTGGACAAACAATAATCATTAAATATCTGAGATGTAAACTCACCAGCATTATCAAGACGAATTGTTTTTATTGCATAATCTGGAAATTATGCTTTTAACCTTATTATTTGAGCCAACAACCTCGCAAAAGCCATATTGCGAGTTGATAATAAACATCTATGAAACCATCTTGTAGATGCATCTATCAAGACCATATAGTATTTAAATGGTCCACATGCAGGGTGAATAGGCCTACATATATCACCATGTATCTATTCCAGAAATGCAGGAGATTCCACCCCAACCTTAGTCGTTGATGGTTTGGTAATCAACTTTCCTTGTGAACAATCAGCACAAAAGAATTCCTTTGATTGAAGAACATTTTGGTTCTTCAAAGTATGCCCATGTGAATTCTCAATTATTTTGTGCATCATATTATAACCGGGATGGCCCAACTGGTCATGCCAAATAACAAAATCATTAGAATCAGTAAACCTTTTGTTTAGCATGTGATTCAACCGTACCAATATTTGTATGGTACAATCCAGAAGAAAGTGCAGACAATTTTTCATGCACAGTTTTCTTCTCCGCATTTATCGTAGTAATGTAAAGGTATTCCACCTTTAATTCATTTGCAGTCTCAACATGATAGCCATTTTGGCGAATAACCTTGAAACTTAATAAGTTTCTTTGAGACTTACTACAATACAATGCATTATTAATTATCAATATTGTTCCTCCAGGTAGTAATAATGCCGCTCTTCCAGAGCCCTCAATCAATTTTGTACTATCGGATATTGTATTAACATATGCCTTTTTCATTACCAAATGAGAGAAATATTTCTTTTCTCTTAGTATTGTATGAGTTGTGGCACTGTCCAGAAGGCACATATCTCTATTATTCATCTTGGATCCAACTGAAGACTAGAAAATTTTATTTATCTTCATAAAAATAAAAATACATAATAAGAAGTACGAAACTTAACAAAAGAAAATTTAAGTACATGAACTATAAGTAATACATTAAAAACACATAACGACATTATTCATTTCCCAGTTCAATTATCAATATTCAGTTGCGATCCCCAAAGAAGTCATCAGCTTCTAGATGAGTAATATCATCGAGCCCATCAAAAGCATCATCTTTCAATGCTAAATTTGCCTCAACATTCTCATCATATTTTTGAGAAGATCCTGCTTGAGCATCATCCTTGAGAGTCAAATGTGACTCCACCCGGGCATTAGAAGAAAAGGCACCACCTTTCTTTCATTTTCTTTTAAAGAAATTCTAATACAGCCTGACAAAATGCTCAGGTGCCCGACATTCATTTTTCTAATGAACTTTAAGGCCACAACGATGACAGTGATCGCCCTTTCCTTTAGATGGATTATTTTGAGAACCGATATTGTCCTCTCTTTTGTTATGACCACCACTTCGACGATTATTATATCGTCTTTTGCCCTTGCCACACCCATGCACATTTTCATGGCCCCGATTATTTTGTCTTATTTCAGACTGACCGTGTGTTTCTACCCTGTGTGCCTCCGATAATGGAGCACTTCCAATGGGACAATCTTCATGATTTTTCATTAAAAGGTCATTATGCTGCTCAGCCACCAAAAGGCATGAGATCAGTTCAGAGTATTTTTGAAAACCTTTTTCACGATATTGTTGTTGTAATATCATATTAGAGGCATGGAAAGTAGTTAGTGTCTTTTTCAACATGTCCTCATCTTTTATAGTTTCCCCACATAATTTCAATTGGGAAGTTATTCTAAATACAGCAGAGTTATACTCAATTATGGTTTTATAATTTTGAAATTGTAAGTGCATCCACTCATGACGAACCCTTGGCAATACAGTTGCCTTGAGGTGGTCATACCTCCCTTTCAAACATATCCACAATTCAAGTGGATCTTTCATTGTTAAGTATTCAACCTTCAGGCTTTCATCAAGATGATGACGAAGGAAAATCATAGCTTTCACTTTATCCTGACTTGATGCCTTATTTCCTTCGATTATACAATCACCAAAATCCTTAGCGGTAAGGTGAATTTCAGCATCAAGTACCCATGACAAATAGTTATTTCCAGAAATGTCAAGTGCCACAAATTCAAGCTTTGACAAATTCGACATGTTGAAAAACTGACTCTAAAATAGTTGAGTTAATAACATGATGTTATTTCTTTATAATAAAAGATAAATTTATGTTTCAAATGATTAAGAATTAGTATAAAGTATATTATATGCATGAACATGGAATGTTACAAAAACATGTAGACTCATAAAGTATGAAACGGTAGTTTTAATATATGTTCTAATTATTTTTCAATATTTATTTCTAGTTTCAATAGTTAATAACATCAAACTTTTGTAAGTTTTTCAAGTTATATTTAATATAATACTACTCTCTTTATGACACACAAATATTTATCATAAATTTATGACAAGAAAATATTTACAAGTCTTCTAACTAGCATGTTATCACATTTCCTACTATTTAATTTAGAGTTATAAATTAGTAGCATATAAACAACATAAAAATATAAACCTGAAATGTATTGATTATTATGCCTAGTAAAGTATTATAATAATACCTAAAGCAAGTTACATATGCAGTAATTAAATTACGGATCAAAGATTTATGCAAGTCCTATTAGAGATGTTATAAACACATAAATGTATACCTGACTCTAAAAGAAAGTTGATTAACTTTTAGGAATTAATTTCGAATTAAGTAGGTCTCAGTTGGTTAGAGACTCGTGTTGATAACGTGTTGTGAAATGAGAGCAAAATATTATAATACTAAACAAAGAGGTAAGACAAATAGAAATATTAAGAAGAAGTATTCTTTGAACTCTTCAATGTGTGTTTCATAAGGGTGAAAAGACTACCCTTTTATAGGATTTATAAAACACCCTTTTACATCCTTTAACCAAATACGTTAGCACAACTTTAAGTCTTACATTAAATAGGTTCATTACGTTATGTTGTTGATAAAAAGAAACATCCACAATTCAATGATTTTATAACATTATATTCCTTTCTGGTCGCACTCTCTTATTCTCCTATATAAAGAGACTTTTGCTCTTCATAACCCTGAGACTTAGAAGCTTACACTTAGCAATTGTTAAAACTCTCTCTACTCTAAAAGAAAAGAAATAAACAAGAGTCTTGAGAACTCTAAGAAGTCTTACCATTCAGTTTTGTTGTGTTCGTGTCAAGCATCAGATTAAATTTGTCTAGTCTGCTCAACTGGTTAGTGTTCTCCGTTAATTAACTTATTTTTGCATTAGAATTATTTAATTGTGTAATGCTCTATGAGGATTCAAGGAAAGCATCCGGGCCAGTTTTCCTTTTCCCCCTCTTTACGTGACATGATATATGTTTTCACATGTTTTGTTCAAACTTTGTGTGCCCTCCTTTGAATTGATGTGTACGCCAATATGCTAAATAGTAATGCTATGTGTTCTTTGTATTATGTATTTATTGTGTTGTTGTCCTTTAGCAGGTTTGAACACAAAGTTCAAGATAAGGATAGTCATCATGGGAGGGAAACAGTAGACGAATTGATCTTGGTTAATTTATGTGTTGTATATTGTTTAATCTCTGTTTATGTTTTGTAATAATTTGTATAAACTCTAACTCTCTCTATATTTATGAAATAATTGGGGAATATACGTGCTATTTGTTCGCAAATTATTACGTTAGGAAGCATGTCCACATCTCTTAGGGGTCGTAAGAATAATGCAAAATAGGGTGCATTAGTAATGCTTGCATTAGTAGTGCTTGTATTAGTAATGCTTGCATTAGTTATGCAAACATTATTTTCTTATACGCTGTTTGGTTTGATGTATTAGAAATAACAAATCTTGCATAATTTCTATTTAAAAATATATGTTTACAAAAATACCCTTCACACTTTATTTATTTTTACACTCCCTTGCAACAAAGTTCTTTGCTAAAACATCATTAACTCCTCTTCTTCTTCTTCTTTTCAAAAATAATATTAAATAGTTGTACTATTTGAGTCAAAATAATTTTGTGAAAAGTTGGCAAAGAATTTTTTTATCAAATTTATCGCCACAATAGTAATTTTTTTTATTAAATTATGTTGAAATTAGATTATTTAAAAAAAAAAAAGATATTTAAGAGGCCATAAAGTCTATTAAGACACCAACAAATTAAAAGACATTGAAAAACAAATAAAAATAAAAATAAAAACATATGACAAGAAAGAAAATGAAAAAAAGAGAAAATATTAGGAAATGTTCTAAAAAGGCTATGAGGGTAGTTTTGTAATTATTTGATCTTAATGCAAGTGTTAAATGCTATGTATTACTAATACCTAGAATTACTTGGTATTAGTAATACACAACTTAATACACAATGGAGTGTATAACTAATGCAATCATTAGTTATGCATGGCAAGAAAAAGTGTACCAAACAAGGTACTACTAATACACACACCTAATGCATGCATTATATTTCCTAATACACTCTACCAAACGACTCCTTAAAGAATCCGCCTAAGGTCAATCATTAAAACCAACAAATTTGTAATAAATAACCTTTAAGTATGTTGCATAATCTGACTTTTTGAAACAAATGCTAGTATATTAATTAATTAGTTTGAATTACTAAGAGTTTGATAACTTTAGTATTAGTTGATAATCCAAGTCTTAATTTTATATGTTTAATAACTGTTTTTTAGCATGCTAATGAATTTTAAAAGGAATAAAGTCTGAACCTTTTTAAGCATTGATTTGCCGTAATTGTTATCTGTTAATGTGATCCTTATTAATAATTCTCAGCATTATCACACTTAGAAAAGCATGCCAAAAGGATTTAAATATTTCTTAATGTCATTTGGGTGTAGATACCATGCCTATAGGTTGTGGATATTGGTCTTTACTTAGAAATCATGTTCATAGGCATTTCGACGAGAGGGAGTTGCTCGGATGGTAAGCACCCCTCACTTCCAACCCGAAGGTTGCGAGTTCGAGTCACCAAGGGAGTAAAAGGGGTGGGAGCTCCTAGGGAGGGTAAAAAAAATGTTCATAGGCATTTCTAATAATTTCAGCATGTTAAATAATGTAAATAAATTTGCTGCATATTTCTCCTCACTGTCAAATGATTTCTGCAAATAATTATTTTTCTGCCACTTAAAATAAATCAACCAACTATTTTCAGCATGTTACAACCAAATAATAATAAATTTATATGTGACCATTTTCTGAATGTAAATTGGAACTGCTTAAAACTAATCTCCCTTGATCAAATTTGTCCGAATCAGTTATTTTCTGCATCATAATTAACTATTGTGCCACTTAAAATTATCTACTGATTAATTTCTGTATCTATTAAACTGACTGCCACTTAAAATAAATCTCACATAATAGTCTATTCTGCTATTTCATTAATATGTTATTTTCTGCATAATCTACTATTTTAAAATTGTTGTCCTAATTAAATTATGTCCGAAATATTTTAGTTTATGTATTATAAACAATTGTCTAGCCACTTAAAATTCACTAAAAAAAATTCTGCACTTGTAATAATTTTATGCCCTCTAAATTCACTAATTAAATTGTTAATGTTTGTATGCCACACACTCAAGCATGAGAGCTTTCATTAATTATGTGTGTTTGCAAGCATGTTAATTAAAATCTAGAGGCCAACATGAGACTTTACATGCCAAGTGTTGTCCAATGTGTTTTGCTTGGTGTCTAGAGGGCCTAATTAGGAGCCTATATTTTATTTTAGTCTAAAACCACCTTAATAATAGGTCAATGCCTCTTGGACATTAAGCAAGAGAGCTAGGCACCTTTTAGGACGTGATGCATGTGGAAGGTGGGGTAGGGATAGTTAGCCCCTTACAGAGATGATGAAATTGACTCAAGCTTTAAATGACAAACATTGGTTTTGTCTGTTCGAAATAGAAGCCGACCAAAATAAAAAGTCGAGCGTTAATCTGTAAAGTCTGTGGGTTTCGGAGTCTCCCTTTCCCTTTTCCTTCTATGTTTTTTATAATTATAATTATTTGGGGTAGTTTAATAAATAAAAAAATGTTTCGCCTAGTTAATTGTGCAATTTCTGTCTCCTCGCTTATCTCTTTATTAATTGTTTACTGTTTATTTATTGTTTTGTTATATCACCTAGTAAGCATGTTTTAATTAAATAACTAATAAACGAAGTGACCTTAATTGCTACTTGTAACCCCCATATAAATTGCATGAGATACGGTCGGGATCCACATTTGTGGACCTCGAGGGATGCTTAACACCTTCCCCTCGAGGTAATTTGAATCCTTACACGATCTCTGGTTCGTTGACCTTAGGTAGATTTAGTTAGGTTAGATAGGTGTCCTAACGCGCCTTAATTTGTTAAGTGACCACTCTTCAATTCAACCAAAACCCAAAAGAGTGGTTACGTGGTGCATCGAAAACTCGTTTTTGTGAAAAATGGGGCGTGACATATATATATATCATTAAATTACAATTACTAATATAAATATATGAACACGTTTAAATAAGAACACAAGGCCGAAAGGCTTATGCTACTCTTATTTTCTTGGAAATAAACATTAACTTTTGTTCTTCACTTGACAAATTTTTCAAAATTTTGTTGTAATAAATCTATAAAAAGGTATATGATTCTTTTGATTCATATTTAATTCTTCATAGCTGTTTTTATATCGAAATACCGGTATTATAATATTTTTATTTCTTTATCCTCATTATAATATTTTTATTATATATAATTATGAAATTACAACTTTTACTATAATATATTTATGAGTCTTAATTATGAGGAGGAGAATAGTTTTTATTGAGTAATAGACATCAATACTTAACATTTAATTTGTTTCATTTTTGCAATTGTTAAAAGTAATTATTAGCAAACTTCAATTTAATGAAGTTGAATCACTACTACTTTGTAGTTTCTATAGTACAATTCTTTTTACTTTTTATATATATATATATATATATATATATATGTGTGTGTGTGTGTGTTCTTTCCTTGTACAACATATAGGGAGAAAAAAGAATAAAATAATAGTAAAGGCATTAGTGAAGGATAAATGACAGGGAAAGAGTATATACCAGAAAAATGAAAGTCAATGGTTGTTTTAGTTTCTTTTTAATTTTCATTTCATTTTTATTTTATTTAATAACAATTATAGAAAATATTTTTTTAACTTTTATTTAGATTAAAAGAAATTAAAGAATAAATTCTCTCTTTTGTTCAATATTAATTGTTAAGTTTAACAAAAAAAACACTCATGTTGATATTTATCTTGATAAAATAATATAATTAGAACAATTAATGATGTTATAACTGGAGAAAAAAGAAGACATGACATTGATAGAGATCAAAGATTGTTTTTTTAATTAAAAACAAGGGGATAATTTCTTTGGGTTCCGCTCTATAACTTGACAAATTTACCCTTCTTTGTTTTAATTTCTTCATATTAATGCATATTATTAAAAACATGACTTATTTAATAAATACTTTAAAACTAAATCAACACAAATAAGTTTATACTATAATATATATTAAATAAATATATATAAACGTGTTCTTTTTTTACCAAACAAAGATTCACACTTCTTCATATTGATTTATTTTTAAGACTTTCATTATATAAGTCATTTTTTAAAATAATGTGAATTAATATGAAGAAATTAATACAATAGGACAAAGTTGTCAAATTATAATAATTTATATTTATTTTAAATAAATATAAAGAATGGTTACAAAAAAAATCAAAATAAGGAAGGTATACGTAATGTTGTAAACCACAGGGGAGGTGAGTTTTGTAAAATTATCCCTTAAAAATTTTAACCATCGCGCAAAGCGCGCAGACAAATTCCCTAGTCAGTTTATAAATATGAATATACAATCAATGTAGTTTCAAGCTCTTATATGCTCAATTATTGTGGATTACACACAATTTAAAAACTGTGGCATGATCTTACGTTGATTGTAACTCATTTTATGCGACAATATAAGTGTCAACTAGGAATTCATGTCAACATAAAACAACTAAGTATACTTTTTTACAGATAATATTGAAAAGGGTCCCATTTCCATGAGTGTTTTTGGAAAAACAAAAGATCAAGTTGTTGATCTTTTTAACAAGACATTAATTAGGAATCGGTTTTAAAAATAAATAAATTGATATAAGTTACTTAAGTGCAAGGGCATTGAACTCCCTCAATAATTGGCTAGAAATTGTTAAACTATACCAAATAATTCATTTCCATACACATGAAATGTTTCTAATATTATAGGGAAGGTCTTGAATATTGTTTTTGGAAGCGAAGAACACAAATATGAATTATTATGTAGAATGTCAGCCTATAATTTTGACTTATAATCTATTTAGCCAAGTTATATAAATTAAGGAAAATGACTGTTCGGATTCACTTTTTTTCCCTCCCAAATGTTTGATTCTTCAATTTGGTGTTCAATTTAAGAGTGGAGATTTTTTTGGTGCAACAAATAATCGAACTTATATTAAAAAAAAATAAAAAAAAATTCTAAGTTACTAAATAGTCATTTTTAGGCCCAAAACTTTTCACAACCCAAGCTACGCAGTAGCAATGTTTGCTGCTATTATGCTGGCAATATAAATGTTTAAAGTCGTGATTGATTAGACTGAATTGAACCGAACCGAATCGAAGTTGCAAAAATCTGAACCGAATTTAAATAGTTCGAATAAGGTGCATATTTTTCCAAAATCAAATCGAAATGTAATAAAATTGAACTAAACGCCTACCCATTCTTGCCAACCATGCAGACGAAATAAAAGAAATGGAAAATAGATTTTGACAATTTTACAGTTGGGAACAGTTGTAACGTATGCCCTACCCACTGCCAATTAATTTGGATTTGAAGTTGTCCAACTATTTTAAATTTGTGTTGCACTAATTTATGTAATTCATTTGACCATAATATGGTATTTTTATTTTTATTTTTGGTTAAAATAATAAGGTATTGTTATTCATACATCAACACTATTTGATATCATATAACAAGTTCAGGATACAAACAGAACTATACTATACAACTAAGGTGACAAATTAAACAAGAAATTCAAATTTAGAGTACAAAAAAGCAACAAGCTACTACAATTTATACATGCAAATGTAACTAATCAAGATGTTTTATTTTAATTAAAAGCTGTCTGGATGACTTCACCATGATTAATGCATAAATCTAGACCGAGTTTAACTTCTATACACTGACAACATAAAATAGTTGGATCACGTAAAAAAAGACGACACATAACAGTGAGAATGTGAGGGGAAAATAAGCCATATTACCTGCTACATCGTAAAAGACTAGTAAAATTACACGATCAATGCATACAAGTTAAATCCAAACCATCACTCAAAGTTGACACTTTGCAATAGACCATTAAAGAATAATAAAGGCATAAAAACATTTACAGCGGCCAGGACACATAATTTACAAAATCCAAATAAAAAAGTTTGAGAGGAAGTAATAGAAGCCTAATGGTGTAGATCTCTTTTTTCAAGTCCCTTAAGCATAGGAACTAAATCTGTATTAGTCTCAAGTTAAACTAAAGGTGTACATTAATTAAAAAAAAAAAAATTAAAATTGCAGGCCTGCTGTTATCTTTTCAGAAGCTACCTGGTATTCACAAGAAAATAGTACAACATCATTTGGAAGAGAGCTTCTTCGAGTCGCACGCACCATGATTAGGTTGGAGCAAGTGTGTTTCGAGGCAGACTTATCCCGCCACCTTTCACAGACACGTTAGGTACCTTCCCAGAGCTAGCCCTGCTCGCAAAATCTGAGTCGAGGAATATTACCACAACGGAGATGTCATCATGGAAATGTCGACGTACTCCACGATCAATTTTCTTCAAGTCTGAGTACCTCATCTCCCTTTTCTTTGCTGCTTCTTGCAATGCAGTTTTTACTAGCCTTTTCGCGATCCCCTGCCAAGTAGCAAATAAGAGCTTTAAAAGTTTGGTCCAACTGTTTTTCTTCTGTTCACAACATATATTAGCTTTGTATTACATCTATCTAGAGCAAACAAACTCGGAATTTTACTTGGGAACTCTTCCGAGGAAAAGGCAGCAAAACCGGTTTTCTTACTATGCTAGTGTGCTTGCAGATTTGATAAGTTTCTTTATTGTTGGACGGATATATACACAGATCCCAAGGAAGGGCTGGACGGCCCGGACCACAAGAGTCTATTATACGCAGCCTTGCCTACAATTCTGCAAGAGGCTGCATTTGACTTCTCTTGCATTTAAGAAATTTAAAGGAAGAGAGCTGATGTAATCAGATTTATAGGGCACCAGTAATGATGATACACGTGTGCCTTTAATGGTAATATAATGTTACTATAAGGCTTTCATTGATTTCACGAATCCTGAAACTTTAAATGAAAAAGTGCTTCCCTATAGGTAGAAATTAGAATCACTGCAAAACTAAGAAAATGGCAAAAGCATGTATCAAAGGGGTTCTCTTACATTGCGTGGGTGATTTTGTACAATGTCAACAGCTTCTTGGTTACTTAGGTGCTCCCAGAGACCATCCGAGGCAAATATAATAAACTGATCCTGAGGTTGCACCGGGTGCACCAAAATAGCTGGATCTGCGCTCAATATGGGCCTCTGAAACGGTTCACGGAGCCGAAACTTAGCATACAACGGTTCCCTGTTGAATTCAGATTTCTTCAAGTACACATCACCAATGGATCTTGTGATCTACAACATGAAGTACACAGATCATCAGATTATGAGCCATGCAACAACAAATATAGACAACGTAAATGAACTCCCTAATAGTATTCTCCTCCATTAATGGCCAAGGGTCTATGTTTCCAAAAGATTGAAATTGCTTTTGAACATCACCCTATCATAAATATATGGCACACCTCATGGAAACTAAACTAATTTAGTGCTTCCCCATAACAAATGTGAAGGTCTTACAGAAGTTCAATTGTAATGCAGGTCTTTATAAGGGGCTGCTAATGTTTAAAGAATTGCTATACAACAGTAGTCTCATTAAGAAATTGAATGTTCATATTTCCATTTTGACTATCCTATGATACTTCACAAAAGGAGAGCTTTATCGTTCATTACATATTTATGTGATATATGACTTGGACAGAAAGACTATCATAGTTCATATCAACAGCAGTATATCACTTTCCACACAAGTGGGTGCAATTTTATTAAGAGAATGCATTATTGATGGTAGTATATACCAAAATTTAAGAGTAGCAGCAAGGTGCAAAGACCATTTCAAGCATTGGACAAGAATTATCATCGTATGCATCTCCTGAATGGAGGGAACCATAGTAAAATATCAGATCAGATACTCTATACATGAGAAACACAAGACATGGGACTTAACAAACCCAATTTTGTACTTGCGCTTCTGTTATCAGGGACACAAGATGGCTAAACAGTGCTGGAATTTGAAAATGAACAAAAAGCAAGCATGCTGCAAATACAGATCACATCAAGCTAGTAGATTCCAGTTTCAAGTATGCCTCAACGTTCAAGCTAATACTAGAACAAAGATAAGGAGACGCACAATCTTCAGAGCATACTATGTATATTGGTTCTTGAATAATCAACACTCTGGTACCAGCAGAAATTAGAGCTTTAAATATTAAGAGTTGGAAGAGCAAACAAAGATCCTCCAATTGAAGGAGAAAAAAGATCTTCAACTTTGAAATGCTATTCAGTTGAGGTAGCAACCTTTCATCGATGTAGTAGGCAACGACAAAGGCTAGTATAGTTACTACAAAGAATAATAATGTCAAAAGCAGAACCATCGCAAGCTTATATACAAGTACAAGAGAATACACAACTAATTAAGGAGCAACAACAATATTTAAAGTCTATGATGATCCTCCTTGCTAAGAAACAGAATTTGTGAATTGCTATTTAAAGAATACGAAGTCATAAAAGCATCAAAAATACTTAGAGCTGGGAAAACATAAACAGAAGAAGCTTAGGAATGCAAAGAAGATCTTACTTGTATAATACCCTTCACACGCCAAACATTGTGCTTTAAAACTACAATTTGCGAGTCATCTGGATGCAAAGAATGCATTTCCTGCCTTACAGATTCAATACTTGCATTGTGTTCTGCAGAAAGCTGAATAGCAAGAATCTCTCCAGTTGCCTTGACAAGCCTCCCCAAGACTGCTCGAGAGTCGCCAAGGTTGGCAACATATAAGGTCCCACTGCAGATAACTCCAACAAGGCAGCATGATCCAACAGCAGCAATCTGAGGTTGTGTGGGCCATCGCCTTGTGACAATAGAGAGGAAACCCTCTTCTGTGGCTTGAAATGCCTTCCGGATCACCTCCACAGACATAGTTTGCTGGTCAGATGTACACCCTGCATATTTGAACCAAGTGGTTGAGTGAAAACCTAGAATAACAACTTCACCAAAAAGAGCTACTTTGCATCTAGAGTACTATATGTTTACTGTGACATTTTTCTAATAACCGAGAAATCCCCAATGGTTTCAAAACTATATGGATAATGGAACCCCCCCCCCCCCCCTCCCTTTTCTCATCTCCACTCAATTAGCTGGCTTGCGTCTCTGATTGCACCCATGACGTGCTCCTAACCACACATCACGCGTTGTGCTCTTACCACTAAGTCAAAGCCCCAAGGGATACTTCAACTTTCAATTATTGTTAAATGGTCCTTAGAAGCTAATACATAGCTAATACTGAAGACTCCTCGAATTAACTCGAATCCAATAATTTTAAAAGTAAAAAGACAAGATTCAGCTCACCTCATTGTGAACCATCAAAATAGTATTGTTTATTCCCCTTGAAACTGAAAAAATTGAATGACTTGATTCAAACTGGTAATAAAAACTTACTCTTGAGATGCTGAAAGAGGTTATCATTGATGAACCTTGAAGTCTCAGGGCCACCATGTCCATCATAAATTCCAACAAAGGTACCATACGGACCTGAATCATTCAATCCCAAGCACCCTGATTCAACTTGGCTCTGATCTTCCAATAGATTATTAGCCTGAACTACAGCCATTGAGAACTCTCCATTAAAATGTTGCCCTGTATCCTTATACCATAGCAGCCCATCTTGACGTCCACTGGCATCGGAACCTGTATGAACGTGTCGATTGGCCCTTGGCTGAAAACAAGCCCTCAAGAAGTTCATTAATCCAGATAACATACCTCATCTCCTCCAATACACCATCTAAACTCTCCACATCTAACAGGACACACTAAATAAACCTCAACTTTGCATAGGTTCCTCCTCAAAGCAAGTACAAATCTATAAAAACAATATCATCAACCAAGTTACAATAAGCTAAAGAAAAGAATAGAATTAACAACAAAACACAATCTTGCAAGTTGCACATAAAAAAGCCAAAATGCACATCAAGAAGTCACCTTTACTATAAAACTAAGAAACCAAGGTATCCAATACCAAAATTCAACATCAATAAAAAAAATAGGAACTTTGAAATAGTCAAAATCACTTTTTCAATAAAGAACTGTATATGGTCAGCCAGTATTACATCTAATAAAGAAACCAACTTTCTTGATCTCCCAAATTTCAAGAATCACATAAATACTAATTAAAGATAAGGGTATATGAAAAAACTTACCTTTACTATGGAAAATGGAAGATCTGAAAGTGAAATAGTATTAGATCTGTGGATCCATCAAATCAAAGCAAAAACTGAAGTGGGGTTTGATTTTGATAACCTTTTTTGTATTTTTTCTCACTTTTCTTGAAGATTTAAGATCATGATGGAAAAAAAAAAAAGAGTGAAAAGGAGTGATCAATTAGTGTTTTGAGCTATTTGTTTCCATTGGACCAAGTGAAACTCTTTGAAGAGAAACCCCCCATTATAAATCAAGAATGGAGAGCTTGAAGCCAGCAAAGCAGAGGACCAGCTTTGGGCTCCACACACACACACAGAGTTGAGGATAGAGAGAGAGAGAAAATCTAGAGAGAAGAAAGTACCCAATACACAGACACTCCAAAAGAGTCAATGAGTATTTTTTTTGTTTTTTATTTTTGGTGGATATAGTAATATATTTTGCAAGTTGGAATTGGAATTTCCATGAAATATCCTCATATCAGGTAACATTGGCTGGTTATCAAGAAAAAAATGAATAAGATCATTTATTTATCCATCTAAACTACAACTCCATCATGTGTTTTCTTTTTCTCTTTTGGTGGTGGAGGTGGGGTAGGGTGAGGTGAGGTGAGGTGAGGGTGGCTATCAACAAATACTTTATTACTCAAAAAATTCACTGTTCAACAATAGTTGTTGATTATTGATTTGACATTCTTAAAAGATATTTTTTCTGTTCAATAATATTTAATATTTATCTATTATTAGTTTTGCACACTTGTTAATAAACTATAAATAAAAAAATAATTTTATTATAATTAATGATAAGGATAAATTAGGAACCAAGTGTAATAAGAAAATGATTATAATTAATGATAACAGTAAATTAAAAACTAAGTGTGAAATTATCTATTTATTTCATAAAGTGGATAAGCATTGTTGAACATTCCAAAATAGTATAGTGGATAACTATTGTTGGACGGAGGGATTAATGAATAATATGGATAATATTACTATATTTCCCTTGAGTATATTAAATTTAATGCTTGGGAAATGTATTATATATTGAATAGTAGTTAACACCAAGGGTAAAATAGATATAAAAGGATAAAATTATCTATTGGTTTTCTAAACTAGACAAGTATTGTTGGACAACTATTTTTAATATAGTGGACAAGTAACGATGGACCAAAGGATTACTTTTATTACTCCCTCTATTCTATATCAATTGAACTTTTGGGTCTTTTTTCATTGTTTCAAAATAACTAAATTGTTGAAAGTTTAAGATAGATATTTCAAAAAAATAATTATATTTGCCCTTTCCTTTGATAAAGTTTCATACTCCATTCATTCCATATTAAGTGAATTTTTGAGGGTTTTTCATTGTTCAAAATTCAAGATGGGTGTTTAAAATTTTTCCATAATTATTCTTTCATTTATTGAAATTTTATATTTTTTATGAGATAAATTACACTACTTACAAAGCTATATTTATAATTTCACAAAGTGCAATAGTGAAAATTATGTCATTGAATATTTTTCTTAGCTGGAGTTTGACCCCAAGTTTCAAAGTATTTTTGCCAAATAATATTTGGCCATGTTTTTCCCAAGTTAACACCCTGTGTTTGGCCCGAAGTTTCCCCAAAAATATTGACTATTCTAAAAAATATGATTTATACTCATAAGTTCTAAAAACTATTAAAAATACCAATAAGTTTGTATTATCTATTTATAATGAATATGTTCCGTTAAAAATAACTTTTTGACATTATTGATAACAATCAACAACAACAAATAACAATATAGGCAAGAGCTTTCCACATTATATGAACAATTTCTTCCCAATAAGTTTGTATTATATCTATTTATAATGAATATATTCCGTTAAAATTAACCTTATAACATAATTCAAACTTGTCATTGATTCGGTTATAACAACCTCCGGAGGAGGTAGTCACAAACTATTCCTTTATATAATCTTCCTACATTCTACGAACAATCTCTTCCCGACAAGCTTTCATTTCTAGATCAAATAACTGAGAAAATTAGTTTGATTCGGTTATAATTACAATCTACTAAAAAAATTATTCTTTTTTTTAATAAATTTTATCATTGAAATTAGAACTCGAACTTTTTTGCCGGAGGTAGTAACAAACTATTTCTATAGATATATATTAGTTGGAAGTAAATGATGAGTATTTTTTTATCAAATATAAAAGTTTGGGGTAATTTTTTAAAGTTTCAAATATTTCCCGAATTCCCAAAAACTAGCTTTTTCTAGTATTTGGGAACTTGTGATTCTTGGCAAAAAAATTTGCCAAGTTATGTGGCCAAACGCCAACGGCCAAATTTTTTCCAAGTTTTTTCGAAATATTCCCAAATAAAACTTGGGGCCAAACGGGTCTTTAATACATGTGCATTGCCTCACAAATTATGTCAAAAGTGAAAAATATTATTATTATTATTTTGAAAAATCAAGTGTGGAAAATCCTTAAAACTGCTTTTAAATAGAAGTAGAAGTAGTTTTTCTATTGTTGGGAAGAAGCCAAAAATTTCTGCTTTTAAAAAAAAACATAAAATTATTTTTTTGAAGACTAAAATATCTCTTTCATATATGCATATTTACCAATATATTCCTTATAATTAATTAGCATATCTCATAAGTTTGGTAAGTTTCATTCAAGAATTTTATTTTAAATTATTATATAATAAATATTTTATTTATTGTATGTTTATATATTATTATTTTGCATTTGTGTTTTATATATTATTTTTTAAAATTAGAAATAAATATAACAATATTTTTGCAGGATTAAAAAAATAATTAAAGATTTCAGAGATACCTTCAGAAATACAAGGCAAATCTTCTACTATTATGAAAATATTGTGTGATAAAATTAGGGATGAAATTATTCGAAAGTTTTGTGATGTATGAAAGACTTTATTCATTTTTGTAGTGATTTAATTTGGGGAATGGTTTTTAAATATATTTTGCTTGATATTTTTAATTATATTTAAATCATCATGTTAATATTATATTATTTTATTTATTATTTATTTATCTATGTATAATTTTGATTGAAAAATTGAATATGTACATTTTAATTTAATTAAAGTGAAATTTACTTGAAGTTTTTGTATTAGATATTTAAAATAATTTCTTTCTATAAAATAATCTTAATATTAAAAGTGCATTTATACTTGTCATTTTTTGTAACTTGACTCTCAAAAGCACTTTTTTTTATAAAAAAAAAACTGTCAAACACAATATATTTGCTTAGCAAAAACACTTTTCAAATGAATTTGTCAAACACAAATTGTTTTTTTTTTCAAAAGCACTTTTCTAAAAAGTTATTTCTAAAAGGTATTTTTTAAAATAAACAATTTTAGTAGCAATGCCAAATAGGCTCTTAATATGGCAATGTTATTATTTGGAGAGTTAAAGAATTTCTTTTGACTATAATTTTGTTTAAAATGTCTAACTATAAAAATAAATTGTATTTAAAGTATATAAAATCTTTATTAATTTGAAAAGGAACTTAAAAGAATCATAATCATGTAGAATTATAACTATTTTTGTCCTAGTTGAAACCGAATTTTGTCATCTCTTGAATGGAGATTATTGTAATCTTTTAGAGGGGAGTGTGTTGCGCTAAGCCGATCCATAAATGTTCTTAAAATAATGTGATGTTATTCATTTGAGTTAATTGATATATTTTAAAAGATTTTTTTTATTTTTACAGGAATAAAATCTGCATATAGCACTTCATCTTTTTCAAATTTACTTGCCAAATTATATTAATATGTGATTGTTATCATTCGCAAGAGATTTACTATACCTGACTTTTTCTTGTCAATTTTTTATATGAAAATTTGCTTGCACACCAATAATATAGAGTTTGTCGTGGAAAAGAAAAGTTGCTCATTAGTGGCCTAAACAGTAAAGGGATAGGAAGCCATTTTATGTTGTTACAAATTATCTATTAGGGGTGCACTGAGCTTTAATTAATTAATTAATGAGCTTTTGGAACTTAAAGGGCGTGGTTTTCCATCTACTAATTGGTTTTTGATTCATTTGATTGATGTTAAAGTGGACTAAATGTTAATTAAAGTACTTCATTTTTCTCTTGATTCATTTGATTGATGTTAAAGTGGACTAAATGTTAATTAAAGTACTTCATTTTTCTCAAATTGATTTAACATTTAGACCACTTTCTGCTTTTTCTTCACTTTCCTACTTCATAGGAGCCGGAGCACGTACTAAACTATATATGTATGTAAGCATTAGTTAAAATTGTAAGCATATAATTAGAAACATAAGTTTTTTTTTTAATCATGAATCAATGAATAATTTGTGTTATAAGATATGATTTTCCTGGACATGATGGAAAACAAAATCAGCTTTCTAATTTTTCTGTGTGAGAATTTTTTTTTTCTCACTGATTCAATCAAAATATCTGTGGAAATAGCCATTGAACATTTTTTAATGAGAAATAATGATTTTTAGTAGTGATAGTAGACTGTTAGTGGTGGTCATTTTTTGTTTTGTGCATGCCATCCTCCTGTAGATATTTTGTGTTCAAATCCTATTGGATATGATCAAAATTACTTTGTTAGGAATCATTTTACTTTAGAATTTCCGATACGAATCAAGATTTAACTGGATTGCTGGTACTTGACACCGGAGAAATCAAATATATCTAGACAAAGTCCTGCCATTATAAAGCAAAATGATAGTACATACTATAGTATTGATCTAATCTACTTACTAGCAACTTGAGTTAATTACTAACATGGGTTGTGGTGTTGGGTGCACTGATGGGAGTGTTTCACCCTTAATCAGAGGTTTCGGGTTCGAGCTTTGGGTATGAAGAAAATTCTGTTGGGAGCGTTACCCCTGAATGGGGCCTGTGTGATCCGAATTTAGTCGAAACTCTAATGTGGACTCCGGAGATCGGACGAAAAAAAAAAACTTTGAGTTAATTAATGGCTAGTGAGTAAGGGAACTCTATTGATGATATGATACTTATGAGCAGTCATTTTCTAATTTTGATAATAACTTATCATAGCAGAGTTTTGTATATTTATGTAAACCCCACAGTCCCCTCTTACTGCTCTGCTGTGTCTTATAAGTCATTTTTAATATGCATCCCCACTAGCTAGCAATAGAAAATGCAAGTGCATGTTAAAAGCACCAACCGTATTATATGTATTTATATTTTGGTTATAAAATAAATGAAGTTCATAAATAAACAAAATGAAGATATTATTGGTTGCTCTTTTGATTATGAGAAAGCCACTTCAATTTTTATTATTTTTTAGTTCATATATCCACAATTGTTTCAACTTGAATTTAGTACTCCCTCCGTTTTAATTTATTTGTTTGGTTTTGACTTGACATGAAGTTTAAGAAAATAAAGAACTTTTTTGAATCTTATGATGTTAAACTAAAGATATGTAGAATATACTAAAAAAAAACCTTTAATTTTATGGTTTTAAATATGTCATAGAAAAAGTTAGAATTAAAGAATTATCAAAAAAAGAAAAATACATATTCTTTTTTTAAACGGGTTAAACAGAAAAATAAGACAAACAAATTAAAAGAAAAATGACAATTATCAAGACATATATATTGTGTGAACCGTCACATCTAAAAATTTTAAAAAATATTTATCTAGTACACTTATTTGTTATGGACAAAGACGTGTTTTCATCACTTATGAACTTGATTTAATTTCTTGATAGTTAAGTACTTGAATATTTAAGACGTGTGTTAATTAATATATGTCGAGCAATTCAACAAATGTAGATGATAGCTTAAGTTGATTGGTCAAAAGAACACTTTAAAATAAATTCTTAGTGATTATAGTGATGGAAAAAGGTCTGAAATATATTCAAACTTTGATCGAAATTGCTGTAACGATACCGAACTTTGGAAATGACCTTTTACCCCCTGCACTTTATAATAGTGTATTTTAAAGGTACATATGTGTCCACATGGACATCATAAATATTGCATCATTTAAAATAGTAATGTGTCCACGTGGACACATATATACCTTTAAAATACACTATTAAATAGTGCAGGGGTAAAAGTTCCTCCATAAAATTTGGTATCGTAACAACAAATTGGTCAAAGTTAAAGTATTTTTCAGACCTTTTCTCTATAGTGATTAGAGACACATATGCTTAGTGATTAGAGTGATTACGTACCTAATATAATCTAGATAACAAATTAGAGACCATATATCATGCAACTCCATTATCCTTTTAAATTTTGATCTTCCATCAGCTTAATTAGCTTATTGATTTCATAATGCATGAGAATCAAATCTTAATTATTCTTTTAATTATAACTTGCGGTGCTTAATTTGCTTTTGATGTCATCACATTGTCTTGTTTCCATCATCATTTCCTTTTGTGAAGGTGATTTCCATTGTCTTAAATAAAATTATCCAAATTATAGGGATTATAATTTGCTTTCCTTTCCTTTTCTAATACTCCAAGATATTTCATCTCTCCACAAATAATGCAATATACATATGATAGAAGTTTAAATTATTAGAGGAAACATATATTTATTTATTTAACTCGACAATTCCTTACGACTCACGTGTGGTTTTTATTGTGTTTCATGGTCAAGTACCTATAGATTCTTTTAATAATTAGTAGCGGTGAATCTTGAACTTAGTAATACTAGAGCTAAGTTCAACAAAGATTTAACTGAATTTCTTCGTCAAAAAATTATACTTGAGAATATAGGATCTAAATATGTATTTATTAAAGTATATATATAAGTTTTTGTAGAACGTTGACATAAATGGACTTTTAATGTCATGATAAAAGAGATTCAAAAATTACTTCAAGTCACATGCTCCATTTTGTAATTTTTTGAATTAACTAATGAGAATTATTGTTTCAATTCGAATCCAAGACCTCTATCTTCTCTCTTATATTATGTTAAAATAAAAACGGTGAGACCATTAATATCTTAAAGTATTAGGAAAACCACATTTTTTTTTAATCTTTTTGAACCAATATCTACTAAACCTAATTTAGGATTAAACTTGATTTTGATATTTCTTGTATGTGTACCACGTTGGTTTCACGAGTCACCAATTTTTCCCCTAGTTTGGTACGAGAAATTGCCAGTGATGAGAATCACGAAGCATTGTCATGTGTCTTATCAATTACCTTGGATACCGTGTCACACGTCTCATTTTTATTTCTTGAGTTTCCGTTCAGTATCTGATATTCATATTGAAGTTCGATTAAATTTAAATTCACGCTGAAAAATTTCACATTAAAAGCAAAAATACAACTCCGTTCCCAGTAAAACTAGACCCCAAATAAAATGTGGATCCAACGAAATAAGATTGTTGCAACAGTACGTGGCTTTGACAAGAAATTATATTAACCATAGAGTCATATATAGTTGAAACACTAGTGAAGTGATGGTCATATATTTTGGAACTATTTATTTACAAGTACAAATAATTGTTCTCCCTTGTTGGATAAAGCAAATAAACAGCTGCAACCTTCCGTTTTCATCACAATTCCCTTTCATTATTGCTAGGAAAAGTAGTTTTCCATGTCCACTTATATGTTACATATATAATTGATTAGGATTGAATATATCGATAGTTTTTTAAATTTATCGGTAATTATACTTAGATACTTGAATAATAATATATTTTAACTGATCAAAACATGATAAAATGTTTATATAAGACATTTTCAATTCATTTTTTTGATAAAAATAATTACGTAGATGTCCAAGTAAGAAGGTGTAAAAGGTTAGCAACGACGTGTTTAAGACTTGATGACATATTTTAAGTGGTTTAGTCATCGATGTAATAAGCATTTGAGAACACGCTTAATTTTATTTTTTTTAAAATGAATTAAAATTATTTAATAAAATATATTTATTTATATTCAGATACAACAATAGAAACAAATCATAATTTAAATGTAATTTACCCATAAATTTACGAGACTTGTGGATGCATAGCGCCATTTGATAAACCGATGACACCTTGCAGAATGTGTGCGACTTTGCGTAACATAAGTGTATGTTATAATATAATATAATGTAAATAAATTTGTTACTTTTTTTAAAAAAAAAACTAGCAGAGCGTTAGCTTGGTCGTATAATACTTGGGGATATAATTATATTTCTTGTTTAAAATATAAGTTAGTGGATGTGTGAATGAAGCTTTTATTTCAATGTATACATACTCTATGACATTATTGCTATTAGGAGATTTTAGAGAACTTTTACTTTAATTAAGCACACAATACTTTCATATATATTTTTAAAATATGTAAAATTAATTTTAAAATTGATTGTTTAAATTAAGATGAAACTACATAAAATATTTGATTCGCTTACTTCAAACCCCTTATTTTTTTAAATATGAAAGGAAGATAATAGTAATACGATATTATTAAAATTATAGGGACCACAATAACATTGAAGTGATGCAGTTTGTAGTTTCATGTTTAATTTTTGGTTAGGTATAGCATGCAAGTGGATGATATTGTGGGTACAAGTTTTTAGCAAAAAACAGCTTACATTGATGCTAATACTTTCCCTTTCTCTATCCAACCACTCAATATTGATTTAACTTTACTTACGATTCTCGATCGTTACGCATTAAAAATAAAGAAATGATTCGTCTAAAAATAGGTAATCGTGTGTTTTTTAGGTCCCGGTGTACTATAACAAATGGAAGAAGGGGAATTCTATGCTATTGTTGGAGTCTATGTGGAAGACTGCATAGAGCTGATCGATCAACTGAGTTAATGCTCAATTTACTTGAAGTAATTTCATAAAAAACATCTTTATTGTAGGGTTATTTTAAAGCTAGATGTCAACTATGAGGGTATTTAAGGAGCGATAGGTGGATATTGGTTATTTTAAAGTAAAATCAATAATATTTGGGGTAGTTTTAGACCTTCTTTGTTTATTTAATCAACATATAAAAGATAAACCGATTACTTGTAACAAAATAATTAAGGACCATTACTGGTCCAGGTTCAATATTTGTTGATGGTTAATGATAGATACAGTTTTAGCCATTTTCACATTTTTGCCAAGAATATCATGGCTGATGATGTATGCGATTAAGGGCATGCAAAAAGAATATGAAAAATCAATTGAATTGATCGAATCTAACTGTATCAAACCAATTTATATCATTTCTCGATAGAATTGTAAACTTTTATTTAAGTGTATAATCGTCTCAAATAATTGAGATGATCTTTCTAATTTATATTAAGAAAAATCGATATGATTGAAATAATTTTAAACAAATCAATTTTAGTTATATTTTATAAAAAATAAAATAAAAACTAAGATAATATAATTTAAAAAAATAATCGACTAAACCGTTCTATTAATACTCTCAAATGCGATAATGCCCTTTTTGTATACTGGTACTTTATCCTTACTAAAACTACTACTCCAAGGAAATGAATCCTTTTTTTATTTCATTTTCGAGAGGGAAAAAGGAAAAGAACTGTTGGGAGTATTTATTCATAAATACGACTATAGGAGTACAATTTAGGAGGTTTAGGGGTTTTTTTCTTAGCAAAAGTAAATTTTCGATGATTACGACTTATGTCACCAATCATCTGTTAGAGTGGGTAAAAGTCCCACATCGATTGGGGAATGGACTGATGGTCTCTTTATATGGACTTGGGCAATCCTCCCCTCATGAGTTAGCTTTTGGGGTTGAGTTAGGTCCATGTGCCATATTTTTACATCATCTTAAACAGAATTTTAAAAGACATTTGAAGGCAAAGCCTTATGGCATTGCGTATTAAAAACAGATTGAGATAATCTATGAGGATGAAAGTGTTGTGAGGCATAAACCTCATTAATTTGGATATACTTTTTTTTTTACCTAATTATATAATGGTAATTTAGGGAGCACAGTCATTTAAACACAAGAGAATACAACAAAAATTCTTCAATTTCTATCAACATAGTGTATCTCTTGAAAATATATACAGATCAATTGATAGATATTTTTCTTGGTGCATGCTAAGGCTTGGTAGGAATGATCTTGGAAATGAACTATTGGCGATGAAAATCAACAATATAATTTGTACATCATGCATATTGTGTTCTTTATCATTTTTTCTGAGGCTGCATCTTTTCTTTCATTATAATAATTAACTTCAAAATTGTGGAATCACATTTTTTTTATTTCTCACCTGATGTTTGAAGTCTACGTTGAAGTCCCGATCAAATTCAAATCGCCCATAACATAACCAATTCAGAGATGACGATCCTAACAAAATTTTCTCTCTATTGCCAAAATCACGTAACTTATAACTAAGTGGAGTACTACTCCCTCAGTATAAGACTAAGGGAGTAGTCCACAGTAGGGGTGGACATTCGGTATTTGGTTCGGATTTCTCAAATTTCGAATTTGGTAATTGGTATTTTAAAGTAGATATCAAATACCAATTTTTAAAATTTCGATTTGGTAATTTGGGAAACGGTAAATTAAACTTCGGTTACAGTATTCAGTAATATCATATTGAAGTTATAGCCGATTGTATTACAAAGTTAATACTATTTCTCTAATTATTTCTATTTTTTTATGTGGAGGCACGATATAATAGAAGATCAACAAGTAAGAAGACAACAAAAAAAACAAATTGATACAACTAAAAGACATGTATTTGGATTGTTCATGCTTATTCCTATAACTTTCTCTTTGGACTTGTACTAATGAGTAATGAATATGTTGATATATGACCTTCATTAAGTAAATAATTTGATATTCGGGAAATATCGATTATCAAATGGTACTAATATCTCATACCAATAACCCAAATCCGAATATCATAATCCTAAAATCTCACTCCCGAATACCATACCAAATACTGAATTACCAAAAAGATTTGATTCAATTCGATAATTTAATTTTAGATATTTTATGCCAGCCCTAGTCCACAGGTGTATCTTTGTGCCTTGAAATCGTAAAACAACATCTGAACAAGATAATATTTTTAATTTTATTTTAATTTGTTGGAGATATATTCACTATATATATGTCTCAATCTGACCATGAGAAGTCATATCTGCAATAAAACCCTACTTTTCTTGTTGCTGCGCCATAGTTTGTGGCTCCTGAATTTTTCTTTTTTATTACTTTTCATTGCCACATAATTTAATAATAATATAGTCAGTGTATTATTGCAAAGAAAATTTGAAGAGCATAAATATACGCAGATCTTATTATTTCTATTTTTATTGGACAAAGAGGTTATTTACGATTGAGCCAAGCTAAAAAAAAATCGTGTTTCAAAACATGCATGTTAGCAAAAAATAAAATAAAAATACACTAATATCATTGCTTGAAAATGAAACTTGTTAATTGTGGAGAAAGAAGGTCCAATTCATACCTCCCTTAGAAAGCATTCAGAACTCCATATTTAATTTAGATTTCGAAAAGGGTCAAAACTCTCGAATAGAAATATAAAAAATATATGCCATTAATTAAGGGTATACTGCATATATAGTAAAATATTATAAAACATAGTTCTATTTAAGGGAGAATTCTTCGTGTTACATCAGCTTAATTTTGACCTATAATAATGATATATATATATATATATATATATATATATATATATATATATATATAATTGTTTTATCAAAGTTCAAAAATCCGTTAAAGATTACGACTCACTGATAGATATAGTTTTAACCATTTTCACGTTTAAGGTTTTTTTAACTATAATTTTCACGAATATCATGGTTGATGATGCATGCAATGATGCACTTTTTGTAGACTTGTAATTTATCCCGACATAAACAACTACTACTTTATTTTAGTATTATTAACTGCCTATAGTTCTCTCTTTTCACATAATTATATTTATTTTATGGAAATTTTTTTTGGCCAGAATGGTAAATAACATATTTCACACTATGTTATTTTACCTTTTTAAACATTTTTATCCTTTTAACTTAATACCTTTTAATTAAAAAATGGGGAAAAAATCAGTTTATTTTGAAATAAAAAGAATATTATAGACTTTTTAAATTTCTAGCCAAATTCTGACTAAATTTTCTGACCATTTAGCATTATCCTTATTTTATTATAATTAATTTTTTTATAATAGTGTCCAAATTCAATGGAGTGACCCCCAAGTGAAGAACAAAAGAAAAATAGGAGAGGTGAGGAAGAAATTTCAGTTGCAAGGATTCTTCAACCATCATCAATATTCGTATTTGACTTGAAAACAAGAATCTCTTTCTTAATCTTTAATTTCTTCTTTGGTTTAATAAACTATTAAACTGATTTAGTTATTATTATAAATAAAAGTACTCAAGAAATTCGTTTAAGAAACAAAAAGAAGGAATATATTTATTGATCAATTTAACTTAAACAATGGAAATAGTATAAATATAAAAAAAGGATATAGATAAACACCATAGTCTTTCGGTGAAGTTATGATCATAACTAACGAAAATCATTTAAATACAATTTTTTTTCCTTTTTATTTTTGTATGCATGATATATTTCTTACAAAAATATTGTTAAATAATATTTGAGTATGAATGTATGTTACAAAAGAAAAAATTAACAGAGTATGTTATTTTTGTTATAAGAGAATGTTGATATACCATGAAAAAATGATTATGAAGAAAATCAAATGTTATAGTGACATATTGTTACAACAAATAACTTTTATAACAAAATTTGACTATATAAAGAACTAGTAAAAAGAACGGAAGGAGTATATAGTGTACATATATAGCATATAAAGTAGTTAATTTGGCGTTATATTTATGATCATCGGTTTTTATGTAGCACACAATTCAAAGTCGTTACATTATGGATGTATATATAAATCATTTCATTCATTAAGGGTAATGGAACACATCTCACGAAGGGCGGGCTAATGAGAGTGGATCAAGCAGGACTAACAGATTTGTAGATTGGCAAGATTTTAAAGATGAGATGCATGTAACACCATAACGAATCTCACATCGAAATTGTAAAGAAAGAAAATAAATTTTATAAGGCGTTAAGAAATTTTATAAGGCTTATATAATTCAAGTTCACATTATACGCACTTTTGAAGTTCAATGTGACATAGCTCGAATGATAAATTCGTTTACACCTAAAGCTTAAAGTGTTGGAACAAAACCACAAGAATCAACTGGAACTGTCACTTAATTAAACTAGCCAAATAACAATATTTTTCTCTTCAACATAAATTGAATAAAATGATTATTACGTAGTATATTAATATTAATATTATATAATTATAATACTTATTGATTAGATAAGTGATCACTACTTTATTCACCTGGCGTAACTTATGGAATTAATCTATTCTCCTTTAGGATAGGAAAAATAAGCCTAATAAATACACTAAAATGTCACTTCTAAGTCTACATTTTACTGTTGATGATTGCAAATTGTAAAAACAAAAACAGTAGGGATGGCAAATAAAATAAACACTAACTATGTCATCTGCAATTGATTATCTGATAAGAGAGTGGACAACTCAATTCACTTTGTTTTTTAAAAGAACGATTACCAAGTACTACAAAAAAAAATCACTATTTGTATATTTATTGAAATTTTCGACTGACAAATATATATCGATGGTATTTATATAGATATTTTAATTGAATCAATGAGAAAAGAAAACAATAATAGTGTTTCCATACGAATAACTTAGAAAGTTTTTCAATATTTATGTGAGAATCTGGTTTTTCAGTGAACTGTTTGATGGAAAATGAGTGAGAAATCATGTTTATAGCACAAATTTTAATTAATTCGTGGTGAAAAAAAAATACTTATTTCAAGTATTGTCAAAATACTGATGATGTGACAATTTACTTTACACTCTCAAATTTGAATATTGATTCATTAATTTAAAACTATACAATTTAGCCTACTCAGAAACTATGTAATTCACAATTTTAAACTAAATTTTATTTAATAAATTAAAAAAAAATTGCAACTTAAGAAAAAATATTTTTTTGACTTCCTAAGTAGTGATTGAATATTGTAAAGTGAAATTTATTAATGGAGTATTAAAAGAGCTATAGATGGTTTCACTATAATCTAATCATGGTTATCCTTGTCTTTTGCTTTCTGAACTAGAAATGTTTACCGTATAGTGTAGGCCCATATGTATACTTCATAGCAACTTTCGCAAATAGCCACAATAAACTTAATTATGTTTTATAGTTATAGTTTACATATTTATGGGCTATAACTATAGTTTAAGCTACCTCGTTCGTATAATTCGCGGATTTGTATAATTCGTAGGTTTGTATAATTCGCAGGTACATTTGTATAATTCAGTTATTTTTGTATAAACTCAAAATAGCGAATTTATATAATTACAAACATCAGAAGTGTAAATAATTATACAAATTTTGAATTATACAAAAGTTATACAAATTATATTATACAAAATCTGAATTATACAAACGTGCGAATTATACAAAACTAAAAAGTTGAGCCGCGTAATTATAGCTAAAAATAGGTCACAATTTGTAATTAAGGTAAACTATAGCTATGTTAACTAATTAACAAGTATATATTTGCTTATACGCGTAATTTTCCCTACTTGATATATATTGGGCTGCTTAGTTTTTGTTCTTCTTAACAAGTATATATTTGCTTATACGCGTAATTTTCCCTACTTGATATATATTGGGCTGCTTAGTTTTTGTTCTTCTTCCTCCCTTTATGTTGCTGCATCTCAATTTAATGGGATGGTTAACAAACCTAACTAAAGGTGAAGTTGCTATAATTCCAAAAGTTAATGGGGTGAAAATGTTAAAAGACAATTCCTCAATATCTTAGTCATTTGCAATAAAATAGTGTATTGATTAAAAAATAAATAAATAAAATTGTTATCTTAATATATGTACTAATATGTGTAGGTTTTTGTAAATCGAGAGAAATAACCATGGGTAAAGGAATTTTTGCGTGGACTAAAAAGAGGTCGGCCCAACTTTTAGCCCAAAATTTTCTTGTATATTGATATTTTGGGAAATTACACTAGGTGACGATTTCACTATATTTGAATTTGCGCCAAAAAGTCTCACATTATAATAATTAAAAAAAAATGAAAAAGGAACAGAAAAAAGATTAATCAAACGCCATTTTTCCATCAAAAGTACATGATCTTATTTTGGATTATGTATACCAATCTCAAAAAAGTATCAAAATATATATGCTATAAAATGTGGTATTGTTGTATCGTTACCGATAATTTGATATCACTTTTGTCACCACTCACCATCATGAATTGATGTGAACATATTTCATTTGTTCTATGTCAAAGTTACATTAATTGCATAAATAATGATTAATGGAGAATGATAATACCATTTTTTTAATTAAGTATTTTGTACAAAAAAACTCCGATGTCAGGGCCGTCTCGACAAGTTTGGGGACCTAAAGCTAACTTCATAGAGACCTTTTTTTTTTTTAATCGAGATATATAAATTGAATAATTATAGCATACCCAGTATAATCCTACAAATAATGCCTGGAGAGGTAGGATATACGTGAATATTATGAAGTAAGAATGCAAATAATGTGGTCTTTGTCCTTCCACCCTTTGAAGACAGGGAGGGAGGGCAAAGCTTTTGGTATTTTATTTTCAATAAAAATATAAAATGTAAAGTTAGAACAATCAAACCTGGCTAAAACTTTGAAGAATTTATATAATGATATCAAAACACCAAAAAACAAATTTGATCTTTTTATAAACACACAACAATAGATTTTGCATAATGTAGAAGGTTTGAACGTTTAAGAAACTTTAAAATATTTAATAATGAGAGAATAAAATAGTGAAAGAGGAATAAAAAAAGTAAATATAAGAATAATAATGTCTATTCATGATAATCGTCAAAATATAAATGAGGCAACAACATACATAGCTAGTCACATCAGAAAGGATATTACAATTAACTAAACACTGTTTCATTTCTCAATTATTACAATGACCTATATTAAATGAGGTAAAAAATTATTATATTTTCTATCCAAAAAATTCTTTTCAAATTTATCAATACATGAGATTTATATATATATGAAGGCAGAAACGATTGCTTTAGTAGCCTTATGATTAAATCGGCTCTGGCAAATGCATCTACATATTCTCAAGAACAAAAACTTATAAACAAACCATGTATGTTTGCCGTAGAAACGAAATTTAGACATTGATTTCAATAAAATTGACTCAGTTGTCATAGAAAGATCTCACCAAAATATTTAAAACTTCTCATCGAAAATAATATTAAATTTGACATCTCTTCTAATCACAATTAAAACAGAATTAGAGAATCAAATCAAGGAAAAATTGTAAAGAATATGATATGGTATTTTCATTATTCACAAAAAAAAAAAAAAAAACGAACAACAAATATTAAATAGTGAAAGATTGATTTTAAGTGGCCTTTAATATGGCGATGAAACGGTTCAAAATGTTATAGTTAGAATTTTAAAGGATGTCTTTCATTTTCTCAATCATTAATCAAAATTAATATGATACTCGTACGATGCGCGGAGACCAATATAAAAGGAAAATCATTTCCTTCGTATGAAATTGTTGTAAGATATGTGTTGTGTAGTAAAATTAAGAATTAGTTGATGAATTCATAAAATTACTTATCAGAATTCTAGATTTTTTTATCCAAATTATTGAATAGAAAGTTTATATTCTTGTTCCAACATACTAATTACTTACATTATTTTTTAAAGGTGAAATGGTCTGATGGACCCTTATACTTGTATGCATTTGTATTCTGGCCCCTTCTACTTAACTATTTGTCAATTGAACCCTTAAATTTAATGTAACTTAGCATTTTAAACCCCCTTGACTCTACGTGTACTTCAAACTCTCAACAAAAATGACACATCATCATCCACGTCAGATTTAAAATTACACATCATTTATTATTTATTTTTTTAAAAAATATCAATTGTGTTTTATTTAATAAAAAGTAAAACAATAAAATTTAAATTTATTCCTT
This sequence comes from Solanum verrucosum, assembly GCF_900185275.1. NCBI lineage: Eukaryota > Viridiplantae > Streptophyta > Magnoliopsida > Solanales > Solanaceae > Solanum > Solanum verrucosum. Next base: position 2,456,609 of record NW_026020401.1, read on the forward strand.
AAGCTAAAAAAGAAACCCAACATATTTCCAAAATAGATTAGGCAATTAGCTCTTCAACTTCTTCTGAACTTTGACAATGGTGGCGCTTCTATGGAGGAGATCAAGCTGCTGGTGCATTTCTTTCTCGGAGGGTGAGTCCCCATTCCCATCTTAAAACATAAAAAATCTACTATTTTCCTTTCCTCCTCCTTCAACCATCACATAACTACTAACCTAAATCGCCGCCGCCGCCGCCGATCTAGCCGAAAATCTCTTCACTGTCGTAGCTAAATCCTCCAACCCTCACCCGCCTCATTCTCCACTGACTAGCACAGTCTCTCTCACTCTACTGCGAACTAGATTTCTCCGACGAGCACCATCACCATCGACCTCTCCCACTAGCGGTGATTCAATGGACTCAAGGAGGTTTCAACGCCAAGATCTTTTAAAGATGATGACAATAGTATGAAGAAAAAAAAAGAGTCGGGACATGTAGATTGCTGCAAATGAAGGTGGAGTGGGTGAAGAAGATGGAGACTTTTTAATTAATTTTTGTATTATTTTATTCTTTTATTAATATTTTTAAAACTGAAATATAGTACTCACTCACCTTAAGGAGCGTGAAGTCACACACTTTCGCCAACTCAGCCATTTTAAAGACACGTAAGTATGGTCAATGGTCAGAGGGGTTCGATAAATTGTGTTTTATTGAGTTTAAGGGTCCAAATGACAAATGGGTAAGTAGAAGGGTTCAGAATACAAACTGATACAAGTACAAGGGTCTATCAGACCATTTTGCCTTTTTTAAATTATAATTATAACAATCCCTTCCGGTTGTTACAGATAGATCAATGGTGAAAGATTTGGACTAGAAAACTTTTTGAGTAACAACTTAAAATTACTAGACTAGGTCAGTTTCAGACGGAAGTTGAACAAGGTGAGGTCTAGGGCGATTCGGAAAGGATTGGGGTCAATGTCTAAGCTTGAGTTTTTTTTTTTTTTTTTTTAATTAGCTAAAACATTAAGGAATCCATAAGGTTTTTCAGAAGTGCATTCGGGTAAGTAAATCTCCAGGTATCGAATTTGAAGTGAAGGGGTTATGATTGAACGTCAATATTCGAAGGTGTGTTGCGAAATGAGAGCTTTGGGAAGAATTTTCGAGCTACCCCCTCCGTGCAACCCACTATTGCGGGTGTCACGTCGCTAGGGGTGGACATGTTATGATATATACCAAATTACCAAATCATATCTAAATTTTTAATACCATGGTTTTGCTATTATAGTATTTGGTATGGTATATGGTATACATTTTAATTTATTTTTTTGGTATTCGGTACGGTATTTGGTATTTAGAAATAATATACCGAAATACCGAATACCATACAAAAATATATAGTTACATAAATAACATATATATATATATATATATATGCAACCTACTTTATTTTGATTGAAATTTAATTTATTAACAAAAGAAGTTGTTTGTACTTTATTTTGAATATTTATTTCTACATGTGTAATATGTTAATATGATACAATTGAGACCTTTTTTTTAATTGTTGAAGTCATAATACTCTGTCAGACGAGTATATATTAGTCGAAGTTGAACAAACTATGGTTACCGATTTACCATACCGTAGAATACCGAAAGCGAACTTCAAAATACCAAATCATAACAAATTAAATTAATATGGTAATGATATAATATTTTTAAAACCAAATATCAAAATTACGGTACCGAAACTTTGAAATACCGTACTGTACCATAACATGTCCACCCCTATACGTCGCTATAGCGCAAGAATTAATTCTTAATATAACGGGTGATCCCGCTATAGAGGATTGGGCCACTGTAGCAGATCAAGTTGGGTTTTTGTGCAGAAAAGTTTCAAAATCAATCATTATTTGGCCATCTCATTTTAGGGGACTCCAGAGGCGACTTAGAGCATTTTCACATAAAGTTGAGGTAATTAATCCCCTAACTTGTAATCTAATTCTTGAGCCCGAGAATCTATGATGGTTGGCCTTAGGGGAGGATTTTAACTTGAAATTATGGTGGAAAAACCCTAACTGGGTAGAATGATCATGAAACTGGCATAAGGTTGGGATTTGAGTAGAATTTGGCTATTGTTAGGTTATTAGTCCTTGATTGTTGTATTGTTTTATTGTTTTAGACTAAGAACAAGGTAAGACATTGCAAAAGGAAAAACTCGGGTTCTTTAGAGTTTTCAAGGCTTAATTTGAGGTAGTTGATGGTTGTTTGTTTCTAATGTATGTAATATTTACATGTTAACTGCTTTATAGTATTATATGTACAATGCATGTGGGAGACACATAAAGGGGTGAATATGAAATGGCACATTTTTTATAATCTCATGTAATAAACTTGTTTAATTTTCTTGTGGCTTCAAGTGTGGTTGTTTGTTGTGAGTGTGATTGTGCATGTTGTTTGTGATTGTTGGTTGACTTGGGTACCACGTCGATACAGATTTACTAAAGGTTGGTTCGGGTACCGTGCTTGATATGGAATATCATATGATTGTCTCGGATGACACACCGATATACTAATAATGGTTGGCTCGGGTACCACGCCGATACACTAACAATTTGTGTGTGGGTTTCATGAGAGAACTAGTGTATATAGTTGTGATCATGTGGGACATGTGTTATGCATTGGTTAAGTTAAGATTTGTAACTAGGAGTATATCTGTCGTAATTTGTTGATATATGTGTTGGCTTGTATTATTGTATTTTGATATCTATCCTATTTATATTCACACCATAGAACTGGTCATATGATCTTACCAGTACAATGTGATTGTGTACAATACTGCACTTGCTCTTTTTTTGTTGAGTACATGACATATTCATGAGGCAATCTCAAGACTTCAGCTTTGATACTTGTGGATTCTGAATCCAAGGGTGAGCTAATCTTTTCTGGGCTGTCATGAATTCCTTCTAATTTCTTTGTCCATCTTTTTAGACTCAGTCATCTTAGACTTAAGTTTATTGGATCTTAGTGAGGGTTGCATCCTTATTGTTGATTATTTTATAGTTTGGGTACTATAACTTTCAGATTCTAAGGGATTTAATTATGCAATTGTTTGAATGATAAAAAAAATTTCACCCTGGATGATAATTGATTAAGTTGATGAAAACTTGACCCTTTATTTGGTTTTAATTGTTCCATTGGCGTTTTACACTATAAGTTGCTCGTAAAATGAATTGATGGGTTAAGTTTGGGTTAACAATTGGTTCTGTCATCAAAGAATTAGCGTGGATGCCACTCACAACGAACTGGATCATGACAACAACTCTTTTTTTTGTCAAAAGATACTTATTTATAACACAAACTTAGTTCATCATTACATAAGGATAGTTTGCACCTTCTGCCACAAAGTGACCAAACTGGTGGCTATTAAAGAGGAGTTCAAAATACTAAGATTACCAAATTTTGCTAGATCATTACAGTTCATAATATTTGTTTTACTAGCAATATATCCTCCAAGTGAGTCATGATATAAGCATTCATATTATCATGGTGGAGGTTCCATAAAAAACTTCACTTCATTTGTTGAGGCCCATTTATGTCCGTCAGTTGCTAATATATGAGCCAGTGTGTTACCTTCTCGAAAGTTATATATACCGGACCTGGGGATTCCTCTGTTTCCTCAGTACGTACCTACATTCATTCACAGCGTTAGAAAAAAAAGGGACGTGTGTTGCATTAATTTGATCACCTCTGTAGCATCCGTTTCGACCTTAATAATGGTTAGCTTGTGCGTAACGGCCACCTCTAGACCTTGGATGAGAGCTTGTATTTCCATATGGATGTGATTAACACCTTGGCTTTGTTTATAAAAACCAACAATTCAATTCCCATGCATGGTTATCTCTGTAGACACCTTTAATTCCATTAAAACTGAGATCATAATTATGAGATCCGTCAATGTTAAGCTTAATGTCAGGCATCGAAGGGGAACCATTTAATATTGATGTCGATCTTATTATTACTACGTCTAGTAGAACCCTTTGTATACTTAATTCAATGACTTTGGTTATGAGGTTAGGGACGTGGATGGATTGGCATAATTGTTAAAAATATTGGGATTTCTATTTAGTCTAATGTGTCATAGTGCAAAGGGGTAGAAATAATCCCAACATAAGAGAGTATTTTCAAAAGTATGGTCGATGGTGAGATTGTGAAGAGGCGATTATAATGCCAAAATAATTTTAAAAAATCTTATTTTGCTAAGAGTTTCAATTTTCCATATCTAGTTATAATCATCACTATTTTAAGAAGGAGATGAGATAATATCATATGCTGATGAGGTAGAGAAGATACCTAACTATTAAGGGACCGAGAAGAGAAGTCTATGTTGCTTAGCTCTTCAGTAAAAACAACATAACAGATTCTATTCTTAATGTCATCTGGAAAGTCTAAGGAGCAAACATCCAAGTTCCAAGAGTCATTAAAATAAATATCACTGATCCTTTTGTTGATATCGTTTGTATGGATCGAACCCTGAATTAGATATCTCTAAGCTGGCAACTAGTAGGGCACAAATTAAAATCTTAAATATTAATGTTATTTCCTGTAACAACATTCCAAAATATACGTTGCTTACAAATATCCCAACAAAATTTAATGTTTGCAGGACTACTCAGAGCGCTTAGCGTATTTGTTAATCAGATATCTAGACCAGAGATGGTTAAGATTAAAGAAAAGTCTTCTGGCAAGACTAACTAGAGTAGTTTTTTCTTTTTTGACATAGCCTTAGTAATACCCAAGCTTCCATCCATCTTAGGTTCAATGACTTCATCCCAGCTGAGGTAGTACATTTTCTTCTTAATAGCAGTAGACCCCATAAGAAGTCCCGCAAGACCTTATCAATGACTTTAACAGAAAAGTTGGCTTGTTTAAGGGAGTTATTAATAATGTCAGCACTATTATGGTGCGCTCTAGAGAGAGAAGAGAAGCTTTAGGTTGGATTTTAATAAGTTTCCAGACCCCTAAGTCAACCTGGTGGCTGATATAAACACACTACATTTTCATATGGAGAATAAAAATATAAGGAGACAGTGGGTCGCCCTGATGGATAATCCTAGAGGGACTGGAGATCTCAGTTTTTGACCCGTTAACAAGAATAGAGATGTTACTAGTCAAATTGCAATTCATAATGGGAGGCCTAAAATTATTAAATTTGAAGAACTTAAGGGTTTCATGAATGAAAGACCAATTTAACTTATTGAAACCCTTTTCAAGATCGATCTTAAGAATAAAAATATCCCTTTTTTTCTTTGAATTTCTAAGGCAGTGAATCACCTCTTAAATGATACTCCCTCCGTCCCTATTTAGTTGTCCACTTTAGAAATGACACACAAATTAAGGCAACAATGATTAGCATAGTGAAGTTACAATTTTACCCTTATAGTACAATTTACAATTCCAAAATAAATTCACTCAATATAACTAATAAATGCTGGGAAGTTCATAAGTTTATTTACTTTATTTATGACAAATTTTCAATTCAAAATTACAGCCACTTCTTTGAATTCAAGTGAAATAAATTGGAAGGAAATAACATACACTTTTACAATTTTTTGTAACATTTAAAAATTTTCCACCAACATATTTTGTTATAAAAAAATGCTTCAATGAAATGAGAAATCAAACAACCAATGGATAGAAGACAAAATAAATCAAGTTCAATGAATGGATAGATTTAAATATTTCTGTTGAAGTGGATCTTCAATCAATATAAGTGAGCCTTTTACTTTGATAGGAGATTAGTTGAAACTTCAACTTTATTTCTGTCCATTTTTTTAGTAAAAAAATTGTTCAAAATTTTTACTCATAAACTAACAAAATGCTTTCTGGGTAACTTAAAGGACTGTGTAACTCCCCAAGCATAATAAATGTATTGTCTTGTTCCAAAAATGATGAATTACAGCTTACTAGAAATTTTCAAGAAGTTTAAATAAGGGTATAATAGGAAAAAAATTGTTGTCCTTTCTTAATTTGTCAAAACGGACAACTAAATAGGGACAACTAAAAGAGGAAATATGGACAACTAAATAGGGACGGAGGGAGTAATAGCATTATCCGAAGGTTTTATCCCTTTAAGAAAATTACTTTGGTAAGGACTTTCAGAGTCCCCGAGGCAATGGATCACTAAATGAATGATAATAACTATTGTTGTGGTTATGATTTTGTAGACAAACCAATGGGCCTAAAAAATTTCAGGTGATATGCATTAGGGATTTTTGGAATAAGCAAAGATAGGTGGTATTAAAGTTGAAGGGAATGGATGCATATTTAGATGAGTGACAAAGTCTAGGACAGATTTATCAATTATGTCCCAATGTTGTTGGTAGAAAGAGGGATGTAAACTGTCAGATTTGAAAGGTTTGAAAGAGTGAACAACCTTGATAATTTTTTGATCTGGAAGCGGATAATTAAGAGGAGACATATCAATGTTATGTAGGGAATTATTACTAAGGTCTGGGTTATAAAGGAGGTATGGTGGTGAGAGGTTGTGAAAATGTTTTGAAAGTATAGCTAAGAATATTAGCATGACTGCAAATCCAATCTCCATTATCGTCTTTAAAGAAAGATATATTATTCCTATGTCTCTATTTAAGGACAAAGATGTGATAAAACTTAGTATTTGTGTCACCATCGTTGATGTAATTTATACAGGAGTATATACGTTAATGGTCCTCCTCTATTTTAAGAATATCATTATAATTCGAGATAAGGTGAATGCCTAGGTTTTGGAGGGAAAAGATTATTACCAACAATAGGATTATTTTGAATACCCTCCAGTCTAATAAGGAAGTGTTAGAACAATGGATCCTGCAAGAAAAGAAGCGTGCATTCGCACTACTAGAGAACGTATAGAGGTTTTGGAGGAGAGGCAGCAAGCGCTGCGAGCGGAGCATGAAGCGCTCATTGTTCATGGAGCACTCGGTCACCTGGAAGACTAGAAAAATTCCAAAAAAGTAGTTAAGTCACCTCTAGGTGATTTTTCCTTTTATTAAAGTCCCCAAAGGTGATTCTACTTCAATTCTTAATAGTAGGGAAAAATAATAAGCCGGGATAAGATCCCTATTAAGCCAACAATTCGAGACAATAGCTTTAAAATACTGGTGAGCATACCAATAATTTTCAAGACGAAAAGACTTATTATTATTGTGATGATCCAAATTATCAAGCCGAATAAGGAGAGAGATGGTTAGAATAAATAGGGGAAGGTGAGTTATAGAAGCAAAGCTTGAGTCTAAAGTTGATTTGCAAAACATCTATCAAGTCTTTTGAGAATAAAACCTCTTCCATATTTATGATTTGACCAGATATAACGACTTCCCTTGAGGCCTAAATCTACCAGGCCACACTAATTAGTACAATTAAAGAATCTATTTGCCCCAGTACAACTAATGGGGTTACCACTACATTTATTTGCTTGACATGTAATATCTTTAAAATCACTTTCTACAACCCAATGACTATAAAAGTTATCTTCAATACATCTAAGGTTATCCCTAAGGGCATCCTTATGCATTAAGTTAGGGCTATCATAGATAATGAATATGAGCAGGGGGGGTTATTAGGTAATACATCAACCATGACATGCAGTTCTTGAAAGGTTAGCCTCATACTAGTAATTTGAACCTAGTCTTCATGCCAAAGAATAACAATAGCCAGAGAGCGCTCAATGGCAGAAGCATAATGATTCTAGTAAAATTGTATTCATTTTAAATAAACTCATAGCTCTCCATATTTATTTCCAGCAGAGCCAAGATACACTAAATATGAATATTGAGAAGATCCCCACGCATTCCTTCTAAAGGCTATATTGTTCGCTCCCCTACTGTTTCAGATAACCAACGTAGGGTTTCTATTAATCATGAATGGATAAAGGTTAGGTATATCCTGATCATGTCCTTTAAGTGGCATTGTCCTGGGAGTCACCACCACCGCAAGTTTCACCGTTCATTTGTTTATTGGGGGATGAAGACCTATGAAGCATTTCTTCCGTGATGGTGGGTATAAGAAGATATGTTTCTTGTCTTTCGTCTCAAGGAACAAAATAAGGGCCGCTTCTTTTAGATTTGTTATTTCGTTGAACGAGGTCGTACGATCTTCTGCTCCTATGTTTTTTTTTCAAGGCATTTTTTAATGTATTTTATTCATCTTCCAGTAAAAAGTACAGTGATTTGAGGGAGTATACAAGTGACTTACTTCTCCCTAATAAGATTGGATAGTTTACTATCCATAGGCAGATGATGTAAATGCATAAGCTAGAGTTTGTTCTTGGTTATACAATTCAACCAAAACCAAAGCTAGTAAAGGGTACATACTTTATGTATACACTAGTAAAGTCGTGCCAATCTCAAGGTGGTTCCCAAGATAACTCTCTCTTCTTCTTTTTGATAAGTCTGCAATTACCTAGACTCCATCTGTCCATAGTCATAAGGCCTCTTACTTCGGCGGGCAGGTCAATAAAGGCTTTATATGTCTGATTGTGAGGTTCTGCAAAACTTAAAGAAACTAGCTTGTTTGCTACTTTGTTTGCCTCTCTATAACAACGTTGGAGAATGAAACTTGTATTTTCCATCTGGACTTTCAAGTTAGATACTTCTGTAAGAATTCTCCAAGGAGTTTGGTTGAGATCATTAACACATTCAACCAAAAGCTTAGAGTTACTTTCTGCAATGATCATATCATAACCATTGTCAATGCACCAGTTCACACCAAACAACAGTGCCTTGGCCTCTGCCCAATTACTAGAGCCCTGACCTAACCTCAAGGAATAAGCAAAAATCAGATGCCCCATATAGTATCTTATTACTCCTCCTCCTCCATAGTCACTCTCTTTGCAACTTCCATCAGAATTGATTTTGACAAAACTGATTGAAGGTTTGAGTCATCTCACCATGATTGATTTTTTTTAGTTAATATTACTCCTCATAAGCTTTGCAATATCCGTCCAAACAGGTTTTAACTTGACTTTTTTAAATTGCTTTCCTATTACCTGATCCAAAGTAAAAGAAATATTTTTAATAATCTTCATAATATTATAAGATTCCTTACCATACCTTTTTTCGCATCTTGCTTTCCATATTTCCCACATAGTTCCTGCAGGTAGACATTTCAACAATAGGTTGAGGATATGATTTTTTGTTTTCCAAGACCACTAATTCTCAAGAAGTAGCCTCAGAGGTATGTTGCAGAAAGGAATTCCTAATGGACCACATAACACTTCCGATACTCCCTTAGCAAAGTCTCCTAAGCAACAGATGTGTTAAATGTCCTTTTCTTGGGGATTTCGGCAACAACCACATCTTGAGGGTATTGCAATTCCCATTTTGGCTAGTTTAGTATATGTTGGAATCCTGTCTCTCAAAATCCTCCACATGATGAAGTTCATTTTGAAGGCGACTTTATTATGCCAAGTCATAGTATCAATCCAATTTCCCCCCTTCTCTGTTGTAGTAATTGTCAGGTCGAGGCAACACTGAAAATGTCATTTTGTTTCGAGGTCCAAATTGGTTTATCATCTACTTCACGGATCAGATTGATATTTATGTCAACTATGTGTTCAATCACATGAGTAAGTAGGAAGACGTCCCAGCCTCCCCAATGCCACTGACCATTGACCAAACTATCAGATAATTTAAGATTTCTTGGCATTCTATCATCAGGAAAATATTGCCACATAGCCCCTCAGCCTGTCTAGTTATCAAGCCATATAGACACATCCCCTCTGCCAATCTTCCATAGAATATGATGGTCTATAGAGGATTTTAATTTGCATATAGCATTTTAAGAATGTGAGTTACCAGAATACCATCTCTTATTAACATGGTGTATCCTTTGACAATATTTCGCCAAGAGGAATTCACTCCAAAGAAAATTTTTTGTCCTTGGGTTCTACCATTACTTTATTGTAAAAGATTTGCATATATCTTGTAATCGTCTAAAACATGCTCCACCTTCCTCATAGGGGAAGCATAAATTTTCCCAAGAGGCCCAGTGTATTTTTTTATCTCATTTGTACCTCCCGAAAAGAATTTATTGAGCATTTTTTTGATTAGATTTAGAACACCAACAAGAGGGTGAATAGCTGCCAACGTATGAACCGGTAAGGACAACAACACATGTTTGATCAAGACGGCTCTTTCACCAACTGATAACATTTTAGTATGGCAGCCTCCAATCCTGTTCAAAATTTTACCCATCATTTCAGAAAATAAGGCAGTGTTCTTTCTTCCTTCATAGGGAGGACACCCTAGGTATTTGATTGGAAGTTTTTTGTACTCCATTCTTGTTATTTCTTCAATTTTTGTGATAGCTTGAATATGCTCATTTCTAGATAAAGACACACTAGACTTGAGCTTGTTGATTTGTTGTCCACAAACTCTCTCATAAGGGCTAAGAGTGTCCATCATCAATGTTAGAGACCTATTGTCTCTACTGGAAAAAAGGATGATGTCATTAGTTATTGGAAATATGTCTGAAGATAATATCAATCCACAACTCACAGATGCCCATTCTTCTCATCAAGATTCAAAGATAAGGCCAAGATACCCTATCATATGCTTTGGCCATATCTAACTTAAGTACTACATTACCATGCAGGTTATATTTGCCAATATCTTGAATAATTTCTTGAGCAAGTAAGATATTTTCAATAATTGATCTTCCCTTAATGAAACTACTTTGGTTATTATTGATCAAAGACAGGAGGATCTTACTCAATCTAGAGTTCAAAATTGTAACACCCCGACTTTTCAAAACGTCTAAATTAACTCGTACCTTCGTGGAAAGACAAGGAGGGTGAGTAATAAATTAAGAATCATGTGGTATGTCCTATTTTAAGTGTTCAAGTGTTGCATCTCAAGTTTTGAAGTTAGGTAAGTAGCAAAATAAAAGTTGGCGAAAGTTATCGTAAGTTCCTTCTTAAAGATTTCTCTGAAATTTGGGTCAAATGTCTTGGAGGTTTTCTCCCAATCTATAAAGAGTTATAGGGCCCACAAACTATTGAACCGAAGGTCTACGAGTCTAGTTTCCAACGCATCAAACTGTTCATTCATACGACTTCAGAA